>NW_027528804.1:5135556-5249967 GCF_008692635.1 Crocuta crocuta
CGTCACAACTCACCGCTCCGCCCCGCTATTCCGTCCGTTCCCGGAGGCCCCTTCCGAACCGGTCCCGGAACTAGCCGGCTCCGAGAAGAGGGAAACAAAGGTTCCTGCACCAGTGCGAGGAGGGGAACTTTTTGGCTGTGCGACGGAAGGAAGTGATGTAACCCCCGGCATCCGGTCCGCCGGATTATGAATGACGGCCGGCAGGGCTGTTTCCAAGACACTGTGCCTGTTGTTTTCCCCCGGCCTCTCTGGCGGCTAGTGGTCCGTGGGCGAAGACTGGCAGAAGCGGCCTCGGAAACCTGGCTCGCGCGGGGCGGGAAGGCGCAGGCGGCTCGTGTCGCTGACACGCTCACGCACCCTCCCTGCCTGGCCGCGCCTCGGCGACCAGGTAAAGAGGGCGCTCAGGCCGCCGGCTTCGCAGTCCCCTGATCCCCCTGACTACTCTCTGCATCTGGAGGCAACGGGGCCGACAATGCGGGATGGAGAGGGGGTGGTGGGAAGGGCAAGGGCGTGGAATTAGTGTCCCGATGTGTCTCCGGTGCTGGGGTCCCTCAACCCCTTTGAGAGCCACAGCTTCTGAGGGTGCTGGTGGAGGCTGCGGGCCCCTTCTCAGGCCTCCCAGGGCCAGTCCCCGCGGCTTCTGCTGAAGGGGGGATAGAGCAGCTTCTCTTTGCGGCAGTCTGTGGAGTCGTTCGCCGTTTGCTGCTAAGTGTAGTTTAAGACCTTTTGGTACACTTTCACTTTTTTTTCTTTGGCACTTAGCTTTCCATTCCACGCCTACCTGGTTGGAGAAAGCAGTTGTATGTGAATACTGCCTAACAGTTGCTCCAAAGGATTTGCTTTGTTTGGGCCATTTGTTTCTGTTACACGATCAAAACAGTGTTTCAGTTCGGTTTTAAACTTCTGTGAGAAAAGTTGGAGTTTAACTAGCACGGAAATTGCTTTGACTTTAGAAACGCCCGTGCTTCGCATCCCAACTACCTGGTTTGAGATTAGGATTCTTGTCTTTTTCCTTTTATTTTTAATCCCAGGATCCCATTTTTTGTTATAAATTCTTGAATGCCAAGGAAATGCCAGCATTTAATAGTATATCTTGTGCTAAATTAATGATTTAACAGAGTACTGCTTTTCTAAGCTTACCTATAGAAACGGCGTTAAAGGAGGAAAAAAGCTGGCAAGAGTTAGCGATGTGGCAATTGTAAACACGGTCATTTAAATTTTGTGAAAATAAATTCTTTGTTGTAAATACAACTGAATGATTTGCTGTCATATTTAATAAATCAAACTTTAAGCTACGTGAGTTTTTTTTTTTTTAATGCCTGGTGGGGAGTTTACACTACTAAGAGGATTGCCTTAAGCATACTCATAATGTGAAATTATATTTGAGTTATACCTGAAGACATTAAGAGGTTTAACTTTAAAAATAAGTCTGGGAAGAAATCAGTAAGGTTTGAGAATTGCTTTATCAGTTCTATTTTATTTTTTTTACACTTCTACATGTTTTAAGCCTGCTTTAAGCAAAACTCAAATTGAACTTCTGTAATATTGGGCCCATCACAGTTTAAAAGCAACAACAGGTCTGTGTTCAGTATGTAGTTTTGGTTATTACCTGTGATTTGCAATAAGAATAAGTACTGATTATCCAATCAGCCTTTCTATAATAGCAACAATTTAGCAAACCTTGAAACTTAACAAATTCTGTAGACCAGTCAATTAAAACATCTGTAGTATATACAACTCCTTAGTATAAGTTTTTATCTTCAAGTATGTAAAGTAGCACACTGAATTGTTATGGTTAGTACTTAGAATAGAAGGATTTAAGCCATTTAGATCATAACAAGCCTAGGTATTGTTTGCTGTGGGGATTCAGTAATTTTATTTCAGGCTTTCTGACTTTTTTTTTATGTTTACGTATTTATTTTGAGAGAGAAAGAAAGCACAAGCAGGGGAAAGAGCAGAGAGAAAAAGGGAGATACAGAATCAGAAGCAGGCTGTCAGCACAGAGCCAGACGCGGGCCTCGAATCTACGGACTGAGATCATGATCTGACCGGAAGTCGGTCGCTCAACTGACTGAGCCATCCAGGTGCCCCCGGCTTGCGTTTTATGCTGTGATCCCCATTAATTATGAGGTCAGACTTAGCTGCAAGCATTATGATTCTGTAGCAGTAGATGATTCCCTGATTCACCAGAGAGATGACATACTTCTCTTATGGCTAAAGTTACAGTAAGCTTTTTTCACATTTAAACAGTTTTTCACCACCTCTTACCCAGATGAGAAAATGGTTAATTTTAATTATTGAACTTTGTCCTCTAGGACTTAACTATATGTATCCCCGTGGTACATAATATAATGAGGACTGAAGTAGCTCAGGTTTTTTCTTTGATTTTTTAACCTTTAGTATCTAAGGTAGTTAGCTGCTATCTAAGCCTATAGAGGCAAGGTTTTTTATACGTATAAAATATAGATAGTAAGAAAATAGGATGAGATTTGCAACCAAATTGTGTTATTTTGTGAAATGTATAAAATGCAAGCTGAATTCTAATATTCATAATGTTGAACATTTGATGTAAGGAATTAAAAGGATTTAAACTTTAATCTTTAAGAAAAATGAATTTGTAAATTTCTTACTTGAAAACTGTTGAACTGTTAATTTTGTACAATATGAACAGTTAACATGCAAGTTAGGGTATCACATATTCTACCCCTTTGTGACTTCTTGGCTTTCAGCCTCAGTAACAGATTTTTTTTTCCCCAATATTTGTGAGAGGGAGGGAGAGGGGAAACTTTTCAATTCAATAAAAATCCCTTACCTTTCCTGAGAAGTTTGAAAGTATAAAGTATAATTTGTGGATTGCCAGTCAAAATTTGTTTTTTAATAGTGTCAGTGGATAAGGAATTTGAGATAAATTACAAATGAATAATAATAGCCAGTATTTATTTACAGCCTTACTAATGTGATAGGCATTGTTAGGTTCTCACAGCACACTATATGGTAAATCTGATATTATTGCCCCCATTTTATAAATAAGGAAGCAAAGGCATAGAAAAGTTATATCACGATTAAATATCAGAACCAGGATTTGAACCCAATTAGTCACCTCCAGAGAGTCTAGGCTCTTATCCATTACTTTATATTTCTTCATATATAGATATTTGACTTATTAAGTATATTGAATCCAGTAGGTTCCTAGTTCTCTTGACTGAGTAGCAGTAAACACAAAGACTAGGTTTATAAGTTTGGATGGATTCTAGGTATACTTTTTCCAATTCAGCTCATAGAGGTCCTCTTGTTTCTTCATTTCAATGTATACGTAGTTAACTCTTAAATTTATTCATTTGGAAGAATGGTGTCAAGAAGTATGAGGCTCATGTACCAAGACTAAAGTTCTCATTACAGTGATTACTGATATTCATTTATGTACATTCATTCATTCATTTCTTGAACTAAAATTTGAGTACTGATAAGCATTGGAAATATGAGGTTAGGTAAGAGGTGCTATAAAGAAACAAAAACGGGGCACCTGGGTGGCTCAGTTGGGTGTCCTACCTCTTGATTTTGGCTTTAGGTCATGATCTCAGGGTCCTGAGATCAAGCCTCTCAATCTCATGACCGAGCCCCACATGTGGCTCTGTGCTGACTATGGAGCCTGCTTAAGATTCTCTTGCTGTCCCTCTGCCCCTCTCCCCAACTCAGGCACTAGTTTACTAAAAAAAATTTAAAAAGGAAAAGCATAAGGGACTAGGAGGTAACGGGAGTGCTTTTTCAATTCAGGTTGTCAGGAAAGGTCTGCTCTTGAATTAATATTCAGACACCTCAATGAAATGAAGGAGCAAGCTAGGCCTAAGGAATAGCAGGTACAAAAAATTCTCAAGTAGGAGTATTCCTGACTTCATCCAAGAACAGCAGGGAGAACTGGAGAGGAGTGGGTGGGCAAGAGGGAGCAGAGATAGGGGATCAGGTCAGAAAAAGGAGAGCTAGGGTCATGGCAAACTGTAGGCCATGGTAGGAAACTGGGATTTTAAGTGTTTTGGGGGAGCCACTGAACAGTTGTGAGCAGGGGATGTGATCTGATTTATGTTTTAAGGATCACCCTGACTATTGGAGAGTGGACAGATGTGTAGAGAGTGGAAGAAAATAGTTAATAGATATTTGTAGTAGTCTTTATAAGAGTTGGTGATGACTTAGGTTGATAGTGGTAGAAGTACTAAGAAGTTGGATTTAGCATAGATTTCAAAAGTAGAAATGGCAGGTTATGAGAATAAGTTGAGTGAGACTTCAGAATTAAGGGCCTGCGCATCTGGGTGAATGGTCTTGCCATTTTATCAACAAGGGGACTGCAAATGGGAGAAGAACGGGTTTAGAAAAATATCTAATGGAAGATGTCAAGTAGCATATAAGAATCTGAAGTTGAGAAAGGGAGTCACTGAGTTAAAAATAGTCATAGATGATATTTACACCTGTGGTACTGGAGGTCACCTAGAATGGTACTGTTATACTGTCAGTAGTGGCCCATTAATGGGTCTGAAATCAATTTGCTGAATACTAACCAGTATTAAAAAAAAAAAAAAGGAAGAGGAAAGGAAGAAAAGCACAGAATAAAAAAATATCAGATGCATCCCATGTAGTAGGGTATTTCTTTGTGATTCTTTTGTGTCAGTTTTATTTAGTGTATAATGAGTTGCGTTAAGAAAGTCTTATTGTGTGGCATAATTAAAAGTTTGAAAGCCAGTAATCAAAGGAGTGAGTGTAGTTGAGAATAGGCCAAAGTACTGAGCCACAAATTACTAAGAGGTCTGCAGAGGATCCAATAAAGGGAATTAGGAAGGAACTACCAAAAATGTTGTCAAATAATTGCTTTTTCTCTTAAATAGCTTATTGTAAATAATTGCTTTTATTAATTTTTTTTAATGTTTTATTTATTTCTGAGAGAGAGAGACAGCGTGAACAGGGGAGGGTCAGAGAGAAAGGGAGACACAGAATCCGAAACAGGCTCCAGGCTCTGAGCTAGCTGTCGGCACAGAGCCTGATGCAGAGCTCAAATCCACGAACTGTGAGATCATGACCTGAGCTGAAGTTGGACACTTTTACTGACTGAGCCACCCAAGTGCCTCAATAATTGTTTTTAGAACAGAGGTTTTTAGGGGTACCTGGGTGGCTCAGTTTGTTGAGCGTTCCTACTTTGGCTCAGGTCATAATCTCAAGTTTCTTGGGGGTTCGAGCCCTGCACTGGGCTCTGTGCTGACAGCTCAGAGCCTGGAGCCTGCTTAGGATCTGTGTTTCCCTCTCTCTTCCCCTCCCTGCTCTCTCTCTCTCTCTCTCCCCCTCACTCTCTCTCTGTCTCTCTCAGAAAGAAAAAAACATTAAAAAAATTAGAGGTTTTTATCAAGGATTACTGAGACCAGCACAATTGCATAGAATAACATAATTTCTGATGAGTTTCACTTTGGTGAAATTGTTGCTACAATCAAATTGCAATATGCTTCACTTTATGAAATTTTAAGTTTATAAAACAATGCTATTTATATTAGAAAAATAACTTCGTGAATGTTTTCAGATAAGATCTTTTTGTAGATTCAATGAATGCTTTTGAATTGATAGATAGGTGGGCAATAAAATGTATATAGGATTATTTAGAATTGTATTTTTTGTTCACTCATTTAATATTTATTAAGCTCCTATCAAATTCCATGCACAGTGATAATTTCTTATGTGAAAAAAATATTTTGTTATAGTGGTGTACTTTTTGGTCTTTACCTATTATGTAATCTATAACTTACCTATTTATTCATTGTGTACATTGTGTACATTTAATAGCCATAGATCCAGACTTGAATTTTGAGCACAAAACTTTCTTTATTTCAGCTTCTGCACAAGTATGCTTATTTTCAATACATTTATTATATTTTTTCTTTCTCTTTATGTATATTTATATATATATATGCATGAAGTTAAGTAGTAAAATGGTTTTAGATTTTTAAATGGAACTCATTTACCCTTTCATATATGAAATATTTATCAAGACCATGATATATTAATTAGAATGAGAATGCAAAAAAAGGGGGGGTAAATGCCTAAAATGTTAAATCTGTGACTGCTTCAGTTATGTTTAAAAATATCTTTGAAGATCCACAAGTAATGAAACCAGGCTTAAATATTTTCTTTTCCCTCTTTATTCCCTCAGCAACATTCCCAAACAAACTGGGGTACATGCGGGGAAGGGATATACTCTCCATCAGCTCTGTTTAGCTCCTAAGTCTGTGGTTTTGTCTGCTGCTTTCCCACTCTGTCTCAAGAGTAGTTACAGTGTGGCACCTGTCCAGACTGAGCAAATGACACTAAGTCTGTGCTTGGCAGGAACTTAATACGGAGTAACAGGAGCTACCCCAGAAACCCCAGAGACCCCAAAGATGATTCTATAGCACCTACCTTTTTAAAGCTTATGACATAAAAATAGTTATGTAAGGAATCTCTAAGTAGAAATGGAGAAGAAAAAAAGAGAAGAGGGTTTTCTCTTGCCTATGATGTTTGCAAACTTAAAGCAAAAACTGTGTTCTACTCTCTTGAAAAACACATAGTATAAGCTAAAAACATATTTCAAATTTGTACAGGCTTGCTAATACTTAATATTTATTTTGGAAATTACATTAGTACTTAATGGGAAGAAATTGCCCAGGGAGAGTAATTTTTTTTTTAACTCCAAGATCATTAAGTAACATTTTTAATCTCCCAGGGAAAGATGAAAAAAAAAAAAAAAAACACACCAACATCTATATTGGAAAAATAAATTATGTTAAGAATCAACAGTACTTTGCATTTTCTCTCCGGCATCTCATTAATTTTTAGATATCTCCATGGGCAGGTTATTGCTATTCTGTTCTGTTGACATTTAGCATTTATTAAGTGCTCATAGTGACAAAAGTTTATAGAATATGTAAAAAAAGACTGTTCTCAAGGTTCTTATTCTGTATGCCTTGGAAAGTAGCAAATAAAATTAAAAAGAAATTTTAAAATTCTGCATATCCTAAATCACAAGTTTTATAAGACTGTGACATTGTTTTCAGTTTTGTTTTTATTTTTATTTTTTAAAGAGCAGGACTAGTCTCATTATTTTCTAGATTGGTGGGCAAATGAGGAAATCAATCATGTTTTCTTTCAAGTCTGCTTCTTGAAGCATTTAGGGATCTTCTGTATAGTATCCTACTATCAGCAGAGAGAGTTAAGAAGATCAGTAAATTACTAGCAGTAGATTTACAGGAGCAAACTCCTCAAAGAAATGATTAGTTTCCTAGAAAAGGCAGTTTCCTTTGCTTGTGAGCTTTAATAAGCACTCTTTAATATTTTGCTTTAAAGTAAACTACAGGTGGAAAAAAAATAAAAGCTAATTAAGCTAAGGAGAAAATGGTTTCTATGGGTTAAAAAGTTCTTTCTTTTAAATCACATGAAATAATTTTTCCTTAGACAATCTTTTTTTTCTTAAATAGTTTATTGTCAAGTTGGTTTCCATATAACAACACCCAGTGCTCATCCCCACAAGTACCCTCCTCCATGCCCATCACCCCGCTCCCCCTCTCCCCCACCCCCATCAGCCCTCAGTTTGTTCTCAGTATTCAAGANCACTGCCATGTAGTATTCCATTTAATAGATAAGCCATATCTTCTTGATCCATTCTTCCGTTGATGGACACTTAGACTCTTTCCATATTTTGGCTATTGTTGAGAGTGCTGCAATGAGCATTGGGGTACATATGTCCCTATGCATCAGCACTCCTGTATCCCTTGGGTAAATTCCTAGCAGTGCTATTGCTGGGTCATAGGGGAGTTCTATTGTTAATTTTTTGAGGAACCTCCACACTTTTTCAGAGGGGCTGCACCAGTTTNTTATCTGATATGTCATTTGCAACTATCTTTTCCCATTCCATTGGTTGCCTATTAGTTTAATGGGTCGTTTCCTTTGCCGTGCAGAAGCTTTTTATCTTGATTAGGTCGCAGTAGTTCATTTTTGCTCTTGAGTCTCTTGCCTTTGGGAATGTGTCAAGTAAGAAATTGCTGTGGTTGAAGTCAAGGAGGATGTTTCCTGCTTTCTCCTCTAGGATTTTGATGGTTTCTTGTCTCACATTCAGGTCCTTTATCCATTTTGAGTTTATTTTTGCATATGGTGTGAGAAGATGATCTAGTTTCATTCTTCTGCAAGTTGTTGTCAAGTTCTCCCAACATCATCTGTTAAAAAGGCTGTCTTTTTTCCATTGGATACTCTTCCCTGCTTTGTCAAAGATTACTTGGCATACATCTATGGGTCCAATTCTGAGTTCTCCATTCTATTCCATTGGTCTATGTGTCTGTATAGTATACCATATACTATACAGTATACCATAGTATACCATACTGTCTTGATGATGGCAGCTTTGTAGTAGAGGCTAAAGTCTGGGATGGTGATACCTCCCGTTTTGGTTTTATTTTTCAGTATTACTTTGGCTATTCGGGGTCTTTTGTGGTTCCATACAAATTTTAGGATAGTTTGTTCTAGTTTTGAGAAGTATGCTGGTGCAATTTTGATTGGGATTGCATTCATTGTGTAGATTGCTTTGGGTAGTAGTGACATTTTAACAATATTTATTCTTCCTCTCCATGAGCGTGGAATGTTTTTCCATTTCTTTGTGTCTGCTTAAATTTTCTTCATAAGTTTTCTATAGTTTTCATCATACAGATCTCTTATATCTTTGATTAGGCTTACTCCTAGGTATTTTATGTTTTTTTGTGCAACTGTGAATGGGATCAGTTTCTTGATTTCTCTTTCTGTTACTTCATTATTGGTGTATAAAAATGCAACCGATTTCTGTACACTGATTTTGTACCCTGTGACTTTGCTGAATTCATGGATCAGTTCAAGTAGGCTTCTGGTGGAGTCTATTAGGTTATGTAGAGTATCATGTCATCTGTGAAAAGTGAAAGTTTGACTTCTCCTTTGCCAATTTTGATAACTTTTATTTCCTTTGTTTGTCTGATTGTTGATGCTAGGACATCCAGTGGTGAGAGTGGACATCCGTGTCGTGTTCCTGATTTCAGGGGGAAAGCTCTCAGTTTTTCCCCAGTGAGGATAATGTTAGCTGAGGGCTTCTCATAGATGGCTTTTATGATGTTTAAGTAAGTTCCTTCTATCCCAATTTTCTCGAGGGTCTTTATTAAGAAGGGATGCTGTACTTTGTCAAATGCTTCTTCTGCATCTGTCCAGAGGATCATATGGTTTTTATCTTTTCTTTTGTTAATGTGATGTATCACATTGATTGATTTGCGAATATTGAACCAGCACTGTAACCCAGGAATGAATCCCACCTGGTCATGATGGATAATTCTTTTTATGTGCTGTTTCATTCGATTTGCCAGTATCTTGTTGAGGATTTTTGTATCCATATTCATCAAGGAAATTGGCCTGTATTTCTCTTTTTTTTGCTGGGTCTCTGTCTGGCTTGGGAATCAAAGTGATGCTGGCTTCATAGAATGAGTCCGGAAGTTTTCCTTTGATTTCTATTTTTTGGAATAGCTTGAGAAGAATGGGTATTAAAATTTCTGGTAGAGTTGCCAGGGAAGCCATCTGGCCCAGGGCTTTTATTTGTTGGGAGATTTCTGATAACTGATTCGATTTCTTCACTAGTTATGGGTCTGTTCAGGTTTTCTATTTCTTCCCGTGTGAGTTTTGGTAGTGAGTGTTTAGGAATTTGTCCATTTCTTCTAAGTTATCCAGTTTGTTGTCATGTAATTTTTCATAGTATTCCCTGATAATTTCTTGTATTTCAGAGGTGTTGGTTGTAATAAGTTCATTTTCATTCATGATTTTGTCTATTGGGTACTCTTTCTTTTCTTTTTGAGAAGCCTGACTAGAGGTTTGTCAATTTTGTTTATTTTTTCATAAAACCAACTCTTGGTTTCATTGATCTGTTCAACTGGTTTTTTGGATTCTATATTGTTTATTTTTGCCCTGATTTTTATTTATTTTTTTTTCTCTTCTCCTATTGGATTTGGGGTGCTCTTGTTGCTCTCCTAGTTCCTTTAGGTGCGCTATTAGATTTTGTGCTTGCACTTTTCTAATTTCTTGAAATAGGTCTGGGGGGCAATGTACTTTCCTCTTAGGACTGCCTTTGCTGCATCCCACAGAGTTTAAATTGTTGTATTTTCTTTTCATTTGTTTCCATATATTTTTAAATTTCTTCTCCAATTGCCTTACTGGCCCATGCATTGTTTAGTAGGGTGTTCTTTAAACTCCATGTTTTTGGAGGTTTTCCAGACTTCTTCCCATGGTTGATTTTAAGTTTCATAGCATTGTGATCTGAAAGTGAGCATGGTATGATCCCAATTCTTTTATATTTATTGAGGGCTGTTTTCTGTCCCACTATGTGATCTATCTTGGACAATGTGCCATGCGCACTTGAGAAGAAAGTGAATTCCATGGCCTCAGGATGTAGAGTTCTAAATATATCTGTCAAATTCATGTGGTCCAATGTGTCATTCAAGTCCATTGTTTCTTTAGTGATTTTCTGTCTAGTTGATCTATCCATTGCTGTAAGTGGAGTATTAAAGTCCCAGCTATTAGCACATTCTTATCCATAAGATGTTTCTGTTTGTGATTGTTTTATGTATTTAGATGCTCCCATATTTGTTGCATAGACATTTAGCTCTTCCTGATGAATAGACCCTGTAAGTATTATATAGTGCCCTTCTTCATCCTTTGTTACTGCCTTTACTTTAAAGTCCAGTTTGTCTGACATAAGTATAGCTACTCCAGCTTTCTTTTAACTTCCAGTAGCATGATATATATTTCTCCATCCCCTTGCTTTCAATCCGAAGGTGTCCTCAGGTCTAAAATGAGTTTCTTATAGACAGAAAATAGATGGATTTTGGTTTTTTATTCATTCTGCTACCCTATTACCTTATGTCTTTTGATTGGAACATTAGTCCATTTACATTCAGTATTATTTTTGAAATATATGGGTTTAGAGTCACTGTGTTCTTTGCAGGATTCATGCTTTTGGTGGTGTCTCTGGTACCTTGTGCTCCTTGCAACATTTCCCTCATAGAGTCCCCCTCAGGATTTCTTGTAGGGCTGGTTTAGTGGTGACGAATTCTTTGAATTTTTGTTTATTTGNCATTTGATTGTACCACCCAGCTCTCGAACCCTCCTTTTGTGTTCCTGGATCAGTTATCTCTCTTTTTCTCAGCTTCCTCTTTTTCTATAATTGTGTCTTCTAATTCACCTATTCTCTCTGCCTCTTCAATTCGTGCATTGGATGCCTCCATTTTATTATGCATCTCATTTTAGCATTTTTTAATTCATCACAATTATTTTTCAAGCTCCATAGTCTTTGTAGTAATAGTTTCTCTGATGTCTTCCATGCCTTTTTCAAGCCCAGCAATGAATTTTATGACTATTGTTCTAAATTCTTGTTCAGTTATGCTGCTTATATCTGTTTTGAGCAGTTCTTTACCTGTCATTTCTTCCTGTAATTTCTTTAGAGGAGACTTCTTCCATTTCATCATTTTAGCTAGCTTTCTGTCTCTTGTTAGTTTTAAAAGCTTGTTATGCACTCTGCACCTGTGAGTACTGCTGTATTAAAGAAAGCTCTTTGACTGTCCAGAGCCTGTCCATTCAGGAAGTGTTCTTTGAATGGTGTCTCTTGGTCTCTCTTGTTGAGACTTTGGTCATTTTATTTCCCTACTCGTACTGGTATTTGGGACTCTCCACCATGTGTACTTTGGCTTGTTTCTTGAGGTAGCCCTGAAAAAGAAAACAGGCAGACAAACATACATGGAACAAAGGCACACAAACACACAGACAAATCTGACAAACATGCAAACTGAAAGGGAAAAAGAAAAAGAGAAAAAAAAAGAAGGGGAAAAATAAAGAGGAAGGAGAAAAAACAAATAATAAAAATAAAAAAATAAAAAAGAAGAAAAGAAAGAAAAAAGAAAAAACCCAAAAGACAAAGGACAATCTAAAAGCATAAAACTGGAATTCCCAGCTATAAATAAAGAGCCGGGTGTATGCAGTGCTGATAGAAGAGCATATACAAAGAGAGAAATGACAGGGTGGGGAAGAGCGAAATTGCAAGAGACATGACCAGGCAGAGAGACTAAGAGGCTTAATTCAGAGAGAGAAAGAGGAGAATATGGTAAGAAATGAGGAGAAAGAAATGTGAAGATACTGTTACCCAGAGAAACTATATAGTCTGATTACTCCAGAGAGAGAGAGAGAGGTAGTGGTGGAGGTGTACAGTATACATCTAAAGAATGGATTAAATGTGACTGTTTAAGTAAACCAGTGACCAGAGCGCCCAGTCTGGCAGACGGGAGGGATACGAATGAGACAAGTGAAAATATATCTGAATACAAAGAATTGATCTAGAATTAATCACGGTAGTGCATCCATGTTGGTCTTGCCCTGGGCTCCGGTAAAAACAAAACAAAACAAAACAAAAAACCCAGCTCTTTAGCAGGAATGGGCGTGGTTTGATGTAGGTGGGTCTTAGCCTCCACTGCATCCTGCAGGCTGCTTCCTGAGGTCCCAACTTGGTGGTTGTGGGGAGAAAAATGGCGACGCCCCAGTCCCCTCTCCAACCAAGCTTTGCAACTCACTCTTTTGGGTCTGCTCTCTCTATGCCGTGGGCATAGCCAAGGTGGGTTGTGCTCTATGTCCCAAGCCACACCTCATTTCCAGATCTTAGTCCCCACGTCCCACTGATACTGTCTGAAATATAAATCCACAGGCCGAGTCCCTCTGAGCAGTTTCAAACTGGCCGCCTCCCCACTGGGAATCGAGCCAAGCCAGAAGAGTGGCGGAGCAGCTTCAGGCGCGCTGCTTCCCTTCCAGGTCGAGCTGGTGAGCAGAGGAGCAGTTTCTCCTGGCGTTGCCCGGGANTAGTGGTGGAGGTGTACAGTATACATCTAAAGAATGGATTAAATGTGACTGTTTAAGTAAACCAGTGACCAGAGCGCCCAGTCTGGCAGACGGGAGGGATACGAATGAGACAAGTGAAAATATATCTGAATACAAAGAATTGATCTAGAATTAATCACGGTAGTGCATCCATGTTGGTCTTGCCCTGGGCTCCGGTAAAAACAAAACAAAACAAAACAAAAAACCCAGCTCTTTAGCAGGAATGGGCGTGGTTTGATGTAGGTGGGTCTTAGCCTCCACTGCATCCTGCAGGCTGCTTCCTGAGGTCCCAACTTGGTGGTTGTGGGGAGAAAAATGGCGACGCCCCAGTCCCCTCTCCAACCAAGCTTTGCAACTCACTCTTTTGGGTCTGCTCTCTCTATGCCGTGGGCATAGCCAAGGTGGGTTGTGCTCTATGTCCCAAGCCACACCTCATTTCCAGATCTTAGTCCCCACGTCCCACTGATACTGTCTGAAATATAAATCCACAGGCCGAGTCCCTCTGAGCAGTTTCAAACTGGCCGCCTCCCCACTGGGAATCGAGCCAAGCCAGAAGAGTGGCGGAGCAGCTTCAGGCGCGCTGCTTCCCTTCCAGGTCGAGCTGGTGAGCAGAGGAGCAGTTTCTCCTGGCGTTGCCCGGGACCAGTGCATCCCGCTCAAGGTCAGCTGGACAGCTGGAAATTGGATCCCTCCGTGTCCCGATCCGAGGTTTTTCTCTTCTCCAGGGACAGGGACAGTTTCTTGAGCAGTTTCAGCCACTCTTTCTTTTCCCCTCGATTCACCTCGGCTCCCTGCAAAGGGGGCTCCTTCCCTTCCCTCCGTGTCTCCAGTCCCTGCCCATTTTTATGTTCCCCAGTTCTCACTCATGCTATAAGGTTTTCTCAGTGGACTCTGTCTCCTTTTCCTCCCAAACTTCTGGATTCTGTAAGGGTTCCTATGGCTTCAGGCCTTCTCTGTTTGAGAGATGGGGGCGAGTGAAATGTACGGAGCTCCCCACTTCTCTGCCATCTTGCCTCCCTTCCTTAGATAATCTTTTATAGAAGTAACAAAGCGTCGTGCAGATGTTATGTTTTAATAAAAGAAATACAAAATAAAATAGTAGTGATTACTTGCAGTATCAAAAGGTTCTCTAAGAAAGTATTTTACTAACTATATCCCTTTGTTATAATGAATTATTAGCTCTTTAACAAAAAAGCTGAGGACCAAGACACTTAAAGATACTTGTTTTCCTTTTGATTAAAAAGAAAAAAACTACGGAATTTAAAATATAAAGGAAATTTAGTGGGTTTGAAGATTTCCTAAATTTCAGAGTACACTAATATTTCAGAATACACTTAAAAGAAAGAGTTTCAGGTGTACTCTTTAAAGGCCTTTAAAATCATTTTTTCTCTACCATCTTCCTATTACAGGCTTCCATGGTGAATGCTTTTAAAGAGTGCCATCTAGTGTTAATTTTGGAACTGTGATTTATGGATTAGAACACGGGAATTTTAGACCCAGGAAACAGAAATCAGAGTCCTCATGATTGACAATATTCTTAAGAAATATGACGAAAACACCATCAATAATTTGATCTCAAGATTGTGTATGTCTGCATCTTTAAAATAAACTGTGTACACATCCATGCATTCATTCAACAAATACTTCTTGATTTTATCTATCTATCTATCTATCTATCTATCTATCTATCTATCTATCCATCTATCTCTCATCGATCTTATTCAGGTTTTGTTTTTGGCAGAGCGGTACACAAAACAAAATTTCTACTCTCATGGAACAATCTATCTGTGGGAAACAAAATATATAGTATGCTACCACAGTAGTAAGTATGGAGAAAAGCACAGAAAGGTGTTTTTATTTTTTTCCGTGAGGGTGGGGTTTGGAGTTTTCAACTTAAATACAGTAACCAGGGATCATCTCAATAAGAAGCTGACGTTTAAGTAAATACCTGAAGGAGATGACAGTGTGTTCTAGGCACTGGAAACCACTCCAAAGGCGGGAGTGTATCTAGTGTTTGAAAGGAATAACAAGCTGCTCTGGCTGGAGCATTGAGTGATCAGATCAAGGAGATCTTTGTAGGCCATTGTAGGAGCTTTGCCTTTTCTCTGAATAGGATGGGAAGATATTGGAGTGTTTGAGTAGAGTATTGACCTGATCCTACTCCATTTTTAACAAGATCACTTTGGATGCTCTGTTGAGAATAGAAGAGAGGGGGAGGTAGGATGGAAAGTAGGGTTAGAAGATAACTGCTATAATTCAGAAGAGAGGTGATTGTGGCTTGGATTACAATGGAAGCAATGAAGATGGTATAGAAATAAACAGATTTTAGATATATATATTGAGGAATGAGAGTAAGTTTTAAAGTGATTGGTTATGAAGGTGTTAAAGAAAAGAGTAATTACGGGCACCTGGTGGCTCAGTCGGTTAAACGTCCAACTTTGGCTCAAGTCATGATCTCACGGTTCATGGGTTCGAGCCTCGCATCGGGCTGTGTGCTGACAGCCAGCTCAGAGCCTGGAGCCTGTTTCAGCTTCTGTGTCTCCCTCTCTCTCTGACCCTCCCCTGCTCACGCTGTCTCTCTCTCTCTCTTTCAGAAGTAAAAAAAGAAAAAAAACATTAAAAAATAATAAAAAGAGTAATTAAGAATGACTCCAGGTATTTGGCTGAACGACTAGAAAGATGGTGTTCCATTAACTGTTATGGAGAGGATACATGAGGAGCAGACTTAGGGTGTGGAGGTGAATGATTTTGGACATGTTAACTTTGAGATATCTTGGTTATCAACATCTAAGTTATGGGGAACTTTAAATATTTTTCTGTTGTGATTCAGCATGCTCGTCATAGTCAAAACCCACTTACTTTAGGAGAATTTATTTCTCATGATGGAGTGAATATATATACCCTCCCCCCATTATTATATTGTAGTCATAACACAGCAGCTGCTTGGAGGCCAGCATGGCAAAGCTTCTCCAGGCAGCTCCCAGTATTCTTGGTTACTTCTTATTTCCTATCCTATTCATTTCTTGTTTGTATTACCTGTAGTGAGACCCCAAAGTACTTGATTGGGAGGGTTCTATTGGCAAAGCACCTGAGGTATGCTCATTTTATAAATTTTTTTTAATGTTTTATTTATTTCTGAGAGAGACAGCATGAGCAGAGGAGGGTCAGAGAGAGAGGGAGACACAGAATCTGAAACAGGCTCCAGGCTCTGAGCCTGCTGTCAGCACAGAGCCCAACACAGGGCTCGAACCCATGAACTGTGAGATCATGACCTGAGCTGAAGTCGGACGCTCAACCGACTGAGCCACCCAGGCGCCCCTTGGTATGCTTATTTTAAAGGCGTGTAAAATTACCTCCAAGACTAGTTAATTGCATGGGGTGGGAATCTTTCTTTTGGAAGCTATTTATTTAGTCCAGGAACAAATTCTTGTGGAATCATATCTATCACAAATCCTTGCTGATTTCTAGAAGAAGTTTTAAAATATTCATCTTTTATTTCAGCTTCCAAATTACTATACCCTAAGGCCTATTAACCACTTTGATTTATGCTTCAGGTGACCCAACGAAAGAGGAAAATGAAAGGCATTAAGAAAAGTCTGACAGAAGAATATCTATACTTGGACTTTTCTCACCAAATAGAAGGATGCATCTTTCCTCTTCACACATCTGTAACTTTATTTTTGTTATCATACTGTGACTGCAAAATCTTCAAAGTTGGCTTAGTCCTCACAGAAGAAAGCACAGATATTTCGCTAAAAAACGCAGTCCCCCAGGATGTTGAAATACAGATTATTTCAAGGCAAGAGCTTCCAGCAATAGTCCAGAATTGCTGTTTACCTGCAGTAGTAGAAAAACCAGACAATTTCTGTAGAGCAGGACTTGCAGTTGTGCTGAGGCACATAATCCAGAAATCATATGAAGCTGACTCTTCCAAGAAGGAAATTTTGGAACTTCTGGGTTTTAAGAAGACTTGCTTGAAAGCCTGTGCTGAAGTAAGTATAAGGCCCCTTCTGTTATTTAAAGCCATAAAACGATAACACTCACTCGAGCATTTATTTTAGCTTTCTGCAGGAGGCTAAAATTGCGTTTACTTAAAAAACCTATAGTAAGCAAGGAAATAAAGTAGCCCTTCATGTATGCCAATATTTTGGTGCAGTGTTGAGAAATAAGAATTTAAGATTTCATTTGTGAGGTTTGGAGACATTGTTTCTAGAGAATGACTTCTTTTTTTTCTTTTGTTTTAATTCCATTGAGGATTTTGAAAACAAACTTTACGCATGAACAGGAGCTCCAGTAGCACTGCTTTGAAAACCATGCTTTTTAGGGATGGATGGACTTTGAAGGCTTTGGGAAGGAAGGATTTATTCATTAAGAAGATGCAGGACATTAGCATGTATTCCCAGGAATAGGAATGCTAAACCGTTGTTTAGTGTTGTCACTTTTGAAACACTTTGATAGCATACAAGCCTAGCCCAGGGGTGGTTTAGCTCAAGGTTTAAATTGTCAAAACCAGTCTTGTTTCCCAAGGGAAAGTTTTCTTCAAGCTACGTTGAAAGTAAAGAATCCTTTCATCTCTTGTCTTGTTTTGTTTTGCAGGTCAGTCAGTGGACCAGGCTATGCGAACTCACCATCCCTTTAGCTATTGAGAATTTTCTCAAAGAGTCTTCTGACCAGCACCCAACTATCCCTGCAGAAATACTACAGCTAGAGCGAAAGCTCGGTGAGCCCGTTAGAGTGCATAACGATGACAAACTCCGTCGGCAGAAGCTGAAGCAACAGAAGGCTGCTGGGGGTGGGCCTGCCCTTAGGCAGGTCCATAGACAAGAAACATCTGAAGAGTTGGACTCTTCATCCAAGAGCCTGGAACTGCAAGTGGCTTTCTCAAAGTTCACAGTGTACGAAGAACCAGCTACTACCAACAGGGAACCCTCTCACATCAGAAAAGCGAAAGTGTCTGACCTTCCGCCCCTGGAGCATGTGTTTGCAGAAGGCCTGTACTTCACTTTGGCAGATATCGTGCTCTTGCCCTGTATCCATCATTTTCTGGTAAGGGTTATCGAGAGTGGATACGTTCCACTGTAAGTCTGAGTCTATGAAATTGCCTAGGCATGCATCCCTATTCCATTTCTTACTATCATTGTGCTCCTAGGCAAGTAATTAATAGCTGTCTGCATTTTCTTATCTGTGAAGTAGAGATAATAGTACCTATCTAGTAAGATCAGTATGAGGAATAAGTGACAATTTGTGTGTGAAGTGTGAACAGTGTTTGGCACATGGCAAGCTCTCATTAAATGTCTGTAATTATTAGGACTTTTAATTTTGAGTTGCTAAAATTTAACAATCGTTATGATGATTAATTTCAAATTGCTCTTATGATTCCCTTCATATATTAGAAGATACAGTATTAAAACACCAAAAAAATCTTGCCAGCTATATTTTATAATTAAGTAGCCCCTTAAAATACTAATTGCATTATGTTAGGTATTATTAAATCAGAAATATTTTATCATTTTGTCTATGCTTCTCTGTTCCTTACAGGATTATGGAAGGTAGCTATTCAGTGTTGTAGGAGAATATAAGTGGAAAATGTTCTTTCCTAGTATGAATGTGTGTGTGTGTGTGTTTATTTTTCTCTCTGCAGAGCCAAAAAGAACAAGGTAAAAATAATATTAGAGTGAACATGGGAAGCTATAGCTCTCTGCAGCTTTCCACTTGGCTTTCAAGAGCTGCATTTTTCTTGCTTGGAAGTGTTTCACCCTTCCCCCTAAAAAGGAATCAGATATCAAATTTTATTCTCATATATCATATATCAACACTTCAGGTATCTCTACTGACAGATGAGAAAAGATGTCTAATGAAAATCTATTTAGAGGCTGTTGCTCCACTAATAAGTTAGGTGGTATTAATCAATTGGTATTTTCTTAAAGAACATTTCTTCCTCCCCCACCCCCCAAATAGAAACAAAATAAGATTAGAAACGAAAATAACTTTAAATATTGATTAACATTTTAAATGTCCATGTTTGCATAGTAGCCACAGAGCTCAGTGTGGAGAAAACATCAACTTTTTTTTCTAGTCTAATGATTTCTGAATTCTCTTACTCCTGACCCTCCGCTTTATTAGCAACATTGGTCATTAGACCAGTCATTTGAATACATATGATGAAATACTGTTGGTGTTTGTGGCTTCTTGGCCCTCTCATATAACTGTGTTTGTTTACACTTTTGTAAGAATTGAATCAAAATGCCACATCATTCATTTATTCATTTGAGAATTTATTAAAAGCCTACTGTATATAGCAGGCACTGTTAATAGTCACTGGAGATAGAGTAATGAGCAAAACAGATAAAATCCTGGCCCTCATGGAGTTAGTATTCTAGTAGGGAAAGGTGGAAATGAACAAGCAAACAAATAATATATACATATATATATATATTTTTTAAATAATAAGTGGTACAAAGAAAATAAAACAAAGTGATAGAGAAGATAGTATCTGCTTTCAAACTCAACAAAACAAGTATAAAACTGGATTTATCTGTATGAAGTTGACTTTAGATCATTATCCAAACATCCAGTTTCAGCTAGTTTGTGTATGATTTTAGCTTAATTTACATACTATTTACCTAATTAGGATCAATTGAGGCTGAAGTATTTTTAATTGAGAGGGATTTTTTTCACCCTTTCCATTCAGGTAGGACATCTACTAGCCAGTACTGAGTAAATTTACCTAATACTACTGAAGAGCTCTGTTCTTAGTTTAAAACAGGGGAAAACTTATACACTCAGCCTTCTTTATTACACATATTCTATGATTCCATTTTTCTCTTTTGGCATTTATATGTAAACTAATTCTCAACAATATTTCCTTTGCTTGTATTTATCTTGGATCTGTATAGTTTCTTTCAGGGTTTAATCTTTCTTTGCCAAAGCCTTGATATTATTTCTGTTATGTTTATTTTCCTCCTTTAAGTCATCTTGGGTTATAAAGCAGTTCAGGTAGTGGCTATGATGGAGAACCTTTATGCTTGCAGTAATACACATTGAGGTGATGGAGTGATCATTTTAAATGATCAGAATCAGGATCAAGTTCATGGTCAGGAATGAAAGTTAAGTTACTAGGTTTGGATCAGAAACATAGAGCCAAACCTAGAGCAGGGATATTTGGCCACAGGAATAAGGCCAAAAACATAAAAGAGAAGTCAGTTTTGCTAAGTCAAATTTTGGAATACCAGAGGTCAAAATTAGAAGAGCTAGGGAAAATACACAGTTCCGTTAAACAGAATAAAGTCAAAGATGCAAAACAGTAGTGAGTAGAGTGGCCAAGGTGCTGTGTCTAAATCTGCCCCAAACATTTCCTTTTCAGTGCATATTAGTTTGCAAAGTTAACCCAGTAGCCCAGCACTTTGTTGTAGAAGGTGCCTGACAAAACCCTCTCCAGAAAGTTTTAGGAATAGATTTTATGTTTTCCCTCTTTAAGTCATTTGCCAACATCTTCTAATAGTTAGTATAGCAACCATATGGGAGAAATAGCAATAAATAGCTAAAACCCTGCTGTTCCCTGATACCAGGAAATTGTATAGTTATTTTTAAGTTGCTGCTAATAAACAAGTATCTATCTAAAAAATTAAAAATCTATCTAAATTTTTCTAATTTATCTAAATTTCCTGGGCACCTGGGCAGCTCAGCTGTTAATCATCTGACTTTAGCTCAGGTCATGATCTTATGGTTCATGAGTTCAAGTTCCACATCCAGTGAGCTTGTGCCCACTTGGGGTGAGCACGAGCCCCGCTTCGGGTAAAACATAAGCCCCACTTTGGGCGAGCCTCTTCTCTCTCTCTCTCTTTCTCTCCCTCCCTCCCTCTCATCCCCTCTCTCCCTCTCCTGGGATTCTCTCTCTGCTCCTCTCTTACTTGCGCCCCCTCAAAAAAAAAAAAAAAAGATTATTCTACCCCTGTAAGACAAAATTTGCCAGTTTATAAAATATTTTTTGTAAATTGAATACTTATGATTTAACCTTTTACATGCTAACTCTAAAGCTTTGAATTGAGTTTTTAAAAAGTATGACACATTTATTACTAACGTAAAATTATTGTAGAAATTTATTTTTAAGCCAAAGTACCTATATTAAATATCTCATTCACTGTCCCCATTGACATAAAAGTAGGGATAAAATGGGAATCTCATTATTGGCTGGCACATTGCAAAAAACATGGATACCACTTATTTAGTGGTTAATGTGTGCATTCTATATCCTCTCCTATGCATTAGGTCCTTAAGAATTTTTTTTTTAATGTTTGCTTATTTTTGAAAGAGAGGGAGTAGCAGAGAGAATGGGAGACAGAGGATCTGAAAGAGGCTCTGTGCTGACAGCAGAAAGCCTGAAGCGGGGCTCAAACTCACAAACTGTGAGATCATGACCTAAGCCGAAGTTGGACGCTTATCCAACTAAGCCACCCAGGTGCCCCAAGAGTTTTCAGTTTTAGTAACCCACCAGTTCTAATCTATAAGTAAAAAAATACAGAATTGGGATTATATTTCCATTTAGATAGATTGTTTACTGCTTACACTGCTTACCTAAACATGTATTTGTTATGACATATTTTCAAAAGAGTAAACATGGCTAAAGAAGTGATATAAAGTACAAAACATTTTATATAATAGGTGATAGGAAAGTGATGCAGTGGAGGAGATATTTTAGATAGATGTAACATCTCGCTACTCTCCAGACAAATTTTGCTGCCCTTTATTACAATTAACTACAAAGCCATTAGCATTTCATTTTGTGCTCTTGGTAGCAATCATTCTTTATTTATTAGTTTAAGAATAAATGATCTCACTTTCTTGTCTTTAAGTAATTATAATATTTATAATGGTTTTGATCTTATCAGGCAGGTAACTTTTTAAAATCATTTCTTAGGAACGCATATAATTTTCATCTCACACATTTTTCACTAGCCACTTCCTTAAATATATCTCCTTGAGTGTAATGAATGTGCTTCAGTACCTCCTGAGCTGCCTGGATATTAGCAGGGCAGCCTGGCATGCTGATTAAATGAGATGACCTGTCATGCAGAGTAAAACTTCTCAATTTCTTTTAAACATGAATTATTGTTACTTAATCACAACTTATTTTCAAATGGAAGCAAAGATGCCGTATGCATCTAACAAATAAGAATAAATCACTACCAAGGAGAGGAAAGGAAAGGTGAAGAAATGAGAACATTTCTTAAGTGATTAATTTTTATAATGCCTTAAGCTCAGTTCCCTTAGCACATAAGCTATTTTCAGGCAATTAAGAATTTTGGTGAGAATTATAAATTGGCTCCCTGAGTACCATTTCAACAGTATATTTCGAACTTTTTTTTTACTTTAATTCACAATAAAAAATGCATTTTACAAGGTGATTGAGTGTACTTATACAAATATATATCTTATATACATTAAATATACCTATAAGTATTATATAAAGTATTCCACCTTACTACATGCTGCTTACTCTGATATTTTCTATTTTATGTCATTTTTAAACCTATGTTGATTTTGCAAGTTACTCAAGGGTCATAAACAGCTGTTTGAAAAAAAAATTTAGGAAATTATTCTTTGAAGCTAATGTGTAGTTCCTTGATCATTTGTTCACTCAGCAGAGTTATTGTTATTTGCAAGGCAGTGTTTTAAGTCCTTGCTATATAAAAAAGAGTTAGACATAAGGCCTGCCTTTATAATCAATTACTTAATGCTTATTTAAAGTCCAGTTAAAATAAACTAAAATATAGATGCATGTGAATTTTTTATTCCTTTTCTGTCCTTTCTGGCTTCTGCTTTGGTATTGATTATTGTTAATTATATGTGTCAAGATTTTCTTGATTTGACCTTTGTATTTGTCTATTTGTGCATAATCACCAGTCATAATCTGTTTGTGATGTTATTACTGTTTCTATGGAAACAACATTCAGTGCCTCAAAAAGAAGCAAGAACATTCTATTTTTTAAAGAAATTGAAGTTTGGTGGTAATGGTAGGGAAAAAACATCTGGACAAGAGAAAACAAAAAGATAATTTAAATCAGGAGGAATGGTTTTACATTTTCTAATTTAAATAAAAGCCTTACTATAAGTGCTATGTTATAAAAATTGCCCTGTAAATGATGCTAGTTATCTTTTTACCTCTATATATTTATAATTGTAACCTTTATCTTTTTACCATTTTACTTCAGTGAAATTTCCTCCTTAATCCATCAAGTCTTTTTTAAAAATATAGTCCTGACAGTTTTCTTACATTATTGTCAAGTAATAGTGCCTTGCTTCTGTGTTATCATGTCATGCATTCAGGGAAGAAGGAGTCACTTAAAAAAAAAAACAAAACACCTTTGAATCACTATTAAGAGTACAGCCTCTCCATTTTTCTCCTTTCCACACTTATCCAGTGAGTGCATAATTTCCATTGAGATTCCTCAAAAGACACCAAATAAACTCTCTGTAGACATTAAATTATAATCATTTAAAAGTATCACATAATTAACTTTGAGGAAGTCAACACTTTGACATATTTTAATTCTTCCTCTATTGACCACTTAAGCTAATTTTCATAAATAAGTATGTATTAAGTATCTCAGGTTTTTGACCACGCAGTGCCCTTTTACTCTCTATATTCAGTGTGTTGAGAACTTAAGAAATATGATGGTCTGGAACAGTGGAATATGTTCTGGACCATGAATTATAGAGGAAGGAGTTTCCAGGTTTGAAGGAAGTTGATTAAGGAAAAGTTTTTAGAGAGGTATAAAAAATATACTACCAATGAAAGATGATATAAACTTGAATACAAGATACAAAGTTTTCCAAGATGGTTTTCCATTGTAACATTTCAAATGTTGTCATGTTATTTTTATTGATTCTCTTGGAATAATCCATTCACATTTTTTGTCCTTTTTCTGCTAAGTATGGGTTTTTCCCATTACTTTTTTTTTTACTTAAAGGATAGTCAGTATGTGAATACATTCTTAGTTTGTGTGTATGTAATATTTATTATTATTATTCAAGTAATTCACAAATACCTTTTGAGCCTCTTCTCTGTAAGACATTAGTCCTTTGTCAGTCTTTTTATCTAAATACTATGTTTTGATTTTAAATATATCTTTAAAAAGTAGACTTTCTTTTTTAGGGTAGCTCTAAGTCCACAGTAAAATACAGCAGAATGTACAGAAAATTCCCATATACTTTCTGTCCCCATATACACAGTCTCCTCTACTATTAAAATCCTCCATCAGAGTGGTACATTTATTAAACTGATGAACCTATATTAAAACATTACTATAACCCAATCCATATTTTATATTAGGGTTCACTCTTCAGGTTGTACATTCTCTGGATTTCGACAAATGTATGACATGCATCCATCATTATTGTATCACACAGAATAGTTTTACAACCCTAAAAATCTGTACTCTACCTATTCATCCCTCTCTCCTAATCCCTGACAATCACTACTCTTTTACTGCCTTCATAGTTTTATCTTTTCCAGAATGTTGTATGTTTCAAATTATATGGTATGTAGCCCTTCAGATTGGCTTCTTTCACTTAGTAATGTGTTTTTAGTGTTCCTCTATGTCTTTTTATGGCTTGATGAGTTCATTTCTTTTTAGCACTGAATAATATTTTATTGTTTGGATGTACCACAGATTATGTATCCATTCACCTACTGAAGAACATCTTGGTTGCTTCCAAGTTTTGGCTATAAACATCTATGTGCAGGTTTTTACATGGACATAAGTTTTCAACTTATTTGGAGTGCAATTGCTGGATCATATGGTGAGCTTTGTAAGGAGTCGCCAAATTGCCTTTCACAGTGGCTGTTGCATTTTGATTCCTACCAGCAGCAAATGAGAGTTCCTGTTGCTCCCCATCCTCTCCATCATTTGCTTTTGTCAGATTTTGCCTCTTCACCATTCTAAGACGTGTGTAGTGGTATCTCCTTGTTTTAATTTGCATTTCTCTAATGGTATAAATGATTTACATTTTTCATATACTTGCATACCATCTCTGTAACTTCTATGCCATCTCTATAACTGCTAATTATATAACTCTCATACATTCACCAGAGATACTTTGAATGGCAAAGAAGCACATGGAGCTCAACATCATCAGTTCCAGGGAAATGCAAAAAAATTCACAACGAGATACTACTGTACATCCACTAGAATAGTTAAAATAAAAGAGACTGACAAGGCCTATCATTGGCAAGATTTGGAGAAATTAGAACCTCCATGCATTCCTAGTAGGGATATAAAATGGTACAGCCATCAGGGAGAAGAGTTAGGCAGTTTCTTTGGAAGTTAAGCACAGTTTCCGTATAACCTAGCAACGTGGCTCCTACTATCTACTCCTAAGAAATGAAAAACATTCCCACACAAACACTGGTCCATGAGTTTGTATAGCAACATTATTTATAACTACCAATAACTGGAAACAATGCAAATGTCCATCAGCTGGTAAATGGATGAACAAAATATTTTATTCCACACAGTGACTAGGACTTAGAATAAGAAGAAACAAACTACTAAACAAATGCAACTACATAGATGAACCTCAAAAACTTAATGCTAAGTGAAAAAAGACACAGTTTCTGGTTCCACTTATATGAAATACTAGAAAAGGCAAATTATAGGCATGGAAAGGAGATCGGTGGTTGCTTACAACTAAATGGGGAAGCGGAGATTGACTGCAGGTGTGGTCATAATGGAAATTTTTGGTGTGACATAAGTGCTCTAATCCTGAATTGGGGTGGTGGTTTCACAACGGTATAAATTTACTAAAACTCATTGTTTGAGCTGATCACTTAAAATGTGTGAATTTTATGGTATGTAAAGTTAACCTCAATATGGCTGTTAAAAAATATAGAATAGTGTGTTTTGTTCTTTGTCTGCCTAGGCAATTATCTGCAAGAAACTTTCTGAAAAGCTGATAGAATTTCCATTGCTGGCTGCTTGGTACCAGAGGATTCAGGAAGTGCCAAGAGTAAAAGCAGCAGCTTCTCAGTGTGGGATCCAGTTTCTCCATTTACCAGAGTTGCTGACCACCTCGAATGAACAAGATGCAAACTTAAGTGAGGTCCCAGGTGTAGAGGAGCAAAATGACGCTTCATTTTTAGGAGGACCAAGACCCACTATGACCAAGTTAATGGTACTTAAAATGTTTTTATCCACATTTTCTTTGAAAACTTCCATGTGATATAATGTTGCTGAGCATTCTACCCCAAATTGTAATCATTTATTGATATCACTTTTGTTTTAAATTTTATTTGTAGCCATTTTACATCACCCTTGACCAATTTATATTTCTATGTCTTTGCATGTAAGTGAGGTATCACTGAAGATTTTTAATAGTATGTGTCTTTAGAGCCAAGTAAGTCAGAATATGTATTTTTTAAAAGTATTTTTCTCAAAACTTGTCTTTTTATATTCAAGACATTGGTCAAGGTCATATCTCATCTGGTCAAATGTATTGTTTTAACCTGATGTTTTTCTGTTGCAAGGTTTTGGCCTCGGTTTTTAAATTTTGAGATGGTGGTTTGAAGTTAAAGAATATGAAAACATATCAATTTACTTTCTAAGGTTTTGCCTAAATTTAAGATTTTTTTTAGTTCTTTGCATTTTGTTTTTACTTTTTATTTTAATGCCTTTTTAAAAAAATGTTTATTTATGTTTGAGAGAGACAGAGTAAGTGCAAGCAGGGGAGGGGTAGGAGACAGAAAGAGAGAGAAAGAGAATCCCAGGCAGACTCTGCACTGTCAGCAAAGAGCCCAACATGTGGCCCTGTCTCACAAACTGTGAGATTACAACCTGAGCTGAAATCAAGAGCCGCCTGGGCACCCCTATTTTAATGCCTTTTAATAGAATAACACATATAATTTATATTTCTCTCTTTGCAGCAAAATTTGTTTCTAATAATACTAATTGTACAAGTTCTCTCCAATAGGCTTTCTTTTCTCTGTCATCCTAAGCAATTTACAAAAAATATTTTGCTTTTAGCTTCAGCTATTTGAAGATTTGTTTGAATAGAGGAAAAATCAGGAAGTAATTTGAGCTGTTCATCTGAGTTGTACTGGAAACATATTTATTATATTTCTCCACTTTGGTTAGGAAGCATCTGAGTTCTATCATTAATAGAGTTTGCTCAATTAGAAAAGAACAAGATTGTAGTAGTGACCCCTGCCCCTATCTTTTCAGTTTTGTTAGCTTAGTAATGAAACAATGAAATATGATTATTTAGTTGAATTTAGAAGAAGATATCAAGGCATGTCCAAAGTTCGATGTGTCTTGATCAGATGGCTCTACTGTGTAGGGATCTCAAGTTCACTTCCTGAGTTTCTTGAAATAAAGGATCAGCAGGAGAGTAATTTGCTTTGTATTAAAATACTGATTTTGGGGGCACCTGGGTGGCTCATTTGGTTAAGTGTCCACCTTCAGCTCGGGTCATGATCCCACAGTTCATGAGTTCGAGCCCCACATCAGGCTCGCTGCTTTCAGCATGGAGCCCACTGCAGGTCCTCTGTCTCCCTCTCTCTCTGCCCCACTCCTGCTTGCACTTTCCTTCTCTCTCAAAAATAAATAAACATTAAAAACTTTTTAACAAAATTAAGCAAATAAAATACTAATTTTAAAAATTTCAACAAACCAAAAATCTGCTTTTAATTCACAGTTACACAGTCTTGAATGAAAAATTCAGACTTCAGATTTTTCTACCTATGCTTTTCAGGCAATAAAATGACGTTAGGAAAAACATTTGTATTTTATACATCTTAAAAATATTTATAAACAATGAGAAATAAAAAACAAATTTAAATTCAGGAAAAATTAACAAGCAATTGTAAAAATAAGCTGTCTTATAATAACATAAAAATATATAAAAGAATCCTGAATTTTTAATTTACAGAGGATGTGTTAGTTCAGGCCCCTGAGCAGACTCCAAGACAGGGTTAGATGTGCAAGAGGTCTGCTGAGGGAAATCTGTGAGGTAAAGTGGGGAGGGAGACAGGGGAGACTGGGAGAGCCGTCAGTCTGTGATGCAGGTTTGACCCTTGTACATGAGTCAGGAAAGAAAGGAAGACTGGGTTAGAAAAGTTTTAGACTTTAGTGCGGGTCTAAGAAAGTTTTGGCAAGCCAGTGGGGCATCCTTGAACCCAAATCAGCGGTCAGAGAGTTCCATGTTTCTCAGGAATAGGTCTGACATAGTTATCTTAACCAGTCTCACTCATTGGCTTAGGAACAGTCCATGGAAAGACTACTTACTACAGACCAGGTAACTTGAATTCTAGTCCCAGCTTTGTAACTAAGCTAACCTTATGACTTTCAGTATGTTGTTTAACCAAAGGGCCTTAATTTCTCCATTTATAAATTAGGAGAGTGTAGTAGATACTCTATGGGATTCTTTCTGATTTCAAATCTTATGGTTATATAAAAAATGACTGGGACATTACATCAACAATTTAAAAAAGATGACTCGGTGTCTCAATTGTTTGAGGGTCTGACCCTTGATTTTGGCTCAGGTCATGATCCCAGGATCCTGGGATCAAGCCTTGCAGGACTCCTTGCTGAGAGTGAAACCTCCTTAAGATTTTTTCTCCCTCTCCCCCTCTCCCCTACTCTTGGGTACTCTCTCTCTCTCTAGAATAAAAATAAAAAATTTTTTAAAAAAATTTCAAACCTGAAAATAAGTTAAAATTTCTATTTTCATTTACTTCAAATTTGATAGTATATATTAGATACAATAAATGTTACTTTTTACCAGGACATTGTTTCTGCTACTTACTAGTGAATTATTATCATACATTTGAAAAACAGTGAATGCTGTATCAAAATAATATATGTGAATTTATTTTATTTATATCGTAACTTTTAATTTTTCTGTAGTCACAGTATTTTGTGCCTATTACATGAGGACAAATGAAATTGGTGCCAAGTAGAAGTATAAAATAGTGAAGTATTTCTTAGGAATACTCACATCTCACTTTTTCCTTCTTCTTTTTTCTTTGGTATACTCTTACCTCCAAAATTTCCCTTAGTCTCTAAAGGTTTTAAATTTATTTATTCTGTTAGTCCAAGAAATGTATATGTTTAGTCCTTGTATTGAATGTGGGATATATGAAAAGCAAATTAGACTGCCTTCAAGGGCCTTAAATTCTGATGAGGGAGGTAAATAAGGAAAAAACACAATTAAATGTGTGAACACATTAGGTAATGGTAAGTGCTATAAAAAAAAATAATGTGGGGTAAAGGGGTGGAGGTTATGTGAGTTGGAGTGCTTTGTAGATGGAGTGGTTAGGAAGTCTTATCTGACAAGGTGAAGACCGTTGAGCAAATAACCTGAATGAATTGAAGATTTGGAGGAAGTGTTCTAGGCAGAGGGTTCAACTACTGAACAGACCCTGAGAAAATCTATAGAGATAGAAGGTAGATTAATAGTTACCTAGGTCAGGGAGCTGGTGGGGGGTCGGGGGGAGGGTTGAAAGTACCTACTAATGGATATGGGACTTCTTTTTGAAATGATGAAAAAACTCTCAATTTAGTATTGATTGTAGCACAACTGTGACTATTATAAGAACTATTAAATTATATGTTATAAATGTAATGGTGTATAAATGGTATCTCATTGTATTTTTGAAAAGACTCTAAAGTAAGATTAAATTTGGTCAAATGAGGGATAGCAAGTTCAGAATGGCTAGGCTAGAATAAGGGATATAGAATAGAGGTAGATGATGTCAGAGAGATGTGTTTATTTTTCTGGAAGCAGGTAAGTTCTCTAGACCTCTAGATATATCTTTACTTCATAAAACAATCTTTATACTATTTCCTTTGGTAACAGAATTCAACTAGTTTTCATAATGGAAAGTAATCTCATGAGTTAATTGATTCAAACTAGTGATAGATTCTCAGAAATTTTTCATTTGAATATAATATTTCTGAAGATAAAATACCTTAACCATGAATATCTATCCTGTGGGCCACATACCCAGAATGTGATTGCAAGGGGTCTGGGAATCCGTATGTATGCCATGTAACTGTCTGCAGATCAAATAAATAAACGCACGACTTTTAACATAGGGAAGGAGCCTGAGAAGTTTTTTATATATTGAAAAGTGGTCCTCATTTTTGGAAATGTTGGGAACCATTTAGTTACAACAGAGGAATCCTTTTTTAGAGGCATTATAAACACTTGTAAAAGAATAGTATGGATGATGTTTGGGGGTATTATGTTAAAGTGGGTGCTTTTTGTCATGTAAATATAATTCCTAGGCAGTCACAACTTTCATAGATATGAAGACAGATCCTGATGGACATATGCAGAATCAGTTTTTTATTTTATACTCTGTGGAATGTTTTTGATAAAATTTTTATCCTCAGGTAGCTTTTCTTTTTGACACCTAATTTATTTCTAGATAGCTTATTACTTCTATGTAGTTTTAGGTAGTAATTTAAAAATAGCATTTTTTGTTATCTAGGTATAAAAAGTAGGAAAGTATGCTATCAAAAAATACAACATATCATATTCCTTATGTAACTAAATATTTTGAGGAACATTTAATGACTGTTAATATTTGTGTTTCTTCTTGTCAGTGTAGAAAATATAAATTTGGCCTTCTAAAACACAACAGAATTCTATTAATTCATTAATTCGGAAAGAGTCTATTTCCTATTTCTAGGAAAAAGGCATTGAAGTGATGTTTTCTCCCCACCCTTGCCCTACTTGGACCCTTGATTGGAACAATCTCCCTGCAGCAGTGAGCCCAAAGGAAGGTGAGTTTTTTTTTTTATTTCCTTTAAGTTTTAATCATAATCTAGATAGTCTCTTCAGATCCATCTTCGAATTCTCTAATTTTCTTTTTGGCTTTATCTAATATTCTGATTGTATTATCCATTGAGTTTTCTTTCTTTTTTTTTTTTTTCTAATTCTTTTCTTTAAGTACTTGTTTTAATTACAATTAGTTAACATACAATATTATTTTAGTTCCAGGTTTGCAATATAGTGATTCAGCACTTCTATTCATCACCCTGTGCTCATCAGGACAAGTGCCTTCCTTAATCCCCATCACCTGTTTAATGTATCCCCCCTACACACTTCCCCTCTGGTAAACATCAGTTTCTTTATAATTAAGAGTCTGTTGTTTCTATTTTCATATTTATTTATTTATTTTAAGAGAGAGTGTGCTTACAAGCAGGGGAGGGGCAGAGAGAGAGGGTCCCAAACAAGCTCTATGCTGTTAGCACAGAGCACATGGGTCTCGAACTCATGAACTGAGATTGTGACCTGAACTGAAGTCAAGAGTCAGACACTTAACTGACTGAGCCATTCAGGTGCCCCAAGAGTCTGCTTCTTCATTTATCTCTTTCTTATTTTTTTCCTTTGCTTATTTATTTTGTTTCTTAAATTCCACATATGAGTAAAGTTTTCATTTTATTTTTGTTATAAAAATTTCACATATATACATTGCTCAGATTCAACATTTCTAATATTTTCCTACATTTGCTTTATCTATTCCTTTCTGTCTCTTTGCTGAAGTATTTTGAAGGAAATTCCCGGTAACTTGTCCTACTGTAGTGCATACCTCAAAGAAATACTGACATCTTAAATAATCACCATGTTCTTATCATACCTAACAAAAATTAACAAGAATTCCTTGATACTTTAATAAACAGTCCCATAATCATTTTCCCTAATTGTTTAAAGTAGTGTTTAAAAGATTTTTATAGTTAGGGTTTTAGTTAAATAATAGATTTTTCAGTGCTAGAAATTATATTTGGGTTGTTTGTTTTTGTAATAACATTTTCTTGCTCATGTTTTAATTTCCTCTTTTCATAATTTTTAAAGCATAGTTGTTTTATATTCTGTATCTGTTATTTCTAATACTTCTTGATGTTCATTCAGATATAATTCTGTTTGTTTTTTCTGTTGATTTCAGTCCTGGTGTCTTATTTCCCTAATAGTTTTGTAATCTTATATTGTGAATTCATTTTTGGCTACTTAAATCTGTGAGAATCTTGTGGGGCCTGGGTTAAGAGTAAATATCCACAGAAAGGGAGCGCCTAGGTGGTTCAGTCTGTTAAGGTTCTGACTTGGGCTCAGGTCATGATCTCGCGTGGTTCGTGGGTTCGAGCCCAGCGTCCGGCTCTGTGCTGACAGCTCAGAGCCTGGAGCCTCCTTCAAATTCTGTGTCTCCCTTTCTCTCTGTCCCTACCCTGCTCGCGCTCTATCTCTCTGTCCCTCTCTCTCTCAAAAATAAATAAACATTTAAAAAATTTTTTTCACAGAAGGAATTTCTATTTGCTGATGTCAGACAACTCATGGTACTAGAACTTAAGACCAGTTAACAGTTTTTAAGCATGAGATTCCTTTAACCTTTTCATTTGGAGCTGAGGTTTAAATAGACAAGTTACATTTTTATCATCTTCCTTTGCTATTAAATAGGATTTTTTTAAATGCATCATTTCATAGGAATTTAGCTTTTCAAGGTTTCTGCTTTCATGTAGTGATATTGATTACAACTTTCCACATTGTTAGGTATCCAGGACCACCCACTCTTCTTTGTCTTGTTATTAAAGCTTAGATCCCTCTTAGCAACTACCCTTTCCATCAGCTGTGGTGTCTGTTCAAGATTATTACACTGCTGTTTAGTTCCTTTCATTTTTTGTTAAGGCCTTCTGGATTTCCCTTTACTCTCAGAAATCCATTTAGACAGGGGAAGGATGATTGTTGAGTTTTACATACCATTTTAGGTGTTTTTAGGTGAGAGAACTTTTTTATACCTTAATGTTCTATTTCTTTAATTGTCCACTTATCCTTTAGTTTTAGACTAAGCCAAATATAACTTTTGATTTCCAGATGCCCTTTGAAATTGTTTGTCTGCCTTTTTCATATTATTCTCTTCTGTGGTGCTTCCTCAATATTGTGTATATCTCACTAATTAATTCTATTCTGTCAACCAAGGAGATAAAATTCTTTCCAGGCTAGAATAAGGTTTTATTGGGCAGTTAAGAACTCTGCCTCAAAAATGTTTTATAGAAAATAAAGTCATTTTTTGGTCTTTGTTAAATATATGAAAAATAGTCACTAATGAATTTGTTAATGTTTTAATTTTAAATATTTCTGACATTCTGAATATTTTAAATGTTTTTATCAGACTTGGATTGTTTCAGGTATTCTGGTTACAGTATAGATTTTGAATATGTTAAAACTATAGTAAATAAAAATCAGATTTTCACTAATATTTATTTACTAAGAAATGAATACAGAGATTTCTAAGTGTCACATGCTTTGCTTTACCCATAATTAATTTACTATGAAGCCAAAATATTATCTTCAGTTATTAATTGAACAATCAATTACACCTGCTACCAACTCAGAGATTTGCATTAAGCATTCAAGTCTGGTTGTTTTACTGGTTAGAACTGCATATCTAACAGAGTTTTTGGAATATATTACTCATTATATCCCTTTAATTGAATCACCTAGTTTTCATAAATATTATGACAAACAAGGAGCTATAACAGCAGAGCTACATTATTTACATTTCATTCGCTGTTTCTTAAATGGTTTATATGGTCTGTGTTAAAGTAAGGCAGAATTGTTGCATTGTAGATGTTCTTTTTTCAGTTCTGGGCATTTCAGTATTACATGTTAATAGGATTGTTGTGAAATGAAATTATTATATACATAGGTGTGGAGGTCACTGTGAAAGTGTTCTCATGATTTGTGTTCTGGTATTTTTAGAAGAGATTGATTGTATAAGATTTTATTAGTACTAGGTTCATTTGGATGTCACAAAGGCCGACTTCTTCTGTGGAATATGTTGAGTTACGTCAAAATTATGGTACAGGGGCAGCTGGGTGACTCAGTTGGTTGAGCGAGCAACTTCGGCTCAGGTCATGATCTCACAGTTTATAGGTTTTAGCCCTGCATCAGGCTCTGTGCTGACAACTCAGAGCCTGGAGCCTGCTTCAGATTCTGTGTCTCCTTCTCTCTCTGCCCCTTCCCTGCTCATGCTGTGTCCCTCAAAAATAAATAAATGTTAAAAAAAGTTTTAAATAAAAAAAAGATTATGGTACATATTATAAGAATCATTCTCTTTACTAACAAAGGCTGTATTAATCCTCATGATGGAGTCTAATTTGTTTCTTAAGGCTGTCTAATCTCCCAGCCTCTGTTCTTAACCGTTTCTCTTCCCACATCTTACATACCATTCCCTAAACTTTTCCGTTTCCCTTATATGACCTATATGTATTATCTCCATGCCTTCACTTTTATTTTTCCTTCAGCCTTAAACATTCTTTTTTTTCACTTCCTGTCCTATTGAAATTATACTTACCTTTAAATGATCAACTCAAATGCTGCTTCCTCCAGTAAGCCTTTTGCATGGGCTATGGAGTCAGCATGTCTGAGTTTCATACCTGCACTTCTAACTAGCTAGATAATCTTGGCCAGATTTTCAACTTCTCTATGCCTCAATTGCCTCATCTGCAGAATGGGGATAAAATAGTACTTACCTTGATGAGATTGTTGGTACATTCAATGAATGAATATATAAAGCACTTAGTACAATATATTAGGCAGAATTAGTCACTCCCTCTCAACATTCCTTAGTACTTTCTTATACTTCATTTTTGGTACGTATAGTATACTTCTCTTCCACTCTGTTTATATGCATGTTTTCCTTCTCTAATAAACTGTGAGCTCTTTGAATATAGGGTGAGTACTCAATAGTTTTTTATTAAATTCAACTGAATTGAGACTACAGATCCCTTTTTGTTAACTTCCCAAAATTCTGCTTAAACCAGGCAACTTTGAATCCTTTTGTCTCACATAGATTAAAAGGGCTAAAATAATTGAGATTATTTAGTTTGAAAAAAAGAGAGCTGAAGATTTAATTTATACCATCAGTATTATTATTGTCATTATTACTACTACTACTGCTATTATTCTATTTTAGGGAGTGTTTGTAAATAAGCTGTAGACATTATGCTACTTCACTTCTAAAACTTAACTATCTGCTTTTTTTTTTTTTAATTTATTTATTTCTAGGAGAGATAGTGAGAGACAGCGTGAGCAGGGGAGGGTCAGAGAGAGAGGGAGTCACAGACTGAAACAGGCTCCAGGCTCTGAGCTGGCAGTCAGCACAGAGCCCGACGCGGGGCTTGAACCCACGAACCGCGAGATCATGACCCAAGCGAAAGTCGGACGCTTAACCGACTAAGCCACCCAGGCGCCCCAAACTTAACTATCTGCTTTAAGAACAAAGACATTTTCTTAGTCGTTTTCTCATAGCCATAGCACAATTATTGACACAGGCTATGTAATTTAGTGCATGCTATTATCTAACCCACAGTCCAGTTATTTGTAGTACATTTAATTGATAAGTCACTTTAAGCACCCAGGCACCCCATCAGTTTATTCTACTTTAATGTGAAATCATTTCTTAGCTTTTATCTTTCAACATGGACTGTTTTTGAAGAGTTCAGGCCAGTTTTTTGTAGAACATTTCTCAAATTTCGATTTGTCTAGTTTCCTCATGCTTAGATTCAAGTTCTACATTTTGGCAGGAGCACTACAGAAAGGAAGTGGATCATAGCAGAAAGCACATTACATCAGTTTGGGCCCAGAGATGTTAACTTTAATCATTCGGTCTGCCAGCTATCTCTACTGTCATGTTACCATTTTGCTCTGTTTAATTAATAAGTTGTTTGTGGGGAGATGTTTGAGACTATCTAATGTCTTGTTTTTAGAATTTCACTCACTAGTTTACATCATTTGATGATGCTTTCCTGTGATAGTTACAAAATGTGCTTTTTCATCTCCATCATCCTTCTGTATGTATTAGTTGCCACCCAACTGTAAGAACATTTTCCCATCTATCTATCATCTATGTGTCTATTATCAATATTGACTCGGGAATTATTTTATTAAATAAGTTGTAATCCATCATGGTTGTTATTTATTTCAGTACTCAAGTTGTCCCAGGTTGTGAGTCCCTTCAAAGCTGTCTCCTGACCCTTTGGAAATGCCCTAATCATTTTATGACCACTTCTTTAAATTCTAGAAAGACGAAACATTACAGGCTCCTGTGTCATTTCCCTGCCTCCGTTCTGGAGTCAGCTGTTTATCCAAGAAGCTCATGTTCCCTTTTGTAGAGAATAGTATTTAAAAACTAAGATTTGGGCACTAATAACACTCACTAATGGAGTGTTATTGTTTTTAGGTCCTCTCAGCAGAGAGATGTACATACAAATTGATCTATGAAGAAATAGATCTCTGTATACACACACATACGTAATCACATATATCACCATCTACTCTCTATCTATATCTACCTGTATTTAAAATGGTGAGATTATACTGATATTTCTAATTCCAGTTGAACTCCACAAAATTCTTCCTAGTTTTTCCTAATTCAGTATCTGTGTCTATCTTTGTCAACAGTAAAAATTATAGCTCCAAATATCATCTATATATTTGCTTATTGTTCAGCCCTGCAATAGCTGAACAGTCATTTAAGAATTGTTATATCCATATTGTTGTGAAAGATATACCTACTAAGTTGAATTCTAGATTGTTTTAAGTTATTTTCATTTTTGAGTATATATGGTCAAACTTCTTATACAGATAGTTGTGATTAGGTGGTTCTATACATGATGAATTATACAAAAATGACAAATTAAAAGTTTAAGTTAGTATCAGTAATATGCCCTGATAGAAAATCTTTGGCCAATGATATCCTACTGCACTGAGAAGAGTGCAGCAGGATATCCAGGCAGTTGCATAGCCTCTCTTTAGACCTCAAATAACAAATTTCCTACTCTAATGAGCTACGATAAATACTTAGGAGTAGAGGACTCCTTTTGTTAAGTACAGAGACACTTCTGTTCTTGCCCTCTGAATTTTTGTTCTCTGAGTATAAAAGAGAGAATGATGTAAGACTTAGAATAGAGCTGCCCTAGGCCACTCCATGCAATATTTCCCTAAAGCTGTCTCTATTCTCCAGTAGTTTTTAGGTGAGCGGTTCTTATATTAGGAGTTGCTCCTAGCCTAGAATAACCATATCAATCATATAGTTGGGTTGGAGACTCAGAAATATGACCTCATTGAAAATAAAGGCAACAAGAAGATAGTTGCTTAGGTGTTGTTCTAGTTATAGTCTATTTCATTCTTATATTCAAAATTCCACTGTCATAGAAATATGGACCAATTAAGGATGCCCAAGACCTTGGTTTCACTTTGAGCTGCCTGAGACCGATATGGAGAATGATGTGGGAGACTGATATGGAAGTAATGCTTAAAAACTTTAAACACTACCACTGATCACCTCCCACTGCTACTACCCAGTTTAAAGTATATACTTATCAGTTAGAGGTGAAAGGAAAAAAAATAATGGCAGAGTTTTATTAGAAGGATTAGTAAGTTCTTGTCTTTCTAGAGGGCTTTAAACCCTGTCGATTTTATTTGCTTGGGATAGACTTGTATGAATTCTTAGAACAAGAATTACAACTTGGTATATTCTAGCCCCTTTTATATAAATCACTGATTGAATTTATGACTTTATGGGAATATATACTTTTTCAATCCTAGTGGATTATTCTCTCTTAGTACCAAGACAGTTCTTTTTATCAACATTCATATACATAATGTATATTATAATTATGTTTTATAATTTATATATTATGTACTTTATATATACTATGCATACATAGTATAGTATGTAATAATGTATGTAATATATAGAAATATATATTTACATATTATATGTTTATTCTATATTTTATATAATGATATATGTATATTATATCATATATTATTTACTAATATATAACATATAATTATAATTAATAGTATAAAATTATATAATTATTTATAGTATTTTATAATATATAAATATATAAGTACATATTTTTATATAAATATAGATGACTAGGATTTTAAATTTTATGATGAAATATGCTGTTTTATGTAAACATCCAGTTTTTTCCCCACTTACTTTCTATAGAATATTTGGGGATGTAAAGAATGAACTGACGCTGGGAAAAAATGTAAAGTGAGGTAGTTGGTAAAAGTTGGCCTCAGTGAAGTCTGTGCTGTCACCCCACCCTTTTGTTCTATGCTTCTACAAACCAACAGGATCACCTTTCCTTTATTCTAGCACAAGTGATTTGGGTAAGCAAGGGAAGAGTGTGTTCAAGGTCTTTGGAGAGAGTTGGATCGAAGGTGGAGAAAGGAAGGACTAAATAGTCCCTATCAGTGATTCTTAACAAGGTTCTTACCAACCCCAGGGGACATGGTAAATAGAATTACTTACTTTTGTTTTGCCAGACAGTCAGGGGTGTTTAAAGTTCACCATATCAAAGAATTGTCTCACCCTTATGCTACAGTATAAGTAGTGCCCAACTTGGGCGGATCTAAAACATAAAAGCTTGTTTTAGGGCCTCTAAGCAACGTATATAGAAGCTTCATTGTCCTAAGATATTGCTTTTCAAACTAGGACATCCATCAAAGTAGTTTAGAAGGCTTATTAAAAGAGATTGCTGGGCACTAAGCCTGAGATTCTCATACAGGTCTCAGATGGGGCCCTAGAGTTTGCATTTTTAAGAAGTACCCAACTGATGCTGCTTCTGCTGATATGGGGCCCACACTGTGAAGTAATTACCATAGATAACTGAAATAGTACATGATTAGCAGCTTTGATTTCAACTTTTGCCACCAAAATAAGATGAACAGCAAGGTCAAAGCTTTCTAAATTTTTTCTTCACAAACTAAAAAATTAATTTTCTGCGTTTAGCATGCATTACATCAAATATGAGAACTGGCGCAAACCTCTCAACCACTTGTAGCTATGAAAAGTTCTACTTTAGGCCAGCTTTACTAAAATTATACTAACAAATTTAAGTGAAAGTAGACATATCTTATTATGTATGTAGAAATAGCTGTCTCTTAAAAATTTTTTCCCAAAATATTAGTCTTAGATTTTTATATTTTCTGCTTCATTACACTAGATAAAATTAGCATATTTATTTTCTTACTTTTACAATGTAAGAATATATTCCGCCCAACATTTTTTGTTTATATTGAATAGCTTTAAATAAGGCTATTACTTTTGAACTTTTGGCATTTAACATACTAAAAGCACATCAAGAGAATGAGATCAAAGGTTTGGGTTTTTTTTTTTTTTCTATTTTCTGGGAAAATAATTTCCTAACATAAATGTTTTTCATTTTTCTAAGTTATACTTGGCTGTGAAATCCAAAACCTGACGACCATATTTGACTCAGAACCCTACAAATTTATAGAAAACTATTTTCTTTTCTTTCAAGGGTAGGGTTCTCAACAAGCATTTTGGTGCTTTACCAAAAGTAATACAACTTTTATTTAAACTGTAATTTAATCTGAAACCAAAAGTCCCTAGAAGATAGTATATATAAATATAGGTAGAATTTATATTAAATAGTTTAAAATATAACAAGGTTGCAAAGAACGAGTTTGTCATTTGCTTTGTAGTACCCTTTCGACTGAGTGCCAAATGCTAATAAATAGGTGTAGAGATTGAGATAGATATAATACATATATGTATTATAAGTTATATAATATGTATATGAATGATTTATAGCTGACCTTGTGTTATATTCGTCTCCTTTTCTAGTATAAATTAGAGAAGTCAGCTAGAGTATTAGCAGAAGTCATTGAAGTGGGAGAGAGGTGGGTAAAATTTTACTAGGCAAATTCTTCCAATTATTATAGCATTCGACATTCCTTATATAAAAATGTTAGTCTTGGGGCACCTGGGTGGCTCAGTCGGTTGAGTGTCTGACTCTTGATTTAGGCTCAGGTCATGATCCCAAGGCTGTGGGATTGAGCCCCACATCAGGCACTGTGCTGAGCAGGGAGTCTGTTTAAGATGATCTCACTCTCTCTGTCAAGTTTTAAGAGACATACTCACACACTCTCTCTAAAAAAAGAAAAAAAGAAAGAAAAAGAACTCTTACACGTGACACCAAAAGCATGATCCATACAAATTTTTTTGATAAATTGGACTTCATTAAAATTAAAAATGTTTGCTCTGCCAAAAACTCTGTTAAAAGCATAATAAAACAAGCTGAAGACTGAAGAAAATATTTGCCAACTACAAAAATAAACAAATCTGACACAGAACTTAGATATGGAATACATAAAGAACTCTTAAAATTTGACAGTAAAAAATAAAAAATTCTTTTTTTAGAAAATTAGAAAATGGGCAAAAGAGATGAAGAGATATTTTACCAAAAAGGATTTATGCCATTGGCACGTATGCATATGAAGTATCATTTTACACCTATCAGAACAACTAAAATTTAAAAAAAAAAAAAGGACTGGCACCAAATGTTGAATAGGGTGTGGAGAAACTGAATCATTCATGCATTGCCAGCTATGAATATAAAATGGTACAGCCCCTCTGAAAAATCATTTGGCTTCTTTTTTTTAAACAGAGCTACATATATTAGTTACCACAAAACTCAGCAGTTACACTGTTGGGCATTTATCCCAAAGAAATGAAAACCTATATTCATGCAAAAAAAAAAAAAAATTCATGCAAAAAAAAAAGAATATTCATAGCAACTTTATTCTTAATAGCCCCAAACTGCAAACAATCCAAGTGTTCTTCAGTGGGTGAGTGATTAAAACAAATTCTGATGAGTCCATGCATAGAAGATCACTCAGCAATAGAAAGGGATGGACTATTGATCCTTGTAACATCCTGGATGAATCTCAATAATTCATTCATTAATGAAAAAGGCCCATCTGAAAAAGTTACCTATACTATGTGATTGAATTTATTTAACATTCTCAAAATGATAAAACCGGGGAGATGAAGAACAGATTAATGGTTAGTAGAGAATAGAGATTGGCATGGCACAGTGCTACTAGTAAAGGGAGTTCCCTTGTGACAAGGTGGTTGTATCAACATATATATTGGATCGCATCGCATCAAACTGTACATACACTCACATATGAACACATGTAAAAGCTGAGCCAGGTCTGTAGTTAACAGTATTGTAATAGTAACAACATCCCAATTTTGATATTATACTACAATCATATCAGATGTCACCATTGGGAAAGCTGGGTGAAATGTTCATGGGACTCCATATGCTATTTTTGCATCTTCCTGTGAATCTGTAATTATTTTAAAATAATAAATTTAAACATGTAATTTAAGTAAAAATACTGGAAAATATCAAGAAATAAAGACTTTTATAATATTTATCAGAAAACTTCTGGAGATCATTTATAAGTCGGATGACAGTTTGATAAAAGGCTAGAACTGCAAAGACATCTTAATCTATTTCCTTTATAAAGGGCAGCAATGCAATGCTGCTATACACATAAACATTGACTTTAACTTCGACAGTCCCATTTCACAGGTTGCTATTCTCAAGCTCCCAGAAAAATGGAGAGAGCCAAATTGTCATAGCATAATTTGAGTTTCTTTATATCAATATTGCTCCAAAATACTGATTAGTATGGTCTAGGAATAGCTCAAATATTAATCCTGGCTAAGTTTGTACTGGGGCTCCTGCCCTGCCACCAGAAAACTTCAAGTTTCCTTGAGGATGTCTTTGTTTCATATATGTTATAGTGATATGGATGTTACCTTCATGAGAAGCAGAGAAAGTTCTTTCATGCTGAATGCTTAGCAGTGTCCAATTTCAGTTATACATTTGCATTTCAAAGTACTGAAAAATGGGACTCAGTTTTGTTTGGACTATCAAAATGGTTGAGTGAATACGTTTATTTTGAACTTTAAATCAGGTCAGTCACATGTGCAAATGACACAGTTTTATAACATTGTACTACTAACTAAATCGTCTGGAACCACTTTGTGCAAACAAGGCCTGAAAAAGAGTAGCAAGATTAAATTCAAGTTTTATTACTTTAGAATCCTCAACCATAATAAGTACAGGGCCAGTATCTACCATTGAGGCAATGATTCTTTAGCCAGGGTAACAGTGATGAAATGTGCTCATAGCTTTGGTACCTTAAATTCGCATAGCATTGAGCTCACTGGGTTCTTTTTTTTTTTTTTTTAAATCTCTTTTTTTGTTTTTCTGTTTTTAGCCATGAAACCAGACTGTCTTCTTAGGAAAATACAATGCCTTTTTTCTTTTTTTAAGTGTACTTAACAGTGGCGTGTGATTAAAGAAAAAAAGTTAAAAATCTTTTTTTTTCTCTTGGAGTTAGATTTGCTATAATTCTTCCCAGTATGATGTTATGTTTTGTTCTATTCTGTAGGGTTAGACTTCAAGAACCCTATGTATATACCATGGCTTTAAGTACTTTGCAAGCAGAGCCTATGATGACTGATTACCAAGAAAAGTTTTAATGGCCAGTTTATCCAAAGTGGATTACACAGAATCTTCTGAGAATATTGCTTTTTAAAATAAAAATATATTTTTTAATGTTTTATTTATTTCTCAGAGAGAGACAACATGAGCAGGGGAGGGTCAGAGAGAGAGGGAGACACAGAATCTGAAACAGTCTCCAGGCTCTGAGCTAGCTGTCAGCACAGAGCCCGACACGGGCTTGAACCTATGAACCGCGAGATCATGACCTGAGCCAAAGTCAGAGGCTTAACTGACTGAGCCACTCAGGCACCCCAAAATAAAAATATTTGACATGGAGTATCTGTGTCCTTAAACACATTTATCTGATTTTAATTTGATTAGGTCATATATAGAGTATAAAAATTACTTAGAAACTTTCTTGTCTATATAGAAATGAACAAATTGAGAATTTATTGAACAATTGAGATTTATATCCATTCCTAACTCCACTAAGTAATTTATTTATTTTTTAAATTTTTTTAAGTTTATGTATTCATTTTGAGAGAGACAGAGAGAGCAAGTGGGGGAGGGGCAAAGGGAGAGAGAGAATCCCAAGCAAGCTCCTCACCATCAGCATGGAGCCTGATGTGGGGCTAGAAGTCACCTAACATGAGTTCATGACCTGAACAGAAATCAAGAGTAGTATGCTTAACCAGCGGAGCCATCCAGGCTCCCCTCCATTAAGACATTTATAATGGCAGTAGGCAAGTTTGAAAGTTTTCGTGGTTTGTTTTTGGAATATTATAGATTCACTAATAAAAAAACCACAAATTATCTATTTTTAAATATTGTTAAAAATAAGTATGTTTCAGAGATTGAGTTGCTTCAAAAGGCTGAGATAGGACTATGTAAATAGTGAAATGCTTATTTCTAAAAACCAGTCCTAGGCAAGGGTTCTAATCTCTTCAGTTTGTGTTGAAATATAGTTGGAGTAGGACCATGGTAATTCAGGAAGACCTTTCTGGTAAACAGATCTGGAGCACTGTACTAGTCCTGCTTTGTTTCCAGCAGCACCCAAGTTCTCTTGGAATTGAAGATTTTTTTTAAATGTTTTATTTATTTTTGAGAGAGAGAGATAGAGCACAAACAGGGGGCAGAGAGAGAGGGAGGCACAGAATCTGAAGCAGGCTCCCTGCTCTGAGCTGTCAGCACAGAGCCTGAAGCAGGGCTCGAACCCACGTACTGTGAGATCATGACCTGAGTCAAGGTCAGACACTTAACCTACTGAGCCATCCAGGCACCCCAGAAGTGGAGATTTGTACTCCCTTCAACATCAGGCTTTTTTTCCCTAAGAATTTCTTCCAGGTTTTCCTTTAAGAGTTTTTCCAGTGGTCACTGATAATAAGTACTGGAATGACAGGTTTTGATATTTTAGAACAAGGCACATTTGGATGAAACTTCCAGGAATGTTGCATTAATTATTGATGGACAAAGTTTCACTGAGCACCCATTTTAAGTGGAGCAAAACTTACTGTTAGTGTCATCCAGAAGCAATGAAGAATAGGGAAGAATCTTTCTGTAAAACAAACATACCTGCTGTATTTTGTTTTAGTGTTGAACATCATTTCTAATGAAGACAAATGAACAAACAACCCCGAACACTTACAGAGTTATTTCCAGTAATATGTAAACTATACGTAACTAGTCTATGTGATAGTATTGATACAGCACTGATTTTGCATTAATTATAAATACTATCACATACATTGGCAAAAAGGTATTTTCTCATATAGCTTAGCTCCTGGATTGCCGTTCCAGATTTTGTTTGAATATTTCACACTAAGTAACTTAGTTTTTAAGCTTAAAAGTTCTTGATTTGCTTAACTTTCAAGAATTATGGTTTGAAAGGGATAAATGTTTATAATCACATTTAAGAGACAGAGGGAAAACTAATGATGTGGATCTTTATTTTTCTGCTGATGGAAACTAATTAGTATTATTCATTTTAGCTTAAAATGGCATTCTCTGTGCTGGTCCCAGACATTTATGATTAAAATCAGCTCAATAACACAATGAACTATTTTTTTCTGCACTTTGAACCAGCTCCTCTTAGCACTGAAACCCATTCATTATTTTTATTTAATTAGGCCTAATTCATATTGGAGAGATACTTGAAGCAAGGAGATGTCCCTAATAGCTATGCAATCACAATAGCTCACAGGCTCTGCAATAATTTAATTGTTCAAGATTGAATCATCAGAAGAACTTTTTTAAAAAAGTATTCTTATCCATAGGACAAAAGTATAGTTATAGATCGAAAAGTGGGATAGAGTGGCAGTATTTGTAACATAATGTTTCTAGATGTGAATTTTATGTCCTTACTTGCAGAAAATTATTAGTTTTTATGTTTAAACTAGTGATTACCTTAGAAAGTTGGCTGTAAGTGCAAATTTTTATACCTAGATATTTTTGCATATGATTCCATAGCAACTATTTTATAAAATTAGGTAAAGTCAATTCCCAGGACAACTCCTTATCTTAAAAATAAACTACTTTATATGATGGTTTTACTTTGACTTGTCTCTTGCAGTTAGAAAATAAAAGAATTTTTGTGGCAGCGTGCACATTCAGAAAACTAGGCATGAAAAACTATTTGTGGGGGTTTTTGAGGGGGAAAGATTAGATAGAGCCAAGTTGTCTTTTTTTTTTAACAACTTTATTGACTAAATACTCTCATTTCCTTGGGGACATATTCACGCTTAATTTTTTTCTGCAAAACAAGGAAAGAAAAGAAAACCAAGCTGCCAAAGGCAGTATTAAAGAAAATGACTTAGAGAATTGCTTTCCAGTCATGCCTATCTGCTTTCACCAAGTCTAGATGGTTTACTGTAAAATTAGGTAATTGCTGGATTACTCGGACTATGATCTAGCCAAAAAGATGTTTTAAAATAATTTTCTTTGTTTATAAAATAAGTGCTTTTGATAAGTTTCTTTCAAGTGACCTTAAAACTCATTAAAAGTAATATTCAAATTTACACAGCTACTTTTCATTCGATATTAGATTCTGGTGTACACCCTTGATCACACTTTTTGAAAAGTGACTGTATGAGTCAGATTGCCAGTAGGAAAAGACGGCACATTCAAACTGGGATCATTTAGGGAGACTTTATATGCAGAGGGATTGCCTACAAAGTTGTAGGCAGGATATCCTGAAGCATGAAAAGAAAGGGAAGAAACCCTGGGTCAGTAGCTGCAGAGCTGTTTCTACCGCTAGGCCTACAGAGGAAGTAGAGGAGAGCAAGTCCAATACAGCAAGCAAGCTGCTTGGAAAGGGGCAGGAACTTCCAGTCAAGAGACCGAGGCAGCCTCGGGTGTCTCTAGCAGTGAGAGCCAGAGGAAAAATAGCCTGCCTTTGTTTTCTTTTACCATTACCGTCTGTCTGATCTGCTGGGGCTTCTCACTGACCAAACCCATCTGGATGCCAGAGGGCAAGGAGTCTGTTGATGTAGCCCACTCAAGTCAACCTCCAGGGCAGAGAGCTGGTTGAATTTGGAGGGCCAGACTAAGATATCAGGCACAGTAATTGCCAAGATTCACTAGAGAGACACTAGAGATCATCTAGAATGAGGACATTTGAGCCTCATGGAGGGATTAAGCAACAGACATCATGTAACATACAATTGTGACACGTTATCAGTCATCTGAGTCCAGAACTCTGTCTCTGCATCCACTATGCTTTGTAATTATGCCATACTCACCTCTTACAGCATACATACCGGTCTTGTGTGTGAAGTTACACCAGTTTGTATTGTCATCTTAGCAAAATTAATAATATTGGGAATTTATTAACCAAGGGTTGCAGTTTGCCCATATTAGGAATGTTTTGGAATAGTATTTCATCTCACAAAACTTATTTCAGTCCATACTGTCACTTCCTTAAACTTACTTTCAGTGACCAAACATGTTATAGAAAATTGTGGTTTATTGTGATTTTAATTAAGTCCTACAGATGTGGGGTATGGTAAAAAGAGGAGTTATAATTACCCTCTCACTATTGGAGTCTTTGCTTAAGCAGCTTAAAATTTGGAACTTATTTGATTAAAATTAAAAGCAGCAAAACTCTTAATGTATTAAGAATTTCCATTCCCAAGATGGATTCTACCTTTCATTGTTAAAATATGGTTACTTTTAACATGGTCAGCTGTTTTCTTATCTTATTCTTTTCACTATTTTGTTAATACCATCTGTCATATTATACCAATTAATTTCCCACTTGCTGAACGCACTTGTGTTCTACCAGAGGGAAGGGTTGCAGATTGTGGAGGGTCTCTTCAAACTCTGCTCACATTCTGGGAGCGCTTGCTCACAATGCTCACTCTGAAATCAAAGATCTTGCTCACAAACAACAAATTTTGTCCATTTTTCTTATAAATTGGTCTTGCATGATAAATCTCTTCCTCCTTTCTCATGGAGCTTGAGTGGTTCGCAGTTAGGAACAAACTCTTAAACCCAAACCGTTATATTTATATAGCTTACTGCTAAGGTCTTTTTTAACTCTGTATCAAGGAGTCAGAATGAGCAATGTCAGCTGAGGTTCTCTGCTGCATCTGTGATGATAGAATTTTATTGCAAATACTGCATGTACCCAACCTACTTCACAAAGAAATACATTCCCTTGGTTTTCTACTAGTGAGAGGCCCTTGTTAGGTTTGAATGCCTGTTGAATATAAAAGGTTCTAGTACAAAAAAAGACTATTTCAATATAAATGCAACATTTTCTCTTTATTAGAAAACAATCAACTATAATTAGTGAAAGAATATTTTAGCTTTATAAATACTTTTACTGAATCTTTAAACCTTTGTGTTTATACTTTCCCCCTTTTAGCAGGCAGTGTGACAGCACTTGTCATTTATTGTCAAAATATGTTAAAGAATTCAGCTATTTCATATAGTTATAGTGTTTGCTTTTAGAATATTAATTTAGAAAATTTGAAGCATAATACAACCGTCTGCTAATAGAACTGCTCATTTTTAATGATCCCGTAATATTTCACTAAGTACATTGAATGTATTTTGCTTTGTTATCTGCTATTGAGTATAAGTCGCTCACCACTATCCCACTACAGGTAGCACTATAATGAGAAACATCCTGCACGTAGCTTTTCCTATTCTTTGTATCATTTCCCAGAAGTGAATTGACAGAATGAAAGTATGCGAACATTTTTATTACTTAATCATACATATTGTTAATTGATTTCTAAAAGGGCTTTAAATAGTTTACGTTGCTGTCAGCAATGGTCAGGAGTTCCTCCTTTACTCCCACCTTCACAGGCATTAGTTTCTCACTTTTTTTTTTTTTGGTAAGTTTTATAGGCTAATAGGGACAACTTGTTTCATTTTGTTTTATTTTATCATGACAAGGTTGGATATTTGTACTTATTTCGCTTAATACCTGTTTCTTGTCATTCTGAATGAGTTCTTTAAAATAATAAATATATTAATCTTAAGTTTATTTGCTAAAGATATTTTTCTCAGGATATTGTTGCCTTTAGCCTTTACCATTTTAATTAGCAATGTGTTCTTCTTAAAGCTAAGAACTACCACAGGTTCTGTATTTAGATTTCTGTATACAGAAAACTGTAGTAGAAATGGGCAGTTTCTATAGGTTCTTAAAGAATGTGACAGTCTCAGGCTAAACAACAGCGTAGAGCCCGTAAGCTCTAGAAGTCACCTAATAATGTGAGATCAGAAATCTGAGATTTTTTTAAAGCTGAGATTTAAAAAAAAATTTTTTTTTAATTTCCTACTAAGTAGGAAATTAAGTAGACCTACTAAGGTCTACTTAAGGTAGACCTTAAGTCTTTAGCAGTCTTTTTTTTTTTTTTTAAAATGCCAGCCTGTCTCCATTGTGCTAATGGGAGCCTGAGTAAGTTTAAGTTTTGTTTGTTTATCGAGAGAGAATAACACATCCCTAAGAAGGCAGCATGCAGGTGGTGCTGGCAATTCAAATGAACCCCACTTGAAAGGTGAAGTTTAAGGGGACAGAGTAGAGGCTACTCGGTCCAGTTGTCTCTCACTCCTGCAGGGTTAAACTACAGTAGTTGTTTTCAGTCTCAGCAAAAAAGGAGAATCCCCTGCCAGTTGCTATCTCCCTTGAGCAGGCTGAGCTCCATCAGGACTGTGAGCAGGTTTTCGTGTTTGTAACTCGCATGCCTCCCTGAGCAACCTGCACAAAGAAGACAGAGATGTCATGAATACTTGAATGAAATAATAAATTGTAGGGAGGAAATAGTATGACAGGCAGTTGGAGTTGAAAATATATTACTGAAATCTGACCACTGAGTGTCCTCTGTGGAAGAAAATGATAAATAAAAATTCTAAGATCTGATTTTTAAAATATTACTGAACAAGGGTGGCACAGTCAGTTACGAATCTGACTCTTGATCTCGGCTCAGGTCATGATCTCACAGTTCATGAGTTCAAGCTCCACAACGGGCTCCGCACTGATGGCACAGAGCCTGCTTGAGATTCTGTTTCTCTTCTCTGCCCCTCCTTCACTTGTTCTCTCTCTCTCTCAAAATAAATAAATAAACATTAAAAATGACTAAAATAAAATGTTACTGAAAGTAACAACAATGTTTGAGAACATTTATACGGACTCTGAACAGGAAAGGAGATTTTTTTTTTTCATTATTAAAATGTGACTCATGTTGTTTGATGGGGTGGTTAGTGAAATGAAATATACTAATTCATCAAAACCAGTGTTTTGGGATAACTCAGTCTTACAATTGTGTCCCCAAACAGCAGAGCATGATAGTTTTTGCATATCTTCCTCAGTGGTCCATCTTATTGAGCCTGTGAAGCAGTGCTGAAGTAGGAAACCTGTGTGTTTTCTGCTTTCACAGTAGGAAGAAGACTGGTTCAGAAAACTCTGTTATGCAGCCTAGCAATTTAGTCAGTTAATAGCACAAGCATTTTGCTAAGATTTGAAAAAAAGGAAAGAGAAAGTAAGAAAGGAAAGGAAAGGAAAGGGAAGGAAGGAAAGGGAAGGAAAGAAAGAAAGAAAGAAAGAAAGAAAGAAAGAAAGAAAGAAAGAAAGAAAGAAAGAAAGAAGAAAGAAAGAAAGAAAAGAAAGAAAGGGAAAGAAGGGAGAATTCAGGGATTAAAAATACAATGAATTCTAAGTCAGTGAGGGCTACCTCCTAATATTAAACTTGGAGAATCTGCTTCAGCAACAGGATTTCCTATTGGAAGCCCATAGGAAAAGATAATTCAATAAATCTATATTGTTCTGTAATAAATGCCTTCTAGAACTTTCTTTTTAAGGAAAATAGATTTAAAAGCATTATTTTTTTTCTTAATCCCTTCTTTTCTTTGAGACTTTGATCTTACCAGCTAGGTTTTGCCAACTATATTCCATTTTAGGAACATAACTTCTGTGGTTGTTAAGGGATTACTGAATTGGAAAGACTGAAGCAGTAGGTATTGTCAAAGGCCAGAAAGGAAAGATATTGATTTTTGGTTGGAAAAGATTTCAAGCAGGTCAAGCAGATCTTGAATTTGGCCTTGAAACAGAGTAAACTTTAGATTAAAGGAAAGAAGAATGTAAAGGATTTTAGGGAGACGGAATAGCATTAACAAGAATAGAGAGAATAGGTGTGGAAAGGGAATTTCAAGTGGATGTCAGAAAACTAGTTTTATAAAGTAATGCCAGCAACAGATTAATTGGTAAGGTGGGATCAGCTCATTGAGAACTTTTAATATCATAATCTATACTTTTTTCTCTTCTGTAATAAAGACCAAGTTTTGTAGAGTTGTGTGTGTGTGTGCATGCATGTGTGTGTGTTCGTGTATGGTGGGGGGCAGGTTAAGGATGTTGTTTTCTTTTGATTTCAAAAACACTTTCCATTGTTTCATAACTCTTTATAAGGACAGATAACAACTATTTTATATATAGCTTTATACGTTTACATGTTCTTTTCTAAAAATGAACTTTCTAGAGAGAACAGAGGCATTGGTACTGATGTAATCTATTAATTTTCTGACCCTAAGTGCCGCTCTAGAATATGAGTACCAGAGACCAGTCACTGCTTCTCTATTAAGATAGTGGAGTAGATCATCTTTCCTTGAGAGAAGGTTTGGTAAATTTATTCTATTTATTGAATATAAAGCAATGTTTGACTTCTTGACTCTGAAGACTTTTATTTTACTCTGCTTGTTGGCTTTCATCAAAAGCGACAACCTTTTTTATGGACCTCTCTTTGACCACCATTTTGTTTAGAATATAATAAAAACCTGGTATTTTAGTGAACTTTACTGCTAGCTGGCTTATTTTGTCATTTGCTTCTGGAGTATAGCAATGTGGGCAGATACCATGTAAAGAAACTTGACCAAAAGCACATAGAGAGAATTCTGCCTGTTACTTTTGTCAAGGGCTCATTAGCAATTCTTAAATCTGAGCCGTCTATTGTGTCTGCATGCTCCCTCAATTAAATCTGCTTGAATTTGAAAATTCTATTTCTGGAATTGTTCTTTATTTGTACATTACTGACAGACCTCATTTACTCATGTCAGGAGGTCCTGGGTAGTACTGGGTCGCCCCTAGCTGCACTCTACCTGAGGGAGAAAATTCCCCAGAGGTTCTGAGTAAGACAGGAATGGGTTCTTTTGCTTTGTTGCCAGATTGGAAATGTTTTTGCCTTCAGTCCCTGAGGCCAGATTTCAGGTGTTTTCCCAAAGGAACTTCTCATATGGAAAATAGTCCTCCCCTGAATAATTGTTATCACCTAACAAATGATTTAGATTGATACTGTCAGCACTATGGTGGGCACCAGACTGAAAGGGGCGTAGGAGTGGCAGCTCATAGCAGTAGGTTATGTATTTCGGCTGTCAACCTGAAATCCTATATAAATGTGTTCTAACTCTCATTTAGATTCCCCTTACCTGCTTTTAAAGGATATTCTTAGCATTTACTTATACCACACTAAGCCACAGTTTATTTGTGTAGTTAGCTGCTTTTCCTAGGGCAATTAACGCATCAGATTTAAAGTGGTAAACACTGAAACAGATAGAAATGATTCCCAAGTAGGTAGGTCCAACTGGATACAGTTTTGTCCCTGACCTGGCTAATAAGTCTGACCTATTACTTCAAGGAATGTAGTAGCAGGTGTTGATATTTTTCCAAACATCAGTTTGGTCATGTTTGGTAGGATATGCTTAGTGCAGTGTGAAATTGACATTTCAGAGTTCCAGGTTGCCATTTACAGTGACTGGTTTCTATTGATGAACTTTGTGCTTTTTTTACTTACAGACCCACATAGCTTTTAAAAATTGATTCTCAGTTTTAAACTGACTCACTCCTTTATTTCAGATAAAATTGTTTGAATTTGTCTGAATATCTTTATTTTTGAGCGTCGTATCTGTTGAAGAGCGCTTCCATTTCACTCTTTCCTGCATGTTTCTAAGTAAAAGAAATTCTACATTTGGAAGATTGATTAGTCAGTTTAGCTGTTTTCAGTTAAGAATAGACTTAATTCACCCCAGACAAACACAGTCTCTTTCATTAAAAATATAGAATAACTATTTGCTGACTAGCATGACAGCTTGTGTGCAAGACATTGTCTTAATATTATCTCATATAACCAACCCATACAACAGCTCAATGCTGTAATATCCCCAATCTACGGATGAAGACGTTTAGGTACAAAGAAATTAGGTTATTTGCAAAAGGTCCCACAGCTAGCAAAATGCAAAGCTGGGATTTAAAGCCGGACTGTGATTTAAATGAAGCACCGCCTTTGGAGCCAGACCATCTTAACCAGGTACTTACCTGCATGTTTGCAAGAAAGACACTGCATACAATTTTCAGTGTTCTCCTGTATCATGAATTTTATCATACGTTACCAAAGGCACTATTATAAACATAACAGAGTTATTTTGGTATTATTAGAAATATGAAGGATACATCTGAGATGTACCAGAGAATTATACATTACATTGAAATTTAGAATCAAAGTTGTACTCTTGAGTTTTTTGACCACATTTCTCCCATTGCAAACAATTCCAAGGTTTTTACATTGAATCAAAAATATTTGTTTAGTAATAATTTCATTTTTCCTCAGAGCTAGTTGTGACGCTGTCACTTCCAGGGGTCACCGATAAAGTCATCTTAGAATCATTATTGGCCAAAAAGAAAAAAAAGGCTTCACATATTTACAGTTTTACTTTAGATTTCGCTGCTTTCTTTCATACATATATTTAGTATGTCATCACTTGAAACAGCTTTTTCTCTAAAAGTGATAAATGTTAAAGAGGTGGGTTATAATAACAACAAAACTAGGTCAGGAACTCATATCAAGTTTAACAATGTGCCTCTCAATTATACATATAATGTCAATCAGCCAATAATGTATTTACTGTATTTCTATATAAAGTATTTACTTATGTATGTGTTTTTAGTAACAAAAAAATGAAACAAGTTTTATAGAAAAATAAGCTATTGAGGTTTCAAAAAATAAAACAACATATTTTAATATCTTTCAAATACTTCTGCTACTGTTGCCTACTAACTCAGATGTGCTCAGTGTAATCTTGTACAACTGCTAATTTACACTACAGCATATCTCTCTGGTTGACAATTCTTATTTTAAACTGTAATAATTTGTTCGTTCGTAAGTGGTGATAGCAGGGTTAGAGAAAGATGTGTTTATAATAAGTGTTATTAGTCTCCTTAAGCTGCCATAACAAAATGCCACAGACTGGGTGGCTTTAGTAACATTTATATTCTCGCATTTCTGGATGTTAGGAATCCAAGTTCAAGGTGCCAGCAGGATTGGTTTCTGGTGAGGCCTGCCTTCCTGGTGTGAGGACAGCCTCCTCACTGTGTTGTCACATGGTCTTTCCCCTTTGTTCACACTTCTAGTGCCTCTTCCTCTTCTGTCAGTCCTACCAGACTAGAGCCCCACTTTATGACCTTATTTGACCTTAAATACCACTTAAAGGCTCTACCTCCCTGTACAGTCACATTGGGGGTTAAGCCTTCGGCATGTGAATTTTGAGAGGACACAATTCAGTACAACTTTTAGCATCGGTGACACTGGTTATGTGCCAGGTTCTACTAATCATATTGCCTTAATTTTAACACATTTTTCTTTAACTTTTAGCCCACTGAAATTGTGAGGTGTTTTGTAATCACTTCATATCTTTTACGTTTAGGGAAGGAGTATACAACTGTGATAGCTGTCAAAAATTTTTAAGCTTGACTTATGTAGAGACCTCGATTGTCTATCACAGACCAATTCCCATGCACCTGCAATCACATATACACATATACTGTATAACTGAAATAAGGGCTTATGTTATAAATCTCACCCTCTTATAAGCAATGCACTCTGATACTTTCTGTTCTTTTCCATCCTTATATTCTGTTCTCGCATTTATTTTTTTTTAATGGTCCTCATGATCTACTCAATTGTTATGACCCACTAAGTTGACTTATGGGTTGCTACCATCAATTTGAAAAACTAAGAGGTAAAAACTCACATGACCAGTATTCTCTCAGAAGGTGGCATGTTGTTGAGTGTACATTTCTAATAACTTACTTAGCACATAATTACATATTATATTTTTAACAGAGAGTTCAGCTACGTAGTTGTTGACAACTCCCAAGTACTCAGTGGCTAGAGGAAAATTCACTAGAAAGTGTAATCTTTCATTTAGAGGGTAACCTTGTTTCTTCGAAATCTTGAAAAAGCTCAAAATAAGAGATCCAGGAGATTGTCACATTATTGGTGTTGGTTCCCTTGGAAGCCAGGGTCTCATAAGGATCAGGTATAAATGTACCGAGATGTAAGCCACTTAACAAATCTTGATCTACTCATTGCCATTAACCATCTGTATCTGTTTTACATTAATTAGATTTACTGTTTTATTCAAGGCCCTTTCAGAAAATAGAAACCATTCCAAGTATTTTATACAAGGATAATTTAATACAGGGTGTTAGTTGCATGGGTGATAAAAGCTCGAGGAGCCAAACAAGGGGGTGGTGACTCTCCCCAGAACTGCAACAGCAGAAAGTTACTATGTTACTGGAACCCAGGAGCTGGGGTCACCTGGCAAAAGGTGGAACCACGGAGACGACTGTCTGAGTGAGTTAAAGCCACAGAGATTCAGATGCTGCTAGAGAGACACTTACCAAAAGCAGAGAAGGAAGAAGAGAAATACTCCAGTTTCTCTCTCCCTCCTACCATCACGTCTTCTGCAAGTGCCATTCATTGTTTAAAATTGCTGGAAGCCAGAGGACAGGTGAAACAAATATAATTCCTTACCCTACAGATCAGAGCCAAGCGAGACAGGGACTGGATCTCAGGCAAAATGAATAAATGATTGGCACAGATTCTAAGACTCATCTGTTTATTCTTATTTGATTAATTTCATTTTAGTCATGATACATAATGATTCACTGTTGTAAAAATCACATTCATGCCTATAGATTCATAGATTGAGTTTTAGGATTTTAGAAAACCTACCTTTCTCTCATTCTCATTGAATAGATGTGCCATGATTTATTTAACTGTTTTCTTCTTGTTGAACATTTGATAGTTTGCTATTATAAATTACTCTGCAGTGACTATGTTCATGCATATGCCCTTTCTTCCATATTGTTTAAACTATTATTTTAAAAGTTATATACCCAGAAGATGGATTACTGTGCCGAAAGCATGAACAGATTTATGGCTCTTGCTATTTATTACCAGTTTGCTTTTCTACAGGATTGTTCCAATGTATCTGCATCAGCATATGATAGAACCAATTTTAGGGACTTGTCTACATTGGAATAGTGTCATTAAAAAATCTTGTTGCCCAATTTAGTTGGTGATTAATATCACTGGTTTTCAATTGTTGACTCTTTGATTAGTAGGGTGTTGAATATACTTTTCACATGTTTATTAACTACAGGCATTTTCTATTTTATGAATAGCTTATTCACAGGCTTGCATGTTCTTCTAACAAGTTTCCTTACAAGACTAGGAGTGAAGAAGCCAGAAAACAGTTTAACATGAAAAACAAAACAAAACAAAAGCTACAAACCTTGTGTCCATCCTTAGGTCATGTAGCCTAGCGGATGGACTAGAATAAAACATTCTGGAAGGTCCTTTAAAGACTCTTTCCTAAACCATCCAGCCTGACTGGTTCCCATTGCAGTTTACAATGATAGCATCCTTTGTCTCTCTCTCCTTTATCCTTAACTAGGGATTGGGAAGTGGTCCCTTTTTTCAAAAACCAAGTAGTTAATTGCTTAGAGTTTGGTCTTCTACTTTACAAACACTTGAATACATTACTAAGCTCTGAGAAAATGATCAAACTTTCCCTTTTCTTTTCCATGAGAGCATTTTATAGCTCTTTACCTTTTTTGTTTAACATAAGCAAAACATAAATATGTTTTCACTTAAAAAATTTATTCAAAAATCAAAACAATATAAGTGTTTGACATGAAATAGCATAATAATTTTTATATACTTAAATCTGTATATATTTTTATACATAGTATGGTTTTGAATATCAGTTCTTAGTATTCTGTAGGTATGAAAATTTTCTTTTAGATTTAGAAAGGATCTTAGAGATTTTCAGCCCTACTGTTATTCTTTATATATTTGCTAACATGGGAAAATATCTTGAGTTTTAAAAGGAAAATAAAGCATCTTTCTTATACTCAGGGCTTACAATAATAAAGGTCTTGATTGATCTCTTTGCACATGTTTTAATTTCTTTCTTTTGAAAGCATTAGACAGCATACTTTAAATTCACAATAATTATTTAATTAGAGCTCATAAGATATATAATGTGGCTGGCTAAGGATGTGCTGATTTTTAGCAAATGTAACAGTGTTAAGATTTATTTCCTCTCAGTTGTCATAAAGTATTACTTATAATTTATCCTTCTGTTGAGAAAATTATTAACGATTTATATTATGCTCATATAATCTATTCTATAAAACAAATACGGAGCAAAAAACACAAGTATGTATATACATATTTTCTATAATGTTTTAGTTTACATGAGGAAATTATTTTACATTTACTAAATACATTTGGAGAAGATTTATAACAACTAATTAAGTCATTTGTTTAAATATTATGAAACACAATTCATTATCAATCTTTCCTATTTAATTAAAAAAATAAGCAATTATTGTTTTAAATATACTATTCTTAGCCAATTGTCACACCATACCCTGAGGACAGAGAGCCATCATAAGTCCAGGTCCACAGAGGGGCAGATCTTGTGAACTAATGGTCAATTGATGATGAAGGAAGCAGCCAGTAATGCAGGAGTGAAATAATGAACCCTCTGTGGCCATATTTTATAAATCACAATTGGAAAAAAAAGAAAAGGTGCAGTTTGTGATCCACTTCAGACTCATTTTCCAACCATCTCCTGTCTTTCCCAGATTTGTATTTTAAGTTGCTATTTTAAGATTCTTAAAGGTCCCATACGATCTTTTGCCTCCATGCCTTTGCAGCTGCTATTTTTTCTTCCTCAAATCCCCAGAATTGTTATCAATTCTTCAAGTCAAATCTTTAATAGTCTCTGTCTTTGGCTGGTGAATTTTATAGGTGATTCCCTCAGAAATGCTTACGGAACATAACAGAGGTTGCCAAAAGGAAAAAGCTTGTGAAAAGCCCATTTTAAATTAACCTCAGAGTAGCAAACTGAGTTGAATATGAAGCTCAAGCAGGGCTTAAAAGTTCAGTGCATGTAGGGGCGCTAGGTGGCTCCGACTTCAGCCCAGGTCATGATCTCACAGTTTGTGGGTTTGATCCCCGTGTCAGGCTCTGTGCTGACAGCTCAGAGCCTGTACCCTTTTTCAGATTCTGTGTCTCCCTCTCTCTCTGCCCCTCCCCTGCTCACACTAGGTCTCTTTCTCTCTCAAAAATAAATACACATAAAAAATTTTTTAAAAAAGTTCAGTGCATGTGTATCTGTTCTTTCTCTGTGCTGTTTCTTATATTTTTATTGTACATAGCCTTCATGCTGAGTATATTCTATTTTAGCATTTCCCCACATCGTACCTTGCAGAGAATTTTACTTGACAAAAATTAACCATCTGCCACTGCTAATTTTAAAGATTCTAATTTTATTTATCTTGAAACAAGATTTTTCATCCCTAGGATAAAGAAATTTTGTTAGATGATCTTTATGGGGCCATCCATCTCTAATATGCTACAGTGTGGTTTAGGTTATTGCTTTATAACTGCTTCCTGATCTCTTATTTTCTACTTCCCTCCAGCCCACTCTGAACTTGTTACCAGATTAATCTTCATGATGTATAACTGATCAAATATAACCTATCCTAGAGTGGAAAATACTAAAACTGGGATTATTATGGATTATTATGTATATTAATACATTTTTATTAATAATACAGTTATTGATATGTATTAATAAAAATGTATTAGTACATTTTTAACAACTATTTAATTGGGTTTTAAATGCATTAATGTGAATGTATTAGTACCTTTTTATGTCTGATACATTCTTAGAGCCAAGGATACTGAATTGATTCCAAATGTATGCATCTCACACTAGTGGGGAAGTTCAAATCCTACAATTTTGTATTTAACCTTCTTAGCTGATAAATATACTTATCTTCTTTTTTAAAATTTTTTACTGTGTATTTTTGAGAGAGAGAGAGAGAGTGAGACAAAGAATGAGCAAGGGAGAGACAGAGAGAGAGAGAGAGTGTAAGGCACAGACGTCGAATCTGAAGCAGGCTCTAGGGTCACAGATGTCAGCACAGAGTCTGACCCGAGGCTTGAACCCATGAACCGTGAGATCATGACCTAAGCCGAAGTCGGTTGCTTAACTGACTGTGGCTTCCAGGTGCCCCATGTATACTTACTGCTAATGTTAATTTCCCTCGTGCAGAATATGGATCTTCCAACCAGAACTGGTTTCTCTTTCTCGTGTTCATTGCCAGCACTTCTTCACTGCCAGTTTGCAGTGGCTTTCCTTTCTTTCACATATCTATTTATCTTTCAATACGCAGATGTTACCTAAAAACTTTTCTCAACCCTCTCCTTCTCTCTCTATGACAAATTACTTTTTCACCTTGTACTGTAATTTATTTAGGTGTCTCCTCCATTAGACTGTCACCCTCGAAGGAAGGAAGTAGTTTAAAAGCATAGGTGTTAGAGTCAGATAGACCACACACTGTCATTTACCAGTTATGCCTACTTAGACAAGCTACTTGTTTTCTCTGAGGCTTAGTTTCCTTAGCTGTGAAAGGGGGATGTTAATAATGACTTCTTTACAGGGTAACTGTAAGGCTTAAATGAGATAATGTTTGTGAAGTACTTAGTACCTTGCTTGGCACATTGATCAGTGTCAGGAAATTCTGTGCCAGCTTAATAACACCATTGTTTTATTATATAATTCAAATTATATTAATAATCCCTCCTTATAACCGTTGACCTTTTGCAAATAACTTATTACTCATGTACGAAGTGTTTAATATATACTTTAGAAAAATTTTAATAAGTGTTGTTGAATAAAGGGTTATAGGAACTCAAAAGAGGGAGTGATTAGTTCTGATCATAGGATTGAGGAAGACTTGGTTGTCATTAGCATTTGAATTTTCACATATGAGGTATGATTTTGACATGTAGAAATAAGCAAAAAGGGCATTTTTTTAAAATGTTTTATTCATTTCTGAGACAGCATGAGCAGGGGAGGGTCAGAGAGAGAGGAAGACAAAGAATCTGAAGCAGACTCCAGACTCTGAGCTAGCTGTCAGCACAGAGCCCGACGCAGGGTTCGAACCCACAAACCACCAGGTGACCTGAGCTGAAGTCAGATGCTTAACTGACTGACCACCTAGGCACCCCAAAAAAGGCATTTGAAGCCAAGAGAATAGCAGCAATTTCAGAGAGAAGTGCTGTCTTAGCTAAACATTAATAATAGAACCTACTTCATAAGGTTTTTTTTTAAGAGAATAACTGGTATAGTAAGAATGCTATAAATATTAGCTGTCATAGCAACTCATATATAGACTCTATGTTAAATAATGAGAAAAACTCTGTGTGTGTGCATGTGTGTGACATATATTCTTCCACATTAACTTGAAAGACCTTTGTATGACAAATTTTGTTAATATTGCCGTTTGCAATACCTGTTAGAAAGTAACAAGGTAGCATTTATTTTAAAAATATAGTTTATTTCAGCTACATGTTAGGGTTTGTTTCCGTTTGTTTGAATTGGTGAGACAGTACTTTGCAAAGGTTTTCAAGTTATCAGCTGTTAGGGATTATCATGCCATTGTTTCTCATTGGTTTAGCTGAAGTTGAGAGAAAATGATCTGACAGTTTACAGCAGCTGCAACTGCTTGATATGTGAAAACATTCAAGGGATATAGATATTATGTGAAGTCCAAGGCTACTTTTTAAAAACGAAATACAGGTCTTGAATTATAGTATTTTCTATAGCAATGTAACTAAGACTTTTTTGGTCATATTCTCTTCAAACTTTTTATTTTGGTATACTTTTCAGACTAAGAAAAGTTGCAAGAATAATACTAAGAATCCTCATATACCCTTTGCCCAATGTTAACGTTTTGCTATATTTACTTTATTTCTTCCTGCTCCCTCTTCCTCTTCTCTCTTTCATTTTCTCTTGACTTTTTTTGTAATGTTTATTTTTGAAAGAGAGAGGTACAGAGCATGAGCAGGGAATGGGCAGGGAGAGAGGGAGACAGAGACTCTGAAGCAGGCTCCAGACTCTCTGCTGTCAGCCCAGAGCCAGACACAGGGCTTGAACTCACCAACTGCGAGATTATGACCTAAGCTGAAGTTGTAAGCCCAAATGACCAAGCCACCCAAGCGCCCCTCTCTTAACTGTTTGAGATTGTTGCAGATATGATACCCATTATTTATTCCTGCATATGTAAGCATGTGTTTCCTAAAAACAGGAGAAAAGGATATTTTCTTAAATAACAGAAAAATAATTATCAAAGTTATAAAGTTAACATTGATATAATACCACAGGCCTTATTCAGATTTTGCCATTTGTCCCAATAATATCCGTGATAGAAACAGAAAAATCCCATATTGTGGATTGCATTTAGTTGTCATATCTCTCAGTCTGTCTTTCTTGACCTTGACATTTTAAAGGACATAGGCCAGTTACTTTGAAGAATGTTCCTCAATTTGGATTTGTCTGATGTCTTTTAATTTTTAAATTCAGACAATGTACTTTGAGCAGAAATACTACAGAAATGATATTCTCTTCTCAGTGCGTTGTGTTGAGAGGACAATGAAAATCTTAATAGATGAGTATTAGATTGGAAAAGAAACACTATTATATTTCTTTAGAATATTTGCAAGTTTATATTTCTCAGTTCTTTTATTTTTCTATTATTTTTTGTTTTTCATTTTTCAGCCTACTAGTAACATATTCAGTAAGAAATAGCTCTTTCTCTGCAGTTTCTCTATCACATCATTGCAGTTTGTCAAGTATATTTATTTTTAAATGAAGATAAATACAGTAAGAAACTCATTAATAAGAAATTTAGTATTTATGTCAGTAAATGATGGCATGAGTTTGGTATGAAACAGCATTGTGGCACTTTTTTTTCTTTGTTTTTGATGGATATAAACTAAGCGCTTGAACTAATTGGCTTGAGAGATTTACTTTTTTTAAAAAATGTTTTATTTATTTCTGAGAGAGAGAGAGACAGCATGAACAGGAGAGGGTCAGAGAGAGAGGGAGACACAGAATCCGAAACAGGCTCCAGGCTCTGAGCTAGCTGTCAGCACAGAGCCCGACGCCGGGCTCGAACCCACAAACTGTGAAATCATGACCTGAGCCGAAGTCGGACCCTTAACTGACTGAACCATCCAGGCGCCCCTTGAGAGATTTAGTTTTGTCAAAATTTGCCACCAAAGTCTGGGACCACTGAAAGAGAAAATAATTGAGGCATGTACTATTAACATTAGCTTAGGTTAGCTTTTCAGATATCGAAGGGAAGTTGTTTTCTCTTAGGTCAGAAGTAATTTTAAATCAGCAGTTCTCTTTACGTAGATAAATATATAATACTCAGACTTTAAACCTGATCTTTCTTTTTTACTGATTTTCCCCTCTGCAGAGAAAAAAGTACTGTCTGAGTACAAAACCTGCCGCACAGATGTTGTATCTAATTACATGTTTCATATTGTTCCTTGCCAACGAATACATGTTAATAATAATGAATAATCAACCTTGCTTAACAAGAGCAGCGCAAAATGTGTTTCTGCCATTTCCCATGATGGATAGACCCAGGGGTGCCTCAAAGATGGTGTCCTCACCACACTGGTGGCCCATGGCTTATTAACAGCAACCTGCTCTAGATGATGAAGTGTGAAATTGATGAGCCCCACAGGGAATTTGATCTGAGCTTTCCAGGCTGTCTTACAATATTCAATTGCTGTGTTCATTGGCTCACTGGTTCCCCCTAAGGCCTCTCTTCATGATGCTCTGGAAAATTTTTCCTGGCTAAGTTAACATATGTGCTACTGTATCTGGCTAGCAACCAGATTGCTAGGATAAAGCTGCTAGGAAATTTTGCTAGGTTCTGTTCCCCAGCTGGTAACAGGAAGTCTGAGCCATGTGAAAGCTGATTGGACAGAGACAAATGGATGACATATTTAAGAAGTCATTATGAGAGAGCATAGCATTATGAGAGACCAAGGAAGATTAGAGGAGAAAATGTACAGTTATCACCTCCAACCCTTTTTTCAAAGCTTTTACCATTCAGTTTGTTAGTGATTCATACAGTTAACACATCTGGACAGTTTTTTTCTTCCAACAAGAAGGATTAATTTGTAATTTTCATTGACTTATGAAATTGGTCAATTAGCCAGATTACACAGAGTGATTTGGCAGAGTCTGAAAGAACAGTTTATATTATGTTGCTAACATTCATTTCAGAAATTTTTATTTCTAGAATTATTTTCCTTGTGGTTTATGTGAGAAGTGAAGATATTCTTATGCTCCTGTAGTATTAGTAGAAAAATAGGCAAGTGAGAGGCATGTAAATATAAACTTAGTTTTTAAGTAGGCCTGAAGGTGAAGCCATCTCCCAGCTGTACCGTCCCATGCAGATCAGCTCAGAGAAATAATATTTGCCTCCAATTATTAAGAAAAATAATATGTAACTATCTTTCTTGCACAGTGCCTACTTTTACTTTTTCCTCTCACCCAGGACTTTGATCTTTCTTCTGGATGTAGAGAATGGAAAAGAAATGTTAACACTACTTGGTATTTTATTTTATAATGAGGTTTCATTTTTCCTTGAAGTTCTGAAATTTAATCTTTCTTCCTTTTGAAACAAAAATCGCTTTGTGGATCTATTAACACTGTTGGGGGATACTCTGCAACAGAAGAGAAGTTGAACAAGTGAGCAGGGAAAAGTGAAAAGATTTCTATAACTTAGGGAAGGAAGAATTAAAGCATGAACATATATTTGGTAAGGTTTTTAAAGATGAAATCAGACTTTAAGCGTTTTTCGTTTTGGTTTGGTTTGGTTTTTGGGTTTTTTGGTCATTTATAATCCTGTCTCTTAGTTTCTAAAACTATGTTTTCCTTTGATGATGATAATACAGGCTTGGGAGAAGCAACTAGGAGTCAAAAATGAGCCTTTCTCCACAGCTGCTTGGGATTGCCATAGTGAAAGATGTGTAGCGTCTCAGTGGGGGGCAGTTTTCACATTCTGAAGCCCAGAGATGCTTCCCAGCAGGAATTGTTTTTCAGTGGGATGCCTTGAAACATGTTTTTCCTTGTTTAAATGCCTTGTCAGAATAAATGTGCCACTTCTTGTACAGGCCTTGTACAAGGTCAGCAACCCCTGTAACTCTTGACGGTCCCTGGCAACACTAAGCAATGGTTATGGGTAGCCTGCACAAGCAGAGTGGTTGAGAGAAAAAGAAAGGAAGAGGAAAGGAACAGGGGAAGAGAAAGAAAGAAAAAGGAGACAGACAAAAAAAGTAGTTCATGTCTTCAGAATACATAGGAATTATGATTACCTCAGAATTTGTAATAATTACCTCTGATCTTTTGTTTTAATAAATACACAAAGAGTTTATTTCAGATTTTTCATTTCAAGTTATATGAAAAGAATTACTGGGCTTTTGTGTGTATATTGTGTATTTAAAAAGGACTCTACCAGTTTGGCTTACTCTCAAGTAATTTTTTTTTTTAATGTCAAAGTCATCTCGTTGTTAATAACTGTGCCAGAACATAAGTTCACCTTATTTGTACAGAGCACTTTTCACATTCTTTCCTTCTGTTTGAGATGGACAATTTGTTCGAATTTTGACCTTTCCTACTCTTAGAGGCATAAGTTTGGATTGATTTATTTGGATAAGATTGGATATTGCACCTGGTGTGGATAATACTAGATTACGTCTTCAGGAAATTGAACTTTTCTTTTTACCCTTTAGAACAAACAGCTTTCTGAAATGAATATGTTAGGGACAGTGTTCGCTTTTTTTATTTTTTATTTTTTTAACTTTACTCTGTTGCATAGAATCTTTTAGTTTTACAAAGAATAGTTTCTTATTGCTTTAGCAAGATGATATATACACTTTCTAAGACTAAATTTCCTGGTATGTTCTTGATAAAATTCACTGGGTTTTTTTGTTCTTTTGTATTGTTGTGACATGTATGTTTTAAAACCTTTGTTATTTTAATAGAAATCAAACTTAGGGAAAATTCCAAAAATAATGCAAAAAATAACCTAATTCACCAAGGTTTACATCTCTCTCTCTATATATATACACACACACACATATATATATATACACATACACATACACATACATACATATGTAGTTTTTCTTGAACCAGTTGAAAGTAAATTGTAAATGTTTTGCCCCTTTAGCTATCATGTTCTTTCACATAACCACAATACAGTGATCAAAATGGAATTTTTATATCAATACTCTACTGTTATCTCCATAACTTATATTAAAATTTCATCACTTGTTCCAATATTGTCTGTTATACTTATGTTTTTATCTGGTTCAGGAATGCAGTCTAGGATCATACTGTATTTAGTTTTCATGTTTTTTTAGTTTCCTTTAATCTGGGATGATTACTATCTTTTCTTTGTCATTTATGACTTTGATTTTTTTTCTGAAGAGACATTTTTGAAGAGCACAAGCAAGTTATTTTGAAGAATATTTCCATCACTAAGTTTGTTTGACTTTTTTTATAATTAGACTCAGATTAGAGATTTGGGGGAAGAATGCCACAGAAGTGGTATGCCACAGAAAAGGTACATGATGTCATTTTATGCTGTTATTGGTAATGGTGATACTGATTACCTGATTAAGATGGCGCATACCACATTTCTCTGCTATAAAGTTACTATTTTCCCTTTATAATTGATAATAAGTTGAGTGGCAGTACTTTGAGACTATGTGTCTTATTCCTCATCACATTTCATGTAACATTCATTGGTGAATGTTGCCTGAATCAATTGTTATTAATTACTATAACATTTACAAGATGGTGATTTTCTAGCATTTGTCATTCCTTCTGTATTTATTAATTAGCAAATTGAGGAATTTACTTATTTATTTATTTTTCTCTTTATCAGTATAAATTCCTGGATTTCTATTTTTTCAATGGGTATATATATATAATATTCCATTATTATCATTATTAATTTTGATACTCAAATTGTCCTAGATTTTGCCAGTAGGAGTCCCTTCTAACTGACTCCTACATCCTTTTGACATGTTCCCATCCTTCTTTGAGCACTTCATTAATTTCTGTCACCATAAAGTATTCCATAGGCATAAATATTCATAACCCTGGATTACACAAAGCCTTCTGAGATGCAACACCAAAATCACAAGCAACAAGGAAAAAGTAGATAAATTGGACCTTAATCAGAATTTAAAAGCTTCTGTGCTTCTAAGAACATCATCAAAAAAAGAAAAAGATAACCTACATAGTGTGAGATATAATGGGAAAATATTGCAAATAATGTATTTGATAAGAGACTTGTATCCAGAACATATAAAAAACTATTTTCTTCATAATAAAAAGATTAATAACCCAATTAAAAATGGGCAAAGAAAAAAATAGGCAAAAAATCTGAGTAGACATTTCTTCAAAGAAGATACATGGATAAACAATAAGCACATAAAAATATATACTCAACATCATTAGTCATTAGGGAAATGCAAGTCAAAAATGAGATACCACTTTCCACCTAATACAATGGCTATAAACAAAAGAGACATAATAGCAAATGTTGGAAAATACAGTTGACCCTTGAACAATGTGGTTAATTGGGAGCACAGATCATCTGTGTGCCCTACCCTCCCCCTGACCCACACAGTCAAAAATCCATGTTTAATTTTTGATTCCCCTAAAATTTAACTACTAATAGCCTATTGTAGACTGGAAGCCTTACCAATAACATAAACAGTCAAGTAACACATATATTTATATGTATTATATAATCTATTCTTATAATAAAGTAAGCTAAAGAAAAGAAAATGTTATTAAGAAAATCAAAAGGAAGGGGGTACCTGGCTGGCTCATTCAATAGAACATGAAATTCTTGATCTCAGGGTTGTAAGTTTGAGCCCCACATTGGATATAGAGTTTACTTAAAAATAAAATCCTTTTAAAAAAAATATTTTTAATATACATTTATTTTGAGAGAGAGAAAGTGAGAGAGAGAGAGCACATGGGGGAGGGGCAGAGAGCGGGAGAGAGAGAATCCCAAGCAGGCTGTATGCTGTCAGGGCTCAAACTCATGAACTATGAGATCATGCTCTGAGCCGAAATCAAGAGTTGGACACTTAACCGACTGAGCCACCCAGGTGCCCCTAAAATAAAATCTTAAAAAATATATATTTTTAAGTAAAAAAAGAATCAAAAGGAAAAGAAAATACATTTACAGTACTGCTACATTCATCAAAACAAAATCTACTTGTAAGTGTCCAGTGCAATTCAAAATCATGTTGTCCAAGTGTCAACTATGTATGGAGAAATTAGTATCCTCCATTTGCTGTTGTTGGAAATGTAAAATGGTGCAACCACTCTGCTAAGCAGTTTGACAGTTCCTTGAAAGGGTAAACATGATCATATGGCCAAGCAATTCTACTCTTATGTATATTCCCAAGTAAAATGAAAATATATATCCGTATGAAAACTAATACAATGAATGTTCATGTGTGTGTGATATACAACATATGGATTAACAGTAATATATTTATGTTACTTATATATATTGAGAACCAGGAACCAATGCTCAAAATATTTTTCTACTGGTAAAGGATTAAGACTTCAGAAGGGTTTGGGGACCATGACTTTAGAACAGTGGTTCTTAGACTTTCGCATGCACCAGGTTTAACACAGGGCTGTTTGTTAAAACACAGATTTCTGGGCCCCAACCTCAGAGTTTCTAGTTCAGTAAGTCTAGGATGGGGCCTACAAATGTGCATCTCACCAATTTCCAGGTAACACCAGAGCTACTGGTCCAGGGGCCATGCTTCGAGAACTTAGTGTGTTGTCTTTTGTTATAGTAAAGCTTACCTAGGAATCTTGCTGAAGTACTTGTTTTGGGGCCCTATCCCTAGACATTATGACAGTAGGCCAGGGTCGGGCTTCAGATTTTGCACTAGCAGATTTTGAGACCACAGAGGATTCTCACTGAGCCATCCTCAGGGTCATCCCTTTGTGAGAAACACTGCTCTTGGGCTTACAAAGTATGGTGATGGGATGCCAGTGTCAGGCAGGGAGGAACAAAATTGGCCCTTGTGTGAATTAAGAAACCACTCTTGAGATACCCTCACAGCCTGAGAATAAATTCAGAGTTGGGAAAAGTCTCTCTAGATTCCCTCTTAAAGGACACTAAAAGAAAAGACATGAGTAAGTGCAAAGTATTGGCAAAATAAAAGAAGGAAAAATATTCACTCCTGGTCTCACTAGCCTTGTAAACCTTCCAAATTTCTTTTATTTTTTATTTTTTTAATGTTTATTTATTCCTTACACAGAAAGAGAGTGTGCTAGCAGGGAAGGGTCAGAGAGAGAGGGAGACACAGTATCTGAAGCAGGCTCCAGGCTCTGAGCTAGCTGTCAGCACAGGGCCCGATAATGGGGCTCAAACTCACTAACCGTCAGATCATGACCTGAGCCAAAGTTGGGCACTTTAACCGACTGAGCCACCCTGGCACCCCAACCTTCCGAATTTCTTGACAGTGTTTTTGTTTATTTGTTTTTGTTGTTTATTATTTGTTGTTTTTGTTGTTATTTAAATGCAGGGCTGCGGTGTTATTACTGATTTCTTGGTTTCTTATTCTGTCTTAGTAACGAAATTGTATATGCACTTTTGTTTTCTTTTCCGCCTGAATTGTTTATTGGTCATAAATTAATTCCCTGTGGTTTTATGAATACTTTGTAAACATCACCTATTGGATTATAGTTGTACCACCATTTAATTTATATTTTTAGATATTTAGGAGTTACAGTTCATACATTTTCATCAGATTCAGAGAATATAATTGGAAGTTGCCAGAGTTGATTTCAACTTTCCCATTTTAGAGATGATTAAACTGACTTCCCAAAGTCACAAAGTTAACAAATGTTAGAGAAAAGGCTAAAACCTATTTTTCACTTCTCTTTTACTAATTATTCCATTATTTTGTATATTTTCTTGAGTACTTTAAAGTTGACTAGAAAGAGCATTAGATTTAAATCTCTCACATTGCTAGTCATTTGCTATCTGTCCTCTGATCTTTTTTCCTTTTCCCTTTTTTTCTACCTGTTTTTGGATATTCTGAGTATTTTTTAAGATTACATTTTTATCTCTACTATTGACTTGTTGGCTATACCCTACCTTTTAAAAAATGTTAATAGTTTCCCTGAGATTTAAAATATACACCTTTAGTTTATCACAGCCCATCTGCAAATACTATTTTCAGAAAGTGCTTTAGAATAACATAAATTCAGGCACATAACAGATACATAGTTTCAACAGAAACATATCTTGTTGATTTAGCATAGATATAAGACATTTCGTATGTTGTTGACATTTATAATAATAAAATAAATATAGTCCTTATGTAATGACTGATGTTTTTTAAATGCAAAGGCTACCAAGCCTGTTATATTCCTTAACCCAAATATGTCTAATTTCTGAAGTGCACAAACATGAATTTTGGAATATTTAATTAGCCTTTATAGAAATCTCATTAATAATACATACTTTATAACGAAAGCATGTTTCAAATTTTTCTTCTTAAATTTTTTAATGTTTATTCATTTTTGAGAGACAGAGTGAGAGAAAACAGGGGAGGGGCAAGGAGAGAGGAAGACACAGAATCCAAAGCAGGCTCCAGGCTCGAACTGTCAGCACAGAGCCCGATGCGGGGCTCGAACTCACAAACTATGAGATCATGACCTGAGCTGAATTTAATGACCTGAGCCAAAGTCAGACGCTTAACCGACTGAACCACTCAGGCATCCCCAAGTTTTTCTTCTTAATTGCAGTGTTGCTAATAAGGCAGCCTTGGGCCATAGCCTATCCAAGGACAAATGAACAAATCTTGAATCTTAGTTCAAATTTACCATGGATTTTTGAACTGTGCATTTTACCATAAGAACATGAAATTAGAGTTTGTATGTCTATGTGTGATTTCTTTTTTTATGCATTTCCTATCAACATAATAGTCTTTAAAACTTAGAGCTAGAAAGAAACTGAAAAAAAATCTTTTAAACTTTAACAGAACAACAAAAAAAAAAGGATTGTACCACTAGTTATTTATTGCTGTACCCCCAAACTTAGCGGCTTAGAAGCACTGGCATTTATTATCCCAGTTTCTGTGGTTCCAGAATCCTGGCGAGGCTTAGTTGGGTCTTCTGGCTCAAGGCCTCTCACAGGCCTCCAATTACGGTGTCAGCGGGGTTGTGGTCTCACCTCAGGCTCCATTTGGAGAGGTCTCTCCTCCAAGCCCATTTGCATGTCTGTTGGCAGGATTTTCTTTGCTCAAGGGCTGCTGGAATGAGGGTCTGGAGTCCTCACTGGCTCTTGGCCAGAAGCATTAGTTCCTATAGGCGTCTCCATAGGGCAGCTCACAGCATGGCAGCTGGCTTCTCTCAGAGCGAGCCAGGAAGAAAGCAAGCTAAAGAAGGAAATCAGTCTCTTTCTGACTTAAACTTTGAAATAACATACCAGAGCACCTGGATGGCTCAGTCAGTTGAGTGTTGGACTTCAGGTCCAACAGTTCATGATCTCACAGTTTGTGAGTTCAAGCCCCACATCAGGTTCAAGCTAGTGGGTTCAAGCTCCCTATCAGGCTCTGTGCTGACAGCTCAGAGCCTGCTTGGGATTCTCTCTCCCTCTCCCTCTTTCTCTCTACCCCTCCCCTGCTCATGCTCTGTCTCTCAAAAATAAAAAAACATTAAAAGCTAAAAAAAATTACATACTGTTATCTTCACTGTGTTCTGTTTGTTAGAACTGAGTCACCAGTTTCAGCCCACAGTCAATGGAAGGGGATCACACAAAGGTGTGAATACCATGATGCGGGATTATTGGGAGGCTCCTGGAAGCTGCCTAGTCCAGAGACTAGAGACCCAGATAAGTGAAGTACCTAAAGTCATACATACATTTTTTAGTGGCAAAGCAGAACTAACTGTCCGATGTCTCAATTTTCAGCTCACTCTGCATTCACATTTTAGTCATAAAAAAGGAGTTGATGACATGATAACCCTTTTTCTTTGAGAGCAAAAATTGCTTTTAACTTCTTCCAAGCCATGAGATTATGCATAATATTGCAAGAGTGGAAAGATGAAGAGAGGGAAGAATAGCATAATATCATTAGTGATTTTGCTTTCCTACTCAGTAGAAATCTATGCCAAGTATAGAAGCAAATTTGTAAGCGAGAACTTAGAGATCTCCCAGCTAAGCCTTCAAAACACCAGACCCAGAGCTCTTACTTGGCTGTATCTATAATAAACTCACATTTTCATAGAAAGTGATAGATATGAACATTAGTATGCTCCACAAGTCTTTACATAAATTACATTATGATACAAATAAAGTATGTTGATGCTAAGTAGAGGCGCTAACATGATTTTAATACGTGAAAGACATCATTAATACTGTACTTGGACCCTGTGGTGCTATTGCCATCACATACTAGGAAATAAACATTCTAGAGTGGTAGGGACTGGAGAACAAAAGAGGACACACCCAGTTGGTGATTTGGAAAAAGGATGTACAGGAAATAACACAGATTATTACCACTGGCTTCTTAATTTTATGTTCTTAGAGCACTTGTTCAAAAAGAAGTCATAAGAATCAATATCCCGTCATTCTTACTGTTTTATCACGTAAGAAAGCATGGCTAGCTAACATACACCTAGCAAAGAATGGTCTGTTATGTCTTTACTCACGTTCCATTTTCTCATTTAGGAAAAAGTGAAGTGATCTTTCTCATGGCCTGAAAAACAGTCCATAACAAATAGAAAATACCCACTTCTCTGATACAGGCTGTGATGTCTGCTAAGAAGAAAAAGAAAAGAAATGTTAAGATATAGAACTATTTGGTTGTTGATGAGTAAAACATACTTCTTAAAAAATGCTTTCAAATGGCAAACTTTAACCTTAGCGTGTCTGTGAGGTTTTTTTCACAGGTCCCCTAGACCAATGAAATGAATATAGCATGATTTATTGTTGAAAGTATGAACTATCTTATCTCGTAGTTTGTGTGGTATCCAATAGACGTTCATATAGCTGCATTTTCTTTGAAAATTTAAAATATCCTTCAGCACCCCTGTGAGTTTGCTATCGCTCCCTGGGGAGCCATAATCTAAATGGTGTATTTTTTTAATCCCATCAGTTGAAAGCCTAGATGTTCAAGGAAGAGGTTCAGTCTCTTCCTGTGAAGTCATGAGGTACAGGGACAATCCAGCATCAGAATCATTAGCAGATCGGGGTCAGAAGCATCCGACTGGAGGAATCAATACTTACATTGGAATCAGGATAATTAAAAGATACTAAAGTAGAGTCAATAAATGCAACTAAAACAAAGGCTGATTTTGTTTTTCATTCAGCAGCTGAGGAATGCCCAGCACTTCACTTCTTAGTGGGTCTTTTCTGCCCTCTTTTTGTATATTTCACCCAGATTATTCAGCCCCTGCTGGTTCTGCACAAGATCTTGCTTTGGGGTAAAGATTAATATAGAAACAATTTTTTGTAAAATTGTTTACAAAACATAAGAATTATATAGCTTATGTTTCTAAACACTCTATATCAAACACTGCTAAACACTGCTATAGCAGATGCATTTCAAGACATTTTTTTGCCTCTTACTCAATTTTCAGGTTTTAATAAAATGTCAAGTAAATATTCAGCTTTGTACTCAGAGTACTTTAAGCTATTTATAGTTTCATTTCTTTCCCTTCTAACAGTTTAATTACTGAAGTGTCTTTAAAGGCTGTATTAATATATATCTTAATAGTTATACTAATTTATCTGTGTTAACTTAAAGTTAATATCTATCTTAACTCTAAGGGCGCCTGGGTGGCTCAGTTGGTTAAGTATCTTAACTTTTCTAAGGATAAAATATGACCCATAAATATGTAGTATTTTAAAGATTCAACTACATTGAGTCAAGACAAGTGAAATAATTTTAACTCTTTCCCAGAGTCAAGTTATAAATATATTTTGCTAGGAAAAAAAGAACTTCCAAAATTATAATTTCCAGACAGATGCACACTGGTGTGGTAGAAAGAATGTTGTAGAAGACAGAAAATCCATGTCCCAGTTCAGCTCTGCTACTCATTAGTGGCATAACCTTGGGCATGACTGTAAACTTGCATAATTTTTCTCATATATAAAAATTGAGGACAGTTCTCCTACCTCCACAGGATTATTTTAATACTTTTTTAAAAAGTTTTAGGTGTGTCGTATAAAGGATATAGAATAGGATTTTAGAAGCATTTGAGAAATGACATTCTTTTCCACTTACTTTGTAATTCAAGCTAGCCACCTTAATCTCGCTTAGCCTCAGTTTCATACCTCTAAAATGGACTTGCTAATGCTATTCTCATAGAAGTACTGGGAGTGATAGTTGGGAATAACGTCTTGTAAACTATACCAGAGTTGGCTTGCGTGAGTGCGTGAGTTGACCTCAGTATCAAAACTGTAGTCTTAACTCTAAGGTTTTGTTAATTATGTTGAGCAGAACTCCTCTGCATTGAAAATGGGCCAAATGACCCATAAGATCCCTTGTAAAATGATCTACATAAAAGAGCCCTATTTTTAGACTTATGAACTTTTACTACTGGAAGGAAACTTAGAAATCATCTCCTTAAATGTCCTCTACATTATTCTAGCTTTTATAACACTCAGCCCAGCAATGGGTTTTATGTGCAAAGGGAAAACACTCATTCTGTAACTCAAAAAGCTTGTTTTTATGAATAAGAAAAGCCTACAGTTTTCATGGCATAAAGCTTTTTAATGTTGAGATCAATGGTGTAATAAGATCTGTAATCTTTAAAAAAATGAAAGGCAAAAAAAAAAAAGAGGGAGACACAGAATGCAAAGCAGGCTCCAGGCTCTGAGCTGTCAGCATACAGCCCAATGCAGGGCTCGAACTCATTAGCCAAGCTGTGAGATTATAACCTGAGCCCAAGTCAGATGCTCAACTGACTGAGCCACCCAGGTACCCCAGATCTGTAATCTTAATGTATGTAAGTCTAAATTAGAATTTTTTAAAACAGCCAACTTTATATAAATATTTTTTCTAACAGCATAAGAGCACTGATAACTGATATATTGCTTATATCTATTTTGAGCAGTTCTTTAGCTGTCAGTTCTTCCTGGAATTTCTTTGGAGGAGAGCTCTTTTGTTTCGTCATTTTGGTTAGCTTCCTATCTCTTGTTAGTTTTTAAAGCTTGTTATGCTCTCTGCACCTGTGAGCACTGCTCTACCAAAGAAGGCTCTTTGACTGTCCAGGGCCTATCCGTTCAGAAAGTGTTCTTTGAATGGTGTCTCTTGGCTCTCTCGTTGAGACCTTGGTTATTTTATTTTCCTACTTGTAGTGGTATTTGGGACTCTCCACCATGTATATTTTGGCTTGTTTCTTGAGGTAGCCCTTCCGAGAGCCGTGGCGGGATAGACCATGCCTTTGCAGGGGCCCAGTCCCGCAGTCAGGTCGGTGAGGTGGTTGGAACCCGGCAGGCGGGACTGTGAGAGATGGAGCTGCGACGAATCACTGCCAGCCTTCTGACCACCAGCCCTACCGCTCCTAGGCCCGGCCACACGGGCCTTCACAGTCCTGATAACTAATATATATTAAATTCTTCGCATATGCTAGGCCTTATCATTGTTATCTAACTCTTAACCCTCCTCTAATCAGCCACAACCCATTAATTGGAATTGAAACATTCCTAATCTGTTGTAGCAATTTATAACAAATTAGCTGCTCATTAGTATGTTTAGTATGTGCTAACACCAGACTAATGTAATTTTAGCAAGACATTAGTAAGGGCTCCTTATATTCTCTAAGCTTATTGACTAAGCTCTATCTCTGATTGACATGTATTCAAGCATACAAATATATTTTGAGTGGTTTTTTTCACCTGAGTCCTTGGGCATTATTTTTTCTAGCCATCTGGTAGCTTGGTAAAATAGGGCAACAAAAGATGGAGAGAGGTTAAAAAGTAGGAGTTTTCTCCACACATCTTTTTATACTTGGGAATTCAGAGCCCTAATCCTCACTCCCACTGTCTTTTGAGAAAATTTCTGAATGGTACCTCCACTGTCATCCTCTGGAAAACAAAGAAAAGATAAGAGAATCTAACAATACTTTGAAATTTTCCCTTGATTTCTTCTCTAAATGGTGAATCAGTTGGATGCCAAGGAACTACTTGGAAGAGTAACCTGCTAAGTTACTGGGAGAGTAAGTTATCACTTGATTTCTCTCAGCAGTAATTCATTTTTATTTGAAATAAGTCAAAAATATCTAGAAGAAAAATAAGTAGCAAAAGTTAGCCACTTACATGAGGAGGAAAAAAGGAGAGGAGAAGGGGTAACTGTTATAAGGGACGTGATGACGAGAGCCGATGTAAAGATCCCAGTTCAATTTTGACTCTAGAAAATCTGTTGCAGAAGGATTTTTTTGAGAAAGCTGAGGAATTTTCACACAAACTGATTAGTTAGGCGATGTTAAGAAATTAGTACTAATTTTGTTGGGTGTGGTATCATGATTATGGGAGAAAAAAGAAAGGCTTTATCTGTTAGCGATTCATACTAAAATATTTAGAGGTGAACTATTATGATTGTTTGAGGTTTTCTTTAAGATTACCTCAGGGAAATATTCAGGTATAGAGATAGATGGAGCAAGATTTGCAAAATGATGCTATGTATTGAAGCTGGGTGATAAGTAATATAGAATTTCATTATACGAATTCTCTCTACTTTTGCAGCTTTTTTAAATTTCCATATTAAATTTTTAAAAAATTAAGAGAAAAAATATCAGACACTTTCTGATATTGATCATGGTCATGGGTGATTATCAGCTGCAAAGTTAATTATGCCACTAGATGGTTTCAAGAATCTTGTCTCAGATTTTCTACAGCATTCTGTTGTGGAAAATGTCTAGTTTTTTCTTTTAACAGCCCTGTGTTCTTGGTAAAGAGTAGAATCAAAATCCTGACTATCAACTCTGTATGAAAATGTTTTCCTATCTATTAAGTAAGTTTTCAAAAGCTATCTCTCTGTAATCTTTTTTATCTTCAAATTTAATTTGGCTAAGATGGAACAAAATAAAGAATAGGCAAAATTATAGTTAACATGTGGAGAGAAAAGCAAGAACAGGTGGAAATGCATGATGAAAGGGAGTTAAATTGCACAAGGTATCACTGACCAGAGCCGAATGTAACTATATTTTCAAATAAGAAAATTCTCATAAGGGGACTAATTTCATGTATAGTAAAACTATAGACACATGATAAAAAAAAATACTGTGGAAAATATTACCCAAGACCTTCAGTCAATTCAAAAAATAAGCTGAGCTGCTATTTTGCATCCTTTCCAAAGGAAATATTTCCTTTTCTAAAAAGAGGATATTTCAGGTTTTATTTTAAAATTATGAAAGTGACATAATAGTATAACAGAAAGCTTTTGAAAAGAAACATACTATACAAAATCCAACAACCAGAATCATTCGTATATCACATTTTCTAGTCTTTTTATTTGCATATGATGCAGATACAGACAGAATAATGGCCTGATTTTTTTTCACACTAAGTTTTTTAATTAACATCTTCTGTATTTAACTCTTAAATCCTTTGTAATCTCACAGATTCTCTGAAAAGTCTCTTTTGTTCATGAATACAGTAACAAATCATATTCTCAGAAGTCCTAATTATGCTTTAGGTATTAAAGAATAATTGTCCATTTTTTAAGTTCCTTTAAAGATATTTTATTAGGACTAATTCTGACGCCTAATTCATGTAAAATTATTTGCTTAGGGGCACCTGGGTGGTTGTCAGTTAAGTGTCCAACACTTGATCTCCACTCAGGTCATGATCTCATGGATTGTGAGTTCCAGCCCTGCATTGGGCTCTGCACTGACAACAAGGAGTCTGCTTGAGATTCTTTCTCTCCCTCTCTCTCTACCCCTCCCCTGCTCCTGTGCACATGCACTCTCTCTCTCTTTCAAAATAAGTAAATATGTTGCTTAAAATTGGATATATGCATTAGCAAGAGCAATACAGAGGGATGATCAAAAAGAAGAAGGTGGACTCTGTGGATTGCGTTCCATTTTGTGCACCAAGTGTTGTGCTTTGACATGTTCACTTCTTAGGCTGATTTATACTTAGAAAGGTTTCATTCCAGTACTCCTATGTGAGATAAACCCCTCTTGAATACATTGCATGGTTCAAATGGCTTGCTTGCCTGGAGATATCACTGAAACCAATGGCTTGATTCATAATTCAGTGATCCACATTTGAGATTTGCCTTGGTCAGCTCTGAGTAAGAAGAAGGTAAATTCTTCACAATAGTAACTGCCTTCCTTTTCATGTTGAAGACCACTGCCCATCTAATCTTTGGAGTATTACTTGTTTACAGTTGTAAGAAGAACCCTGCAGAGCCATGAAAAATATTTAAGTAGTGATCGCTGCCAGGGAAGGTACAAAAGAGTAAGTAGGAATCGTGGTGAGAAAAATTAAAGACAAAATTATTTGTCTTTTGATTCTAAGTTACCTCTGACTCAGAAGAACTATTTACCCCTTCCCCACCCCAGTTAATGGTTTTAAAGACATAGATGGTTTTCTCTTGATTAAAATTTCTAAAGAAATATTCTTTCTTAGCTTAACTTGCTAAAACCCTCAGAAAAGAACTCTGTGCACTACGTATTTGTCCACACCTCAAAGTTACACATCAGCCCCGCTCCGAAAGACCCTGCCTTATTAAAACAAGTTTCATGAGGGGCACATGGGTGGCTCAGTCAGTTGAGCATCCAACTTTGGCTCAGGTCATGATCTCCCAGTTCGTGAGTTTGAGCCCTGCACCAGGCTTGCTGTTGTCAGCGAAAAGCCCACCTCAGATCCTCTGCACCCCCTCTACCATGCTCTCTCTCTCTTTCTCTCAAAAATAAATAAATATTAAGAAAGAAAATCTTAAAAAATAAAACAATCTCATGAAAATTAGATTGCCCTTAAATATGCCAAAATACAGCTTTCTTATATCTAAGAACACTGCATAAAAGTTTTTCCTTCCCTTCTCTTTAATAGACCTTTCACCTGAAAATAAGAATTTGCACCAAAATTGTTCTCACCACAACCAAAAAGAAGTAAATTATACCTGACTTTTCAAAAACATAATGACTCATTGGAATGGTAGTGTACTTTTGCTCTAGTGGGGCCACATTTTTCCTGATTTTTCTACAGCCTCTTGGTAGGTCCTTCTAGATGTCCCTTGCTGGCTCCTTCCTTCCTTCCCTCCTTAGTCCTCTTTGCTTCTAATCCTATTTCTCTCTCTCTCTCTCTCTCTCATTCTCTCTCTCTTTCCCTCTCCCCACAGCTTCAATTCATGAATCTCTAAAATATGTATTTTTCAGCCAGATCTTTGAACTCTGGACCAAATATCCAGGTGCCACAGCGAATTTCTCACTGATCTTCTACCAAAACCATTCTTCTGTGGCCCCTGACTCTGTAAATCAGTCTTCCCCCTGAGCCATGCCAGAACGCTAGTGGTCAGGACACAAGCTTGGGAGTCTGTCAAACCCAGGTTCAGTTTTGTCTCAACTATTTAGCTATTTGATCCTAGACAAGTTATCAGCCTGTGAAAAATGAGACTGATAATCCCAGCCACCTCATGAGACTTTTGTGAGGTTGACATGGGAACACACATAACACACGACTCTTGGCATACAGTGAATACTACAGAAGTGTTAACTGTTACCATCTATTTCCCCTTTGCCCCTCATTTCACTCTACTCCTATCCAATTAGTCACTTAATCTTATAGTTTTGTTGTTTTTCTAATTATATACCTCATATCCATTCACATCCATATCCTCTGTCTCTACTTTGTTAAAGGCCACCATTGTGTTTCATATGGATTATTGCAACAGACTGCTACTAGGTTTCTCTGCCTCTAGTCCACTCTCTACTTCACATGTAGAATGCTTCTTTTTTTAATGTTTACTTATTTTTGAGAGAGAGGGCAAATTTTAGAGGAGGGGCAGGGAGAGGGAGAACAGAGGATTCAAAGCAGGCTCCGTGCTGACAGCAGAGAACTCAATACGGGGCTCGAACTCAAAAACCATGAGACCTGAGATGAAGTCACCCAACTGACTGAGTCACCCACGTGCCCCTTAGAATGCTTCTTAAAAGCACGAATATGGATATATCTTTCTTCCACTTTTAAGTTCTTCATTGTCTTTCCATTGTCTTTAGATAACGTTTTCCTTCCTTCCTGGCTTCTGTGTATTGCTCCTGTCTAACTCTCTCACCACTTTCTGACTTTCTCTGTGCTTTATCTGTAATAAGCTATTTTGGGCTCCACTACCTAAAACATTCCTTCTCCCCCTTCATCCTATCCTTTGATTCTCCTAGAAGCTCCCTTTGTTCTAGGTATTTTTGTTACCATAGTGGTAAGTACCATATATTTTCACTATATGTTTACTTGTCAGTGCCTTCCCCTCATCAGGGTTTTAAGCACCTTGATCAGGGACAGTGTCTAATTGGTTAGGAGCTTAATAAATATTGGAAGGAAAAAGTAAAGGAGGAGGGGAGAAAAACAGCCATTCTAACACATGTACTTCTTTGGTGTTAGTGAATTGAATTGAGTTGCAAATAAATTTTGCCTTCATTTTAAATTCAACTTCTATTTCACATTTACTCTTCCTAATACCATACCTATAATTTTGCATGCATAATTAAGGGGTTGCACTTTACAGTAGGCATCTTCTATCTCACATCTCAGCACACTACATAATCTTGTTTCTCATTCTCCTCGCCTGCCACCCCAGCCAAAATCTGCCTCTTTTCCATAAGCCAGTAAAAGGGATTAATGGGTCTCTGGATATTTTTTATCTGTATAAATTATGTGAGTAGCATGAAGCCCACCCTGACAGAACTATGCTGTGCTCTTTTTGAAGCTGGATTAAGGGCTCACTAAGCAGGGTGTGCCCACTAAATTATAATGTTGTAAAGCTTGAATCCTAGAAACATGTACTGTCGATATTTGGGGTTTTAATAGGATTAGCTCTACTATGAAGGAGTTTGAGAACATATGTTATGTTCCTGTAAAACTGTGTTTCTGGGTTAATTTGGCATGAAAAGAGATGAACTGCTTTCTCCCCAGTGTCCAAAAAAGATCTATTTGTTTATACTCTGGGGATTTGAAAAATATACAGAAAATTAGCATCTTATATGGTATTTTAATACTTCTTAATCTATATAATAATGTTTTCTTATTCATGTTCTTGAAATAAGACATTAAAAATGCATTTTAACTCTGTGACATTCCGGAAAAGGCAAAGCTATAGAGATAATACAGAGATGGAGGGTTATCAAGAGATGGAGATGTGGGGAGAAATGAGTAGGTAGAACAGAGAGTTTTAGATCACTGAAACTAGTCTGTATGACCCTTCAGTGATGGATACATGTCATCATACATTTGCCAATACCCATAGATTGTACCACACCGAGAAGGAGCCCTAATGTAAACTGTGGACTTTGGATGGTAATGATGTTCAGCGCAGGTTTATTAGTTGTAACAAATGTGCCGTCTGGTGTAGAATGTTGACAGTTGAGGATGTTGTGCATGCAAAGGGGGCAGAGGGTATATGGGAACTCTGTAGTTTCTGCTCAGTTTTGCTGTGAAGCTAAAACTACTCTAAAAAACAAAGTGTATAAAAAAACTCATTTTACTATCTTTAGTGTGTTTTTTCCTAAATTGTCCAAATGTTTAACAACTCTGTAGATTGTATTCTATTGTTAAATATATCCTCACCAGCAAAGTATATTCATATATGGAAACATTTCATTGGAATATTTTACACTTCCAGAATTTGAATTGGATTTTTCTTTTTATTTCACTGTATTTACTTTTTTTAGTTTAGTTTTTCTCCCTTTGTCTTATGATTTTCTTATATATTGTGGTCGTTATTTATTTGATTTCTTGGATCAAATGCTGTGATCTATGTTTGTATGCTTTTTATTTCCCAATAGATGTATTTCACATAAAGGCTCTGGACTTTTTTCTGAGACCTGCTTTGGCTGTATTTCATAAATTTTGATACACAGTGTTCTCACTGTTATTTATTGCTTAATATTATGTGGTTCTGTTTTGATGAATATATTCCTCCTAGAGTTATTTATGGAATATTTAAATTTCTAGGTGCTTAGTGTTTAGTGTTTGTTCTTTTGGTGGCTTTATGGTAGGTTTTATGGCACTTGTGATCAGAATTTCTGATCCAATGCATGATGCAATGCAATGCACTTGTAAAATGTTCATTTAAAAATGTGTATTCAGCCTATGCTGGACACAAAGTATATATATATGTGTATGTATATGTGTTCATAAATAAATATCTTGAGATTTTTTTGAAACATGTTGAAACATTAGGCCTGTAATCCCCCTCTCAATAGCTGCTTGGTGCTGAGCAGGAAACCTGCCCACACAGACATTTAGATCCGGAGGCATCAGCTTCTCAGTTTCTGCCATTTGACTGTATGTGCACACACACTTTTGAGCATTTACAGTAGTACCCCTTGTTCCTTATTTAGCACTCAGTCCCCTTACTTACATTTTGTTGATTGAATTATACAATGTATATTCTAGTTTCCACTTTGATAATGGCTCCTCAAAGTCTTCTTTCTTTCTAAATTGTTTGATGCATTTTGATCCTTAGCTATTCTGTGTGTAAAACTCACAACTCTTGCCCCCTAGTAGAGTCGGCCTTTTGTTAGTGTGTATGTTGATTGTTTTGACATTGAATTCTTTCACCTGATGTTAATATTGTAACTTTTTGCTAGCTTTTTACCTGGAATATTGTTATTTACCCCTTCATTTCTATTTTTTTCCCTGTCATTTGATTTTAGTTGAGTTGTTGTCTTTTTTATGATTGTTAATTCTGGGCATTCCTATCTTATGATAGCCAAATATAACATTTACCATGTTTGATCTTATTTATAGGCTTTCTGTCTTCTTATTGTGTGTGGTTTTCTCTTTTTCTGGATTTTGCTAGATTGATCACATTTTCTTACACCTTCTCCCTCCCTTTTTACTTTTGTCTTGTGTCAAGGCCACAGATAGTGGTCCTCAGGATATGCAACAACACATTTATATTGCTTGGCCTACACACCGCTAAAACATGTTTTAAAAATCATTTGCCAGCTTTTTAAAAATACACATTTATGTATGGATATTTTTTGGAACTGGCTAAGAGGAAGTTGGGTTGAATATAAATTTAGTCTGGATTTGAGGACTCTATGTGCTTATAGTCACTTCTTTTTAAAAAATGTTTATTTATTTATTTTGAGAGACAGAGATAGAGAGCAAGCAGGGAAGAGGCAGGGAGAGGGAGATAGAATCCCAAGCAGGCTCCACACTGTCAGTGCACGGAGCCCTATGCGGGACTCAGACTCACAAACCGTGAGATTGGGACCTGAAGTGAAGCCAAGAGCCACATGCTGAAATGACTGAGCCACCCAAGCACCCCTAGCTTATAGTGACTTCTGTATAGAGTTGAATTCCCGCCAGCTATCCCAGTGAGGATTGGCTTCCAAGAAGTTTCTACAGCCCACTGTGCTGACTGTTCCTTTCTAGGCAAGAAAGTTTCCGGCACTTCAAAAAGATCAGTTGGGGTGCTGAGGAGGATAGAGGAGGGGTGGAAAGAGAAGGGAGATACTTGTGCTCATGTATGTGTTTCAGATGGAGCAAAGGAGGCTGAGTTTGTCAGGCAGCTGCACACAGGGAGCTGCACACCTTCAGGAGTTTGGTACTCCTACTGAGTTTGTTGGAGGACGTAACTCCTGTTCTTTCTCACTACGACGTTATTTCTTGCTTTTTACTTTCTTACCCTTCCCTCTCCTTTGGAATATGTAAATAAATAATTGGGGTAATAACACATCAGGATAGTTGTATTAACATACTGTACTTTAGAAAGGAGTGAGGTTCTAAAGAAAGTTTGCTAAAGGTGCAGAGCATGACATAAGCATATTGAAAAACAGGAACTCCCTCACCTTTGCATCATTCCTAGCTCAAAAACAGTGTCTTTCCTGTCTCACGCTAACCCCACCGAGTAAGCCCATGATGCATCCCTTTCATTTTCTGGGCATCTTACCATCAAACCTCTTCTTTCCCATGTCTCCCCTTTGGCTTCAAAGCTTAGCTCTTTGAAAGTGTGTCTCTACTTCCTCACCTTTCATTTACTATTAACTCTCCTCAGTCGGCCTGCTGTCTGGATGGCTTCACTGAAACTAAGTTGCCTGCAGATGTCTCTCTAGGGTGACCTTTCCTCTATCAAATTCATTGAACATGTTTCAGTCTTTAACTCAGTAAGCCTCCTCTGCACAGTGTATCAGTATTGTTCAGCCTTTCCTGGGAAGCAATCCCAGCTCTTGCTCTTGGGTCTGTATTAGCATGCTTCCCTAGTTGTGACTTTACCTTCGTCTTCTTCGGTGACTTCTTTCCCTCTCCCTGCTTTTTAAATATTGATATTCCCCAGGGTCTCTCTTCCATTCTCTTCTTTTCCAAATCCAACATTCTACCTGGGTTACTGCATCTTATGTACTTACTAGGCCACTGCCTGTGTGCTGGTAACTCCCAAATTCCTGTCCTGAGCTCCTCACCTGTATTTTAAAGAGTGTTTGAGTCTCTCTAGCTAGAGGTCCCATTGTACCAAAAAATGGGATATCCCTAAAGCTGAACTCATCCTTTCCTTTTCCCTATGGTCCATTTCATTCCCGTGGTCTCCCCTTCTCAAAACTGTTTCCCTTTTATCTTAATTGAGAGAACAGTATTAACATCTCCTTAAATTCCCAAGTGAGAAACATAGGAGTCCTCTTCAGTTCTTTTCTTTGCCTCATTATCATTTAATCCTTCTGCTTTCTAAACATTTCTTAAATTCTTCATCTCTTTCCTATCCCTTCTACCACTTTTCTGTCTAGCTATGACTTGCTCAGGTTTAGTCATCCTCAGAAGTTATTCCAGGATGTCCTTTTCTTTTCTCTCAGCCTTTCTAGCCCCCTACCCACCCACCACACACCCACCATACACACACACACACACACACACACACACACACCCAGAGGAGAGTAATTCTCAGATGTGCTTCCCAGCACTCATTGTGTAGCTGTGTTTTAGGACTTTTCACCATGTTTTATAATAGTCTCTTTCCTACTTGCCCTGTGTGCTGCCTTCCCTACACTTTGAGGTCCCTAAGGTTGGTGATCTTCATCTCTGTGACCTCCAAGACATAGCACAGTGCCTGGTCCATAGTAGAAATAAGATAAATGCGTATGCAATACACTTAAATTAGAAGCAAGAGATATAAACTATTGAAATTGGTTTTTAGAGAAGGCTGTATGATCTGTTTTTTTTTTTTTACCTTATATAAAAATTTACAAATACCGCTTAGGCAGTTTTGCCAGATGTCACTATGATTTCTTGGGGACTTTTCCAGGCTTAAATTTCATGCCTATGCCTGAAATTTTTTCCAGGTGTAGACATGAAGAAAAAGTGAGAAGTATCACTTTTATTTTTTAGAGTAAAATAATGATTTTTAGAAATTCACCAAGCACAAAANGAAGCAAACCATGAGAGACTCTTGAATGCTGACAAAAACTGAGGACTGATGGATGTGGGGGGAGAGGGGATGGGCATGGAGGAGGACACTTGTGGGGATGAGCACTGAGTGTTATGTGGAAACTAATTTGACAATAAACTATTAAAAAAAAAAAAAAAAAAGAAGCACTGAAAAAAAAAAAAAAAGAAATTCACGTGGCACAAAATGCTAAAATATTTTAAATTTTTCTACACAGAGGCAAACCATGGAAGAGAAAATTAAAAAATGACATTAGTTGCTATTGATACATAGTAGTTGCCCAATAAAAATGGTCAATGCCATTATTCATGGTAGTTATATTGTAAAATCATTGGGAGCATTGAAGTAGCAAATACTGAGCCATTGCTTCTCAGGAAAAAAAGGATTACATTTTTACAAGACTCTGGTCACATTTTCGTCAACCAATCCATCTATAACTTTATGTGTGTTTCTGTTTAAAGACATCTTATTTAATAAGCATTGTTGATTCACAGCCAAGAGCACTATACTGTGTAGCTGAACAAAGCTTATGTGATACATTTTCTCTATGAGACACATTACACTCTTCTCGTACTTAGGAATACTAGACAACACTTCAGCACCATGTTTGGGGGTCATTTTAAGCAGAATATCACCACCACCAACAACAAAAACTGCCACCAACATATGGGGGCCTGGGTGGCTCAGTCAGTTAAGCATCCAACTCTTAATCTTGGCTCAGGTCATGATCTTATGGTTGTGAGATCGAGCTCCACATAGGGCTCAGAGCTGACAATGCATAGCCTGCTTGGGATTCCCTGCCCCTACCCCACTAGCATGCTCTCTCACTCTCTCACTGTCAAAGTAAATAAATAAACTTTAAAAAACACCAACGTATGAAAAAATATGGCACTAAATAGACCATGAAAAGGATACTTGTTTACAGTATGAGACCTGAAATCAGAAGGCAGAGTATTGCCTTGTTCAACCTCAGCTGAGAACATGTGTCTGAAGCCACTCAAACTTTTTGCTGCTCTGCATGTCCATAAATACAAAAACACCTCAAGTATTGACTTTGAGGTTACAAATAAATTTTGGTGAGTAAGCAAATTCACAAATGCAGAATCTGAGTCATGAGGATCAATTGTAGTTCATTTTTTCATCCTACTCTAGGTCTTGGAGATATCAAGATGAATGAGTACGGACCTTGTTGAGTGAATTCGGTTAGGATTTTGGGGTTAAGGGATAAAAAGTGTTTTTTTCATCTTAGAAATTGATTTAATGTAATAAAATGACAACTTAAAACTCTGATCTAATTTTATAAAATTGAATTAAAGAAGTAAATAGTTACCTATTATGGGTAAAAGACTTCTGTATGAAGTTCATTCATATGTTACTTTATTTACCTTTGAGATGTACTGAGTCTGTTATATTCTCTGACTTTAGCAAAGAGAAATATGAGTAATTATGTCAAGGACAAAAACTAAAAGTAAATAAAAGTAGAAGCAAGCTTCTGATGCCAGATTTAGAAAGGCTATTTACACCAAGACTACATAAAGCCACCTGCCATTTTCTTGTAGTAATTTATGCTTCTTTTCTATCTTCTCTTTTAAATTTTTTTTATTTCAAGGACCATTGCATAGCTGCTTAGGAGGCCAAATTTGTTGAGTCTGACAGACATGGTTTCTAGTCCTTTTTAAAAAATTTTTTAAAAGTTTCGTTTATTTATTTTGAGAGAGAGAGAGAATGATCAGGGGAGGGGCAGAACAAGGGAGAGAGAGAGAATCCCAAGCAGGCTCTGCACTGTTGGAGCCCGATGCAGGGCTCAAACTCAGGATGCGGGGCTCGAACAGTGAGATCATGATCTGAGCCGAAGCTAGGAGTTGGATGCTTAGCTAACTGAGCCACCCAGGCGCCCCTCTCGTCCCTCTTTGTTGTACTTATTAGCTATGTGACTCTGGACAAGTTAAACTTTTCTGAGCGTACTATTCCCTGAGTTGTAAAATGGGGATAAGGAAGGATACCCCCAGTTGTAAAATGAGAATCATGAAGGATTTGATTTATCCTCAGTGTAAAATGAAGGCAATGTCATGGGATGAAAGAAAAACTATTAAGATTATAAAAACTATATATAAACTGTAAAAACTATTTAGACTAGCTAGGGCCTGGCATATAATGAAAAAGTTTGCTTTGTTTTTTCATTTCCTCAGAGAAGGTGAATATTCTCTTTAAACACTCGCATCTTAGAGAAGATGAGTCTTTTACCTTCATAGGTAAATGTAGCTGTGTAAAACATTCTTTTTTTAAAAAAAATTATTTATTTTTGAGAGAGACAGAGAGAAAGAGGGGCAGAGAGTGAGAATCCCAAGCAGGTGCCATACTGTCAGCACAGAGCCCAATGCGGGGCTTATACTCACAAACTGTGAGATCATAACGTAAGCTGAAACCAAAGTCAGACGCTTAACTGACTGAGCCACCCAGGTGTCCCAAAGCATTCTTAAGCCACAGCTATCTTCTGCCAAACCCCTTTATATATTGCTCCATTATGTGGCATGTATTGCTGTAGAGAAATCTGAGGCCAACCGGTCTTTTCTCTTTAAGTAGATAACGAGCTACCCTGCCTTTGTGCTTTAATACTTAAGGGTGTTTCAGCTGATCATATTCTGCCTCTGTAAGTTCACTTTTTTCTTGAGGAAGGCAATATCTTCTCACTAATTTTGCCAGGGCGGATGAGTTTTTTTCCAAATATAATTCACGTCAATTTTCTGTCTGGGGAAGTTTCCTTCCCTCGCAAAAATAGTTGGTTGAATGAAGTGTTCATTCCATCTATTCTGATTTCTCTTCAGGAGCACTGGCTCTCCATAAGTTGTGTCATAGTCTAGTTTTTCTTCAGTAGAAATCCTGCTTCTTAACATTTGTAATGAGGTACTTGCCGTGATGTTTGAAGCAATAATACCTCCATGAAGGTCATATATCTGGAACTATGTAGAACACATCTGTGAACCAAGAGGTAAGCCAAAAAGTCCCTGGTCCCTTGAGGTAGTTCGTCACCGTCCTCTAATGGGAAGTGAGTAGATATGAAGGAGAGACAACCTACATTTACTGAAGGCCAGTGGCTTAGCTGGGACTATGCTGTGGTGCTATTTATTTCTCACAAGAGTCCAATCAGATAGGATTGATACGTACATTTACAGATGAGAAAACAAATACTCAGAAGGATAATTTGACAAGGTCAGAGAGCTACAAATACCTGAGCCAGACTTGAAATACCAAAACCTTTGTTCCTTCCATAATACCATTTTATCTCATGGTAGTACACATTTCCCCTCGAAAAGCTCCTATTTGGTCTTTCAGTCATAATCTATTTTTTCTTTTTGTTGGCACTATACTCAAATTTCATTGGCTGGGCTCCAGGTCTACAAAGAGGAAATTGAAAATAGAGAATGTTAGAATAAACATTGTAGCAGCGAGAAGTTTCTTGGCAATAGCTGGAGAGTGAGAAAGAACTATAAAAACCAAACTAAACCTACTAATTCTAGTAAAAATGAGACCCACCATCTCTCTACCTCTGAGGACATTACTATAATGCTATATGGTATATAATTGAAATTCATAAATGTGTCTTAGATTCATTAAGGAAAACTTAAATTTTATTTTCAAGTTTTTAAAAGAAGGCTTTACCAAGTATGCATCCATCTTAAGCAATATCAAAACCACAGAAATGCTTTCAGTTGTTTATAATTGCAAAAAAAAAAAAAAAAGGAAAAATTCCATATGACTATCAACAGGAAAATAGATATATTATGGCTCTACGATGGAATACTTAGAATAGTGAAAATAAAGTCCAGATTCATGTATCTACATGAATGAATCTTACAAATAGTTAGACTTACAATATAATAATTATATTGTAAAAATTATATTGCAAAAAATTAAAGTATAATATAATTCCACTTATCTGAAGTTTAGAAATATTCAAAGCTAATATAGTATCAGGGGTATATATTTATGTGACAAAACTAAAAAGAAGACCAATATAACCACAAATTCAGGATAGTGGTGTTTCAGGGTCAAGAAAGTGAGGTACAGTTGTATAGGGACATATACATAAGACCTCAAAAGTATAAGTAATGTCTTAATTCTTAGGCTGGTGTTGGATACCCTAGTATTCATTTTATCATCAGTATTATTATTTATAAGTTACATAAGTATAAAACACATTTGTAGGTACAAATTAACAAAAAATTTTAGTTCTTAAGAAGGTTATATTTTAGTTATCTAGAAATTTTTAGTTATGAGAAATATTTCCAAAGATAGAAGATTCATTGTTACTGTTACAAAAGAAACAAAAAATAGATAGTACCCCAAGAGCTCATTTAAAAAACAACACTTACTTATTTACCTAAAGAAAGTTCTTTACATTGGAATGTTGGATACTAGCTTACATAAGGCAGTTTTTAGAAGAGGAAATTTTTTAAATAGAAGTCAAATCCCTAAATTATTATATCTTCAGTCTTCTAAATTTTATTGTGCTTTGGCTTACTTCAGAGCACAATTCCAGTAACCAAACATTGCATTAAGTTCTAGAGAGAATGTCGCCTGCTTCAGAGAATTTACATGTCATGATATTTAATGTTAAGCCTGAGAAATTCATGGGACATTTTGTTCCTCTAGTAATCACAACTGCGTGTCTACTTGTTACAATACTATTCTATTATGAAACAATTTATTTTACTTGTTTATATTATTGCTACATGTTTATTTTTATTTAGATTACATAAGCTATATTAGCTTTGAATTTCATTTCAATAGAGTTAAGGGCAATATTACAAAATATCTGTTATGGAAGGGGTGTCAGAACTATTAGAGCTGAGAAAAAATAATCTGTGTCCACTTGGAGTATATGGACAGACTTATCTGAAGGGTTAAGATCAAGCCAGAAGCCTCCAAGAAGAAATTAAATTGTATGAAGATTTAGGAAGTTTTATTTATGTATTTTTCCCATGGTATTTGTATTTTAATTGTATTATAATTCATAATTAGTAATCTAATACAAATTGACATCCATGATTAAGAAGAAAAACCTATTAATGTTCACCTCTTGCTTAGGAGTAAAAGGATTCAGCTTCCCTCTGGTTAAAACTCTAGAAGGCACATATCTGAAAAAAAAAAAGGTTTTTTTGTTGAGAAATATTTTTTACACAAAATTATTTTTAACTTCATCTGTAATTTTGTGAGGGAATGGATATTGAATTCTGTTTTGTTTTTTATTTCTTTTTAACAGGTGCTTTGGGAACTGAGCACACTATGATGCCTTGTATCAAGAGGGTCCCTCTTTATATGCAAAATGCTTTACTTTTCCTGGAAACTAATCTCCTTAAAAGCTAATACCCAAACCAAACAATGTACCCTTTTCAGTGCTGAATAAAAATAGGTCAGGAAGGGATTAAAAGACTGGCACAGCACTAAAGTGAAGCAATGAAAGTTTTACTCTTTAAGCTCCCCCTTGTTATGTGAGAATTCATAAATTACCAGTTAATTCAGAACTCTTCCTTCTGTCTCCTCTTCCTTGTCTCTCAGTATGTAAGCCCTTATTGTTCATATATGTATGAAACATTGTTTTCTCAGAAATTTTCCCATTCCATCTGTTAGAAAATTTTTTAGTATCAATCAGCACTGAGTTGATACACAGCACAGCTTCATCTGTGTATTTAATCAACGAAGAAACTTAGATTGATTTTGGGTACTATTCATTTCCTCAGTTTCTGCTGTGTTTCCTTCTTCACCACTCCTTTTGCCTTAAGTATCTGATGATCAGCACTATGCTCTGAATCTTCTTAGGGCTCTTAACAGGCTTCAGGTTACTGAAGTGTTTGAGTTAATAAACATATTTGAAAAACTGTTAGGTATAAGAAGGTTTAGAGTCAGTAGAGTTGGGTAAGATGTAAGAATTGGAAGTCTCGTTGAGAATCCCTCAAAGTAAGACTGTGATAAGTGCTACAAATGTAAGCTCCATTGATTTATGAAAATAGTTGGGTGACTCTGGGCGTGGTATTTAAACATTCTGATCCTCTTTTATTCACATGGAATATAGAAGTTAAAATATATGCCTTTGTATATAGTTTTACTTAACTAGTTTTCAATATAGGAGTTAACAAATACAAAGTTCTTTTTTTTTATTTATTTTAATCCAAGTTAGTTAACATACAGTGTGGTATTGGTTTCAGAAGTAGAACCCAGTGATTTATGACTTACATAGAACACCCAGTGCTTATGCCAACAAGTGCCCTCCCTTAATGCCCATCACTCATTTAGCCCATCCCCCTCCCCATCTGCCATCAAGCAACCCTCAGTTTGTTCTCTGTATTTAAGAGTCTCTTATGGTTTGCCTCCCTCCATGTTTTATCTTATTTTCCCTTCCATTACAGATACAGATTCTTACATGGTACTGCCATGTAGGAGAATTCCAGTAAGTGCTTTATATTCTTAGTACTATTGTTTTATTTGGCCAGTCAATAGTGTTCATTATCTCCACATTATCTGTTTTTCTTTACATCTCCATTTCCCTGCCTATAAAATAATTGGATTATATAGAGTTTCTTCCATCTTTGTAATCATATGATCTTTGTTTAAGGAAGTGGGTCCTTTGTACTCATAATTCCTTCCATAAGACTTCCCAAGTCAACTTGGTATATAACTGTTTCATATCATCTTTCCTCTTCAGACTTTCAGTATTTCTTCCCCTTTTCTCTTAATTCACAGATTAAAAATAAAAACCACCAGAAGACTTTTTACATGCTTTCCCCAGCAACTGTGCCAACACACCAGCCTCTGTAGCCATCCACTACAGGCCCTCCTTCTGTTTTCTTGTTTAAGCCCAAGCCCTGCACTGAGCACTGTGCACTGTACCTCCTCCTCTTACGCCCTCAATTGTTTGTTTGCTTCTTCTCCTGGATCCTGCCCATCAGATAACAAAAATGCTGAATGAAGTATCTCGCAGTTTTTTAAATTCTCTCTTACCCTACTTAGCCCCACAGCTACCACTCTTCTTACCTGCTTTCATCTGTTCCTTGTCCATTTCCTTCCCAATCTTTTGTTAAAAATTTACTAACCTGTTTTTTAAAAAATTGCACAAATATACCCAGGACTGAATACCCATGTAGCCTTCATATTTTTATCAAGGCTATTTCTACCATTTTGTCTTACTTATATTATCCCTTTAATACATTCATTTTTCCTGAATCATTTGAGAATGCCTTATAGACCTTGTGACACTTCACCCCAAAGTATTTTCTCATGTATCTCCTAAGAACAAGGGCATTCTCTGACATAACCACCATCCAATAATTATGCACAGAAAATTTAGCATTAATACAATACAATTAGCAAATTTACTGATCATATTCAAATACTACCAATTGTTCAATAACACTCATTCTCTCTTTAATATCCAATTTCCCAACAAGGACTATACATTGCTTTTAGTTGTCATGTTATCTTTAGTATTATTTAATCTAGAAATCTGGCCTTTAAAATTCTTTTTGTTTGTATGACACTGACTTTTCTTTTTTAAGAATATAGGCCAATTATATTGCAGAATATCCTCAATTTGGATTTATCTATTTCCTCTTTTGGATGGAAGCTAAACCATTAGCAAGCCTACAACATAATGACTCCTATACATTTTTGGCAGGCATACACAGAGTTGATGTTATATTGCTCTGAGTGCACCATAATAGCAAGCACATAATCAGTTTGACACATCATTTATGATAAGTTTGATCAGTTGGTAAAGATGGTTTCTCTCACATTTCTGCAATACATGAAAGATACTGGCTTCCCTTTGTAATAATAAATAATCTCTGGGGAGCTACTTTGAGCTGTCTTGTTCCCCAATCGTTTTTCACCAATGGCTTTAGCATCGATTGATGATTCTTACCCAGATCAGTTATCACTATGGTCATTGTACAATGGTGATTTTGAATTTCCACTATGCCTTATACACTTTTTAGTTGTCCTTCTCTCTTGAACCTACAAAAATCAGTCTTCTACCCCACTACTTCAACAAAACTACTATTGTCAATGTCACCAAGGACTTCCATTTACCAAATGTAAGGAAGGAGTCTCAATCCTTATTTTCCTTTCATATCAACTGCAGTTAATGAAATTAATCATTCCCTTCTCCTTGAAATACTTTAATTGGCTTCTGAGAAGCCACTAGAATGACTTCTTATCAGTCTTTTTTGCTGGTTCTTATTTAGCTTCCAAACCTCTAGACATGAATAAAACCTCAAGATTTAGTCTTCATACCCCTACTATAACACAACATGTGGCAATATGATTATTGTAGTTGCTCAAGGCCCAATATTCTGGAGTCATATTTGATTCTTCTCTTTCTTTTATCTTCTTCATCCAATTCATTAGCAAGTTCTGTCAGCTTTATCTTTAAAATATATACCTAACCTAGTCACCATTACTCTATGTCCATTACTCTATCCTTAATCTCAGCAACCATCATAACTGGCCTTGACTATTTTTACAGTAGTATCCTAGTCAGACTCCCTGCTTCTACCCTTTCTTGCCTATAGAAATCCTTTTTAAAAGTCAAAAATGTCACAAAATCCATCTAATTCAAAATAAAATCCAAAAGTCGTACATAGATTATAAAGCCTTATATACTCTGACCCTTAGCTACTTCTTTGATCTTCTCCTCTGTCAGCCTCCTATTTGTTATCCCCCTTGTCCGGAAAACTCTTCCCTCAGATAATCCATATACTTCATCACTTCATTCAGATCTCAAATATCACCTTATCAGTGAGGCCCTTTCAGATTTTTCCATCTACAGTAAGTCTCTCCCCCACTCCTTGTCCCCCGAGAGTAAGGAGATTGCATGCCTGCTGTATGTACATGCAGATATGTAGGTGTTACTCATAAATCTTCTTATGATACCATGTCTGTACCTTGAATATCAGAATGATAGATTTTAGGGCTATCATTTGGGAGGACATTTTGATGTTTATATTGTATACTTCGCTGAGTCTAGAAATGTTAAATTTTAAGCCTCTTCCTCAAGTTCTCATAAGCAGTTAGCTATTTCAGTGCATATAATTAAACAATGTATCTATTTTAACTGAGACAAACACTATCAGAATATTTCAAAAGTTTATATGAAGTATGTTATGTCACTTTCTTTTCTAAATTAATATTCAAGAAGAAGTATTATGATGGCTAATGTCGTCAAGCTTGTAAGCATAGCTTGTATGACTCTCATGTTCAAGAAAAGTATTTTCGGTTCCTTTTGTTCCTTTTTATTGATGACTCAGTCACTGGAGCCTAACTAGCATGTGACTGGGTTTTGTGCTTATGTTCTGGAGTTTCTGGAGGTTGTCCTGAGATGGAGGGTTTTGTAGTCTGAAGCGTATGATTTGCGTCTTTATTGACTCACTGCATTCAGTGGAACTGAATTTGAAGGATGAGTAGTCATTTTTAAGCAGAGGAGGGATAAAGCAATATTTTCTAAAGTGAGTTTCTAAAATAGTTCCTAAAGAGAATTGTATAGTAAAAACATTCAGTTGTCAGATGATTTGGGGAAACACTGTGTTTCTACACCGAGACTCCTTAGAGCCTTTTTTATGCAAATGGGCATTGTGGCTCTCCAAAAAATTGAATAATGTATGAATTTCCTAAGACTACTTGATGGTGGAAGCCACTTTTTCTCCCTCCCAATGTCTCTTAGTATCTTAAAGGACCAGTGTTCCACAATCAAAGTTTAATAAATGCTAATACTTCTTTGTCTTCACAGCTTAGATTTTTAGATGCAAAAGTAATGGTCATTAGCTGATTGAAAACTATAGTGTGTGGGTGTGCATAATTGTATGTACACAAAACCAACCAACCAAATAAACAAACAAAAAGCCAAAGTATTCACAGCCTTCTTGATATTGACTTGTTCAAGGAATACTTCCAAGATTCAGATAATCATTAAAAAGAATTTTCAGAAATTCAGAAGAACCTGGAAGTAAATTTGAATTTGGGATGGGTGAACTTTTCTTCTTATGAAGATGCAATTTCTCTCTCTCTCTCTTCTCTCTCTCTCTCTCTCTCTCAACACTTGCCCTGAATGAACTATAACCACCAAGATAAGTCCTGAATAATTTTTTCTTTACAAAATCAAAGCCATTTATACACATGCTTCTAGTCTAGCAGTCCCACTATTTGACATTTTTCTAAAAATTTGACTTTAGCATGACCTTCATGCTGATTTTGAGATTAGAATTAAGTATATTACCAAAATACAAAATAATGATGTTCAATAATGATGAGAATTTCTCTGGTGTCAAAAATACAGATGAAGCATATCTATACCACCATGCAGGGGAGGCAGTAGAGTACATACTGATGTAGAAAAATTTCTATTTATTTTTCTTTTCTTTTTTTTTAATGTTTTATTTATTTCTGAGAGAGAGAGAGAGACAGCATGAGCAGGGGAGAGTCAGAGAGAGAGGGAGACAAAGAATCTAAAACAGGCTCTGAGCTAGGTGTCAGCACAGAGCCCAACGCAGGGCTCAAACCCATGAACTGTGAGATCATGACCTGAGCCGAAGTCGGACACTTAACCAACTGAGCCACCCAGGCGCCTCTCTATTTATTTTTCTAAAACAGACAATAAACTTTATTAATATTTAACAGACAAATTGTCAATCCTATATATTTTGGGTCCTGTTCAAAGCTATTTTACTGATAAGGATTTGTGATTTCTGGGTAATAGATGGAAAGACAGGCCCTGGAGGGAGACTTAGCAAAATTCAAACCCTGGCTCCAGTGTGCCATGTGATCAAAGCAAGTTACTTTATTATTTTAGTTCAANGCAATCCTATATATTTTGGGTACTGTTCAAAGCTATTTTACTGATAAGGATTTGTGATTTCTGGGGTAATAGATGGAAAGACAGGCCCTGGAGGGAGACTTAGCAAAATTCAAACCCTGGCTCCAGTGTGCCATGTGATCAAAGCAAGTTACTTTATTATTTTAGTTCAAATCCATTCATCTGACATTGCAGTAACAGTACCAACATCATGACACAGGGTTGAAATAGTAAATAAAACATGCTTAGCACATTGTAATCATTCAGTAGTGCTAATACCAGCAAATAAGAATATCCATTCAGTACTACTTGGCAATGAAAAAGAATGAAATCCTGCCATTTGCAGCAACATGGATGGAACTGGAAGGTATTATGCTCAGTGAAATAAGTCAGTCAGAGAAAGACAGATATCCTGGATCTTGAGAAACTTAACAGAAGACCATGGGGGAAGGGAAGTAAAAAAGAACAGTTACAAACAGAGAGAGGGAGGCAAACCACAAGATACTCTAATACAGAGAACAAACTGAGGGAACATGAGGGTGGAGGGAGAGGGAAAAATGGGTGATTGGCGTTAAGGAGGGCACTTGTTGGGTTGAGCACTGGGTGTTGTATGTAGGCAATGAACCACAGGAATCTATCCCTAAAACCAAGAGTACACTTTACACACATTATACAAATAATAATTTGACAACAAATTATATTTTTAAAAAATGAATACCATTCAGTAACTACACATAAACACACACACACACACACACACACACAACAAGAATAAATATTTATCATTGTAATTGTCTTTCTCAAACATCCCGACCTGCTCTCCACCTGAAGACAACTTCAACAGTTCCCTTATGGAATGCTTTTTATCTTATTTCCCATGGCTGCTTTTTGCCATTTTGATCTCAGTTTTGTTAACTGCTCAATGAGGCTTTTCTGGACTATCTAATCTAAAATATTCACCAAATTGATTTCAACCATATCTTACTTTAATTTTCTCCATATCACTTATCACTTGATTTAATTTTTTGTTGTCAAACTCCTTTCACTGGAGTATAAGAGTCTCCCTTGTTTTCCATTGTGTCCTAACACCTTGGTAAATGCTCTAAAATATGTGCTAAATTAATAAACTACTCTGTAGAGATTATAATGAAAAAAAGAGGGAGATTCAAAATTCCAGTTTAGGAAAAAATATCAGTTCCTGTCTTCCACTACCCTACTCAGGCCCTGAACTATTTTATCTGTATATTAGTGAACTCTGATCTCCTATATGACTCCATTTCAGTGTAGACTTGCTCTTTTAGGTCTGTCATCTCTTGTGACTTAGCATAGGGCTGACCATCTACATGTCCCCCATGGTATGACCTTCTTCTTCCCAGCCCTTTGTATTTTTCTCCCTTTACTTCAATCCTACTGGCTGGACCACTTCTAAACACTACCGTTGCTAGACCTATGTGAATATCAATACTTGTCCAGATTGGGTTCCTTTTGAATACTAATTTGGATCACTTGCCCCAGTCCCTACTCATGCCTATTGCTGGGTTAGTCCCCACGCTCTTTTTCTCTCCACCCTGTCTTACTGTTGAGGTCCCAGCATTCATTAGTGTTCTATTCTTATAAGTTAGGCTCACAAGATTTGAGACCTAATATTAGAAAAGGAAGAGTAGGTTTGAAATTTAAGACTGCCTTTGAGGCTATACAGTCACTATGTAACTTGAAATAAATACCACTGCCTTGGAATGTTCACTTTTAGGTATAATCTTTTTTTTTTTTTTTTTGAGAGACAGCACAAGAGGGGGAGGGGGCAGAGGAAGAGAGAGAATCTTAAGCAGGCTTCATGCAAAGTATGGAGCCCAGCGTGGGGCTCGATCTCACAACCATGAGATCATGACTATGAGCCAAAATCAAGAGTCAGATGTTTAACCTAACCAGCTGAGCCACCCGGGCACTCCAGTATAATAACCATTCCTTATTTTGGTTATTGTCATAGTACCTAGCACCTTTTGATGTATAGTTAGGTGCCTTCAAAATACTATTCAATGATGATAATCTTTAAAAGCCCAATGTTAGGATGTCATTCTGGTCATCTATTGCTGCATAAATAATCACCTTAAACTTAATGCCTTTTAATAACAATTATTGATTTTGTTCACAAATCTGGGATTTAGTAGGGCTTGGCGGGAGACCTTGTCTATTTACACAGTATCAGCTGGGGAGGCTTGGCTTCTTAAAGCATAGTACTGTGTTCCAAGAGCAAATAACTCAAAAGACAGAAAGTGGAAGCTGCCAGAAATGGACACAGTTTTGCTTCTGTAGTACACTAGTCAAGCAATCATAGAGCTCAGATTCAAGGGAACAGACAGCCAGCTCAGAGCCTAGAGCCTGTCTTTGGATTCTGTATCTCCCTCTCTCTCTGACCCTCCCCTGCTCACGCTCTCTCTCTCTCTCAAAAATAAAAGGAAGGAAGGAAGGAAGGAAGGAAGGAAGGAAGGAAGGAAGGAAAGAAGAAAGAAAAAATCAAACGAGAAAATCAGTAGGTCAAATCATAGAAATTAGAATACTATGCACAAAAGAAGCTGTNGCCATCACAAAAACAAAAGCAAGGAAGGAAGGAAGGAAGGAAGGAAGGAAGGAAGGAAGGAAGGAAGGAAGGAAGGAAAGAAGGAAAGAAGAAAGAAAAAATCAAACGAGAAAATCAGTAGGTCAAATCATAGAAATTAGAATACTATGCACAAAAGAAGCTGTTTTTTAAAATTGCTTGACTCTGGGAAAGTTAACACTCAACATTTGGATTTAACTAGAGTATCACTTAACCTAAAAACTTTGAAACATAACACACTGGAAGCCAAATTGAGGATTACTTGAATGATCTCAAAAAATTAATAAAACTACTAACATACCTTACTGTTGTTAACTTAGGCCTCTGAAGAGGGAGAATAAATAAATACCTAAACTTTTTTATTTAGAGTTCATTTTTTTTTTGTTCTAAAGCATTTCAGCATGGTTTTGTGGGCAATTTGAAAGCTATTGTGGCTTTTTTTTTTTTTTTTAGCTAAATTCCAGGGCAAAGTAGCATTTACTTTGAAGAGTGTAAATAGCATTTAAGTGGAATGAAAATATATATGTTCAATTAACTCTGGGATCTGGTATTCTGAAATCAAAATGTTTTATGCATCTACAAGAAAAATACTGCAAGAATAAGAAGGTTTTAAAATTTCTACTGTTTATTGTATTTAAGCCCTTCTATAGACAAAACAGAAGTTTTGATTTGACAAATAATGTGACTATATTTTCTCCAACTTTCTTCCCCGACCTAGCATCTTGGTTAAGTGTTTTTTAGTCATTAGATTTTTAAAGATGCTCTAGAATTGGATATGGCAGGAAAAGGTGTGTGCTGTGTTTAGGCAGCATCTGCATTACCAAAAGCATGAAAGATCTCCCCAATCTATTTTCATTTCTTTCCTCCTGGATAATCCGATTTTGCAACAAATTGATTGCTCAACCTCCCTATGTCACTTTTCTATAAAATCAGAAAAGGTTGCTCCAGTCCCAAGGCAAGGAAATGGTCTCTTTCTGGGAAAGGTGACACTCAAAGGTCAATTCATTAAACAGAGTGACTTCTGAGACCTCCAAATAATGCCTTGGTGATATATTCCAAAATGTTGAGTTCAAAACTTAAATTGATCTTTTTTACTGGTAAGCCTGCTCTTAGAAATTTTACTTAGAGGAAAATCTGAAATAAACTGCATTTGATGACTGATTCTGAAGAACTACATTTTTTTCCCTAAGATGCAATTACTAGGGAAATCCCTCATTTTCTTCCTAGAAGGCACCTCATTTCCTTGAATTCACACATAAAAAAGTACCAGTGCTGAAATTCTGATATCATAATTAATCAAAATAATCTGTTTAAGAGATAGCAGGTCATGGTGGAAAGAGGACTGAACCTGACGTATAGAAATTCTTGGTTAGAGTCCCAGCTTTACTACTTAACTAGTGTGTGTCTTTGAGCAAGTGTTAAGTTTGAACAACCTCATTAGGCTTCAGTGTCCTCATTTGTAAAATAAGGAAAATATCATCCACTCTGACAACCCAACAGTTTGGAGGTTAGATTATATATCAAATATGCAAGTGCTTAATAAATTGCAAAGCATCATAAAAACAGGAAGTGTTACCAACCTTAGAAACTTTGATGAAATATATATGGATTTTTGTAAGTTGTAGCTGTTAAAATTTCCTTAAAAACATATTGTACAATGTGGTTAATACAGTATATTTTCTAAGCTCAAATAAAATGCTTTGAACTAAATAAACGAGATAATTTTTTTAAAGTTTATTTTCAGAGAGAGAGAGAGAGCGAGCATGAGCAGGGGAGGAGCAGGGGGTGGGGGGGGTGGGAAGAAAGAGAACCCCAAACAGACTCTACCCTGTCAGTCCAGAGCTTGACTTAGTGCTCAATCTCACAAACGGTGAGATCATGACCTACCTGAGCCGAAATCAAGAGGCAGATGTTTAACCAACTAAGCCACCCAGGTGCCCCAAAACATAACTTTATTAAGGACAGAAGCCAAATGTTACACATCTTTGTGTCCCTAACATTGGCTAGAGCAGTTAGTTCTATATAGGTCAAGTTGGTTGGTTGATTCATTGGTCAATGATTGATTAAGATTATATGTGAAGTTATTATTCCCCAATTTAGAGAAGAATAAATTGTCCTCTTTTAACATTTTGAACTTCTAATTAATAATTATTAAATGCTCTAACACTGTGTATAACAAAATTATCAGAGTGAAAATAACCATCAGTCACACTGTTGCACAGTTGTTGGTTTCATACACTACACTGTGGGGTGTGTGAATAGGTTGGGGTAGGGAAAGAGGAAAAAGGTTATCAAATGATTAGTATCCTTTGTTGCAGGAAAGTTGTCACTGTGAGGTTAGCATGGCTAAGAGGATTCATGATACTAGCCTGTAACTAACTTTGAAAAATGTAAATGAAAGGACTCTTCTAAACATTTAATATTTCCAATAAGTCATCTCCAAAATTTAGAGCAAAATTACTCTAACCTAAAGTGTAAATTTTATGTTACTGCATATTTTTATGCTTCAACACATGAGTTTCTTTAGGAATTTCATTCCTGCTTTTCTAGCTCTTTCAAGTTTTTCTTTAAATTCCAGTTAGTTAATATATAGTGTAATATTAGTTTCAGGTATACAATTTAGTGATTCAACACTTACATACCACACCTGGTGCTTATCACAAGTGCACTTTTTAATCTTCATCACCTACTTAACCCATCCCCCCACCTACCTCCCCTCTGGTAACAGTTTGTTCTCTATGGTTAAGTTTGTTTCTTAGTTTGCCTCTCTTTCTTTTTTTCCCTATGTTCATTTGTTTCTTAAATTCCACCAGTGAGTGAAATCATATGGTATTTGTCTTTCTCTGACTTATTTTACATAGCATAATACCATCTACCTCCATCCACATCATTGCAAAAGGCAAGATTTCATTCTTTTTATGTCTGAGTAATATTCCTATGTATATATGTATGTGTATATACAAGATTTCATTCTTTTTATGTCTGAGTAATATTCCTATGTGTGTGTATATATATATATGTACGTATAAAGATATATATCACCTCTTTGTACATGTATGTATACATGCATATATACATGTATACAGGTATGTATGTATACATGCATATATACATGTATACAGGNCACACCTGGTGCTTATCACAAGTGCACTTTTTAATCTTCATCACCTACTTAACCCATCCCCCCACCTACCTCCCCTCTGGTAACAGTTTGTTCTCTATGGTTAAGTTTGTTTCTTAGTTTGCCTCTCTTTCTTTTTTTCCCTATGTTCATTTGTTTCTTAAATTCCACCAGTGAGTGAAATCATATGGTATTTGTCTTTCTCTGACTTATTTTACATAGCATAATACCATCTACCTCCATCCACATCATTGCAAAAGGCAAGATTTCATTCTTTTTATGTCTGAGTAATATTCCTATGTATATATGTATGTGTATATACAAGATTTCATTCTTTTTATCTGAGTAATATTCCTATGTGTGTGTATATATATATGTACATATAAAGATATATATCACCTCTTTGTACATGTATGTATACATGCATATATACATGTATACAGGTATGTATGTATACATGCATATATACATGTATACAGGTATGTATGCATACATATATATATCACCTCTTTATCCATTCATCAGTCAATGGACATTTGTGCTGTTTCCATTGTTTGACTATTGTAGCTAATGCTGCTATAAATATCAGGGTGCATATATCCCTTTGAATTAGTATTTTTGTATCCTTTGGGTAAATACCCAGTAGTGCAATTTTGCTGGAGCATAGAGTAGTTCTATTTTTAACTTTTTGAGGAACTTCCACACTGCTTTCCACAGTGGCTGCACCAGTTTGCATTTCTATCAAAAATGCATGAGGGTTCCTTTTTCTCCACATCCTCACCATCACCTGTTTCTTGGGTTGTTGATTTCAGCCATTCTGACAGGTGTGAGGTGATATCTCCTTGTAGCTTTGCTCTGTTTCCCTGATGATGAATGATAATTGAGCATCTTTTCATGTGGCTTTTGGGCATCTGGATGTCTTCTTTGGAAAAGTGTCTATTCATGTCTTCTGTACATTTTTTTAATTGGTTTATTCATTTTGGAGCTGTTGAGCTTTATAAGTTCTTTATATTTTTTGGATACTAACCCTTTATCAGACATGTCATTTGCAAATAACTTCTCCTATCTCATAGTTTGCCTTTTCATTTGATTCTTTCTGTCACTGTGCAGAAGCTTTTTATTTTGATGAAGTCTCAAGTTTATATTTGCTTGTGTTTCCCTTGCCTCAGGAGACATACGTAGTTAAGAAGTTGCTCCATCAAGGTCAAAGAGGTTATTGCCTGTTTTCTCCTTTAGGAGTTTAATGGTTTCCTGTCTCACATTTAGGTCTTTAACCCATTTAAAAATTTTGTCTAGCTTTTGATAAAGCTTTAAATAGTTATTTTCTTATTCCTTCACCAAAGTTCTCAGAAACTTTTCCATTTCCTCCTAAAACATTGTTCTGTAGTTGACGTCTTTTACTATTTCAACAAATACAGGCGTAACTTGGTAGCTAACTTTTTTCATGCTTAGTACCTGCAGAAGTCGGCATGCAACCTTAAAATCTAGCTTGTCTTGATTCCACAGAAAATGAATTCATTAAACTTTTATTTATCACCTGTTATGTACCTGTCAGTCTCCTAACACTCTTTGCATTTAATTGCATCCAAATTCATCTAGTCTGGAAAAATCATCTGTATCTACTTCAGAGAGACAGAAGCAGTTTTAGCTAATGGTTCTTTTGATAGTTAATATAATTAATTATGCCTACATGCCATTTTTTTGAGATGTAATTGACATAAATTATTTTAGTTTCAGGTGTGTAACATAATGATTCAGTATTTGTATGTGTTGTGAAATGATAACCACAGTAAGTCAAGTTAACATCCGTCACCACACAGTTCTAGAATTTTTTTCTTGTGATGAGAACTTCTAGGATCTACCCTATCAACAACTTCTAGATATGCAATATAGATTATTAGGTATAGTTGCTATGCTATACATTACATCCTCATGACTTATTTATTTTGTAGCTGGAAGTTTGTACCTTTTGACCCTTTCATGCATTTTGCCCCCTACCACCCCCACCTCTGCCAACCACCAAACTATTCTTTTAGATTCCACATATAAGTGAGATCATATGATATTTGTCTGACTTATTTCATTTAGCAAATGCCCTCAAGGTCCATCCTTTTTGTCTCAAAATGGCAAGACTGCATTCTTTTGGAAAGCTGAATAATATTCAATTGTATATCTGTATACCACATTTAATCTATCATCTGTTGATGGACACTTACGTGGTTTCCATATCTTGACTATTGTAAATAAAGCTGCAATGAACATAGTGGTGCATATATATATATATATATATATGTTTTAATTTTTAACATTTATTTATTTTTGAGAGGGTGGGCAGGAGGCAGAGAGAAAGGGAGACACAGAATCTGAAGCAGGCTCCAGGCTCTGAGCTGTCAACCCAGAGCCAAACACAGGGCTTGAACTCACAAACCACGAGATCATGACCTGAGCTGAAGTCAGACGCTTAACTGACTGAACCACTTGGTGCTCCAGGTGGTGCATATATCTTTTTCAATTAATGTTCTCCTTTTCTTCAGATGAATTCCCAGAAGTGTATAATAAAATTTTTTCACTAGTTAACAATAGTAGTGCTTTATAGTATACAAGATTAGTTCTTTAGGGTAGTAACAGAGTTTGAAGGAGTTACTTTTTCTTTGTCTTTAAAAAAATTTTATTACAAAAGTCCTAAATGTAAATATAATCAGGAGCAAGGAAAGCTGTTAGGGTCCCTGGGTTCTAAAGCAAGCAAAAAGGTTTCAAGCAGAGGGAGCACATTTTTAAAGCCACCACCTCACTGACTTTAATAAATTCAAGGAACTTACCATTGTTTAGAAAGGCTAGAACATAGAGGATATATAGGAAAGTTCTAGAACATGAGTTTGGCAAAGTAATGGGGCCCAGATCACTAGAGACCTTGTTTTCTTGCCAAGAAGTAAAAAAAAATTTTTTTCTTAAGCCAATAAGGTGACTTTAAAGGCATTTTAAGCAAAGAAGAGATATTTTAATGGGTAAATTTGAAAGGGACTGTTAATATAAACAGGAAAAGCATGCTTAATGACAAGCTGCGGCACAAAAGATAGGACCTAGTGATCACAGCATTTCAGTGCAATGCCAAGGGAAGAGAGCCTGGGAAGGAGAGTGAGAAGGAGAATCCAGTAAGGAGTCCAAGTGCTTTCTTGATCTACAACACCAGGGTACAAAATGAGTCACTGAGTTTCAATAGTTAATTCCATTTCATTTTCTTAATTAAGTTACTTAGACAACTAGCATTAGTTGAGGTTGAATGCTCCAGAGAATTTTATTATCTGATTTGAGAATATACTCTATCCTGAATAAAAACAATGCAGGCTAGCATTATAAAAGAACATCTTTAATATATAACAATGTAAAAATAACAGTGCTGTCTGTTCAAGTAGAGCTTGTCTCTGAGGAGCTCTAAGCACATTAAATATTAAGGTGAGGCCATGTTTTCTTTACAGCACAGAAAGCAAAATAACAGCAATGTTCTTTCCCATCTGGTTCTGCCTGTATTTTCAGACCTATTCTATGTTCTTCCACTTTTTTATTGATCCTCATTTTTAAGCACGTGAGCTCATTGCAGTTTTCCCCTAAATATGCCATATCGTTCTTAGCATGCTTTCCTTGCTGTTCTATCTGGTGAGATTCTGTTCCTCCTTAAAGACTCAGCTGAAATGCCCCAAGTCTCTGTAGGGTCCTCTCTGATGTCTCAATTACTCCTTTATTTTCAGTGCACATACATTTGCACCTAATGAACACCGATTCCTTCCTTTTAGATACTCTCTTAGTTCCTAAGGACAGGGAGGAACTATGTCTTGTCACTTTGAGATATGTCCTTGGCATACAGACAGGTACTGAGCATAGTAGATGCCTAAGTGACTAGTCCCAGGATGAAAACTGTAGGCTGCCCTGGGGATGGGACCTGGGTTTCACTGTCTAGTGCCCTGTACAACGTAAGTGACCATTCATCAGCTCATCTTAATGCTGTCATTAATGCTGTCATGCTCTCGAAAACAATGCAATTTGCAGTTGCCCCTTTCGTCTCACCAGTGGTCCTGTCAGTGCCACTTTGTCTATTTGGTTGTCTTGTGCCTTCTCTAGAATAGAACAGCTCTACTGTATCCATCGCTTCTGAAGAAATTTGCTCTCTTGATTTTATAGCTTTCTAAACAAAAAGCATGTTTTTAAACTCTCTAACTCATCAATTTTAGCTTTTTTTGTCCCCATGTCTAACGATATATATTTTTTAAAAGTTATAGAATATGGTTGGTATGCTCTATCTCAAAGAAAATACTTTGAAAAGAAAGCAGAAAATGAATCTTTAGTAAAGAAGTTAAATGTGTATCTAAGCACTCAACCACTTTCCTTTTACCAGGAAGTCACAACATTGAAGATACTTTTTTGCTTTGGACTAAGAAATAAAAACTTAAGGGCCACATGATCTTGAGCATAATTTACTAGACTCAGCAGGTATCCTGGCTACAAATGTGCACATTTCCCATCTATGATTTTTTTTTAATTTTATTTTCCTTATTTGGTGCTTTGGACCGACGAAAAATGCTGGTGTTCCAACATAGCTCTTCCTTCACTTAAAAATGGACTCTTTTACCTTTGTATTTTCTTTTTGGACACTGCAAAGAAATTGAAGTTGTCTAAATAATCATCTTTCTCCTAACTTGAATTAGACAAGAAAAAGACTTCACTTTCACTGGGGGAGAATTACATCACAGAACAAATAACATCATTATACTAAAATGCCTGATCATTTAATTCTTGAGTTTCTTTTTCTGTGATGATGCTTAAAGAACCAGAAGTTTTAGTCAAACTAAAAATAGATTATAAATTTATGCTTATAAATGGTGTCTTAGGCAGGAGAATGTTGGCTAAAAATAGAAAGTAGGATTTGGTTTTTAAATTAATGCCTTATCTCAAAATACCACTTTCTTACCTTGGTCATTGTATGTGAGATCCTGTTCATGTTTCCAGGAGCTTCATAATATTTATAAAACTGGAATGGGGAGGCGGAATGCTTATTAGAGGTGGCTTCTCCATAAAGCATCTGGGCATTATGCTACTGTATATTTAGCTCAATCTATGAACATATGTGCAGCTTAATAGTGCCTATTTATTTATTTATTTATTTATTTTAAGTGAGGGGCAGAGAGAGAGAGGGAAAGAGAGCAGGCTCCACACTGTCAGTACACAGCCCAATGTGGGATTCGAACCCATGAACCTTGAGGTCATGACTGGAGTCAGAATCAAGAGTCCGAAGCTTGACTCAGACCCCCTGCCTCCCTAATAGTGTCTATTTAAACACAACCCTGAAAATTACCCCTTTGCCTTCAAACTTCATTTCAGCATGAATTCTTTATATGCAAAGACAGAATCTCAGCAAGAAAACCAGATCTTCATCAACACATTTGTGTTTGAAAGAAACCTAACAAAGTTAGATAATTCTAAACGTCTAATAGAAATAATGATGTCAAACTGGATGTTAATTATTCCATTAAATAAATGTTCTTTTCTCCTTGTTCTTAACAAAAGGTAATTTCTCTTGACTTTATGAGAGCCCTTTGGCTAAGAAATGTTAAGAAATTCACAAAGCGAAGACTAAAATGTTTGTGCTCATTTCTTGCCTCTCGGTGGTTCCATTAAGCAGCAGCGTTTGTGACTGTAGCTTTCCCACAGGGCTCAAAAATATTTTTCCTTTTTTGCCCTCTGACTCTTTTTGCTCTTCCTCTTCCAAATCAGAACTGCACTGCTGTAAGAAATTAGGTGGAGAGGTGCCTGGGTGGCTCAGTTGGTTGAGTGTCTAACTGACACTGATCTCAGCTCAGGTCTTGATCTCAGGATCGTGGGTTCAGACCCCATGTTGCACTCCACACTGAGTGTGGAACCTACTTAAAAAAATCAGGTGGATTTATGAATGGACAGATAGATGAATAAAAGTGTGATAAACTGGGGGCACCTGGGTGGCTCCGTAGGTTAGGCGTTGGACTCTTGATTTCAGCTCTGGTCATGATCTCGCAGTTTGTGAGTTTGAGCCTCGCGTCAGGCTCTGCACTGATAGTGTGAAGCCTGCTTGGGATTCTCTCTTTCTCTACTTCGTCCCTGCTCACATTCTCTCTCTCTGTCAAAATAAATAAATAAACTTTTAAAACTTAAAAAAAAAAGAGTATGATAAACCAAGTATGGTAAGTTGTTAATGGTAGAATCTAGATGGAGGTTATAAAGGCAGTCACTGTAAGATTCTTTCAACTTTGCTTTGTTGAAAATTGTCATAATCCTTTAAGGGTGGTTATCCAGGAAGGGTAGGATGACAGGAGTTTTCACATATTTTTTTAATTTTTCACAATTATATTATTAGAGAAAAATGAAAATAAAGCTACATGAAACTGTCCTCACAAATGAAGTCACCAGACTATTGGTTTAAAGTCCCTTCATGTTTGGGGTGCCTGGGTGGCTTAGTCGGTTAAGCATCCGACTTTCGCTTAGGTCATGATCTCGCGGTTCATGGGTTCGAGCCCCGCGTTGGGCTCTGTGCTGACTGCCAGCTCAGAGCCTGGAGCCTGTTTCAGAGTCTGTATCTCCCTCTCTCTCTGACCCTCCCCTGCTCATGCTGTCTCTCTCTCTCTCTCTCTCCCCTAGAAATAAATAAAAATATTAAAAAAAGATAAATAAATAAAGTCCCTTCATGTTTGAAATTCACATTAGGGCACACTACATAAGAATGTGTTCAGTGATTTAGCTGTATGATGGTGATCACATTATTGCAATAAGAGATTGGTTATGTAAGCATGGAATATATAGTCAGTGGAATACTATGCAGCCATTAAAACTTAGAATACAGAAATAAATGCACTAACATGGAAAGTTATGATACAATGTTCTCTATATTATTTTGAACATTATGAATTTCTANCTCTCATATAGATTTTTTATTCATATTTCCATTTTTTCCTTAAATAAAGATTTTCCAATATTTTTATTTTAGTAACATAAGAAAGAAAGAAAACAGAAAAGAAAAGAAAAAAGCGTGGCTATTTTTCTGTAAAAATGGAGCAGGGAAACCTTCGTATCTGTAAATAACTTTTGATCAAGCCAAAAGATTATCTGGGTTTTTCCTTTTATCTATATCAATGAAATCTGCTCTCTATATTTTCTTAATCTTGCTCTTACAAAAAGTGCATTTAAAATATGTAAAAACAAATAATTTCATTCATTCTTCTGGAGTTATTTTCATGGACTTAACTAGTGGCCTTGAAGGAAAGTTAAGATATTTTCATGCTGTTAGGCCCAAGGCATTTCATACTTGGAAATGCCCTATCTTTAATCTGTAATTGCATTAGATTTCTGTGTCTGACTCATGAGGAAAGGAAGCTTCAAAGCTGAAATGGTAAAATCTAATTTCTCTCTAAATACACTAAGCATTGATATATTTCAGACAGTGTGACACCTATGTTCCAAGTAGCCTAACCAAAAGAACTAAGAGTTCAAGGACATGCTGATTAGATAATAAGAATGTTTTTATTTATTATAGATCTCTTTTATCCGAGGAGATTTAACCAATGAGCTAGGATTAGGTAATCTTTGCAATATGTCTCTGGTAGGGATAGAGGGAAGGGACTGTTACTGCTAATTTTTATTCATCCAGGAAACATTTACTGAGCACTTTGTGTATGACCCTGCAATTAATATTTCACTTATGGTTTCCCCTCTAGAAGATGTTTTTCCAATGACTATCAAAAGAAAAGTTGGATACGAATAAAAGTAAAAATATGCATAGAGAGATTTCATTTCTGGGTTCCAGGTCTCTGGCCCTCTCATCGTGGATTATGTGGAATTTGTAACTCATTTATATATTTACCCCCTTCCTGGACGCTGATGTTCCGTTCTAAGAGAGCCTTCTCACTGCCTCACAATGCCTACCCTTTCATTATCTTCACTTCTTGTCTTCCCCAGGCAAAATGTCCAGTGACCGAGCTTTAAGGAAGCAACAGCAGTTAAACAACCTTGTTTATGTGGTGACAAGTCAGGCCAAACCCGGTGACAGAATTGTGGATTTCTGCAGCGGTGGGGTATTATGTCTCTCTTTGTATTCTCTTTGGCCTTTCCCCGACTATGTAACTTTACTGTATTATGTTCAAAGTCATATTTTTCTTTGGCAAGATTGCTGTCTCAGAATGAGAAAAAAGCATTAGGGACCTGAGTTAACTTGTTTCTTTCTCTGCCTTCTCCAGGGCCATGTTGGCATTGTCCTCGCTCACATGCTGCCATTGTGCCAGGTAAAAATCTGAGTGACAGATCAAGGGAAACACTGGAAAACTACACAATTCGGTTAGCTGAGTCTTACCCCTGCCCTTTGAATTTATAAGCATTCACTCAGGTCACATACATGGCACAGATACTGTTTTTTTGTCTTTGAACTAACCTAAGAATCTTTAAAAAGGCAAAGTACGACCACAATACAGTTTTAATTTTTATAAAAGGGTTATATATTGCTTTAAAGTTTTTTTATTTTGAAAGAGACCAAAACAGCATGAGCAGGGAAGGAGTAGAGAGAGAGAGAGAAAGGGAGGGAGTCCCAAGCAGGCCCCACGCTGCCAGCGCAGAGCCTGACACATGGCTCGAACTCACCAACCATGAGATCATGACCTGAACCGAAACCAAGAATCCAAAGCTTAACTGACTGAGCCACTCAGGGGCCCCTAAAAGGGTTTTGTTTTTAAATAATTTTTAGAAGAAATAACTATTCTGTGGTTAAGTAAAACAATGAATGATGAAACTAGTTTAATTGTCAACATAATTTTATGTTATGTTACTATTTATAAATAGTAGCTTCTCCAAATTCACCACACTCATCCCTCAAATGCTTTTCTCCCTATATTCTCATCAAGTCATTGTCCATGAGGATGCCTCTTACTGCTGTCCATGAGGATGCCTCTTACTGCAGATTCTAAAATTGCAAATACAATTTTAGTCACCAGCTTTCACTAGTATGTTTTTCCTTATTGCAAATAGTTTCAAATATCATTATTAAATATCACTAAAATCTAATTACATAGTATGTTTTTAAGTAAATGTACCATGTTTATGCAGTGGTTGCCACTGTTTGTTGAAGTGTGTTATTTTTAGTCTTCTGCCGTATGAAATCGTTTCCTCACAGTGACCATCTTTTAGCACAAGAATCTAGAATTTGATGTATTTAAAAAAAAATACAAATCAAATGGGGCAGATTCTTTGCTTGTGAACTCTCTGGAAGGTGCAAAATAATTACAGCAATTCCTCCCAGAAGTGAAAGATGAACATAGACTGGCCGGAATGACATGTAGCAGAATGATAGGGTGTAGAAGGGTATTATTCTTTTCCTTCCTTAGAATATAAGGGGCAAAATGGACAACGAATCCTGGGAAAAACTAGCAGGTGTCTGTTTTGTTATCTAGGAAAGTGACAATTTCATGGAGCTAGAGGAAGAAAGTTCATAGAGTAGAAGCCTGGAGAAGCAGAGGCAGAGATAAGGGGTCTTTTTCCCCTTCCCAACAGTTCTGGAACCTTAGAGACACTGAGCCTGGAGAGGGGAAATGTTGGCTAGAATAATAAATGTCCAGAAAGCCTTAAGCCAAGTACATTCTGACAGGTTTCTTTATACAATGGGACCCAGGATTTTTCTGGAAGACAAGCATAAGGACAAAGTAAGGGTAGAACTAGAGATGATAATGATGAAAGGGACTTAAGTCTGCCCACTTTTCTCTCTCCAAACCAGTAATCTTCTCCAATCTTCTTTGGCCTGGATTCCTAGAGACTCCTAACTGGTTACCCTTCCTTCTGCCTCACCCCCACCAACACATACTATACATTGCAGCAACGGAAGCTTCTTTTATCACACGACCTGGCTCCTGTTACCTCTCCAGCCTCATTTCTACCCTCCACACCCTGTCCCCCCACTCACCATCACCACCACACACTGTGCCTCAGAGACACGAGTGTTCTCAGTTCTTCAAACACCCTGTACCTGTCTCACTTCTGCCTCCATAAATGTTTCTCTCTCTGCTTGAAACATGCCTTCATTGCTCCAGCCAGTTTCTATTGATTGTTCAGGCCTCAGCTTCTACATTATTTTCCATGTTGAATGACTGAGACCTTCCTTAGTCATCAAGTCTGAGTGCTGTGATGACACACGATATGTCTCTCATTAAACACATATCACTGTATTGTAATTGCCTGTTTCACGTCTATCACTCCATCCGTAAGCTGCAAGAGCTCAAGGACCTTGTTCAGTTTTGTGCCACACTATCTGGCATACTTCCTGGCACAGAACGGATTAATGAATAGGTTCTACATTAAAGCTGAAATACAGTAATAATATTTTGCCCTAATGTCTGAATTATGTTACTGAATGTACTTTTGTTTCCTGGATGAAATCTAGGTTACATTAATAGAAAACAAGGAACTGTCATTAATTCGTGCTAAGAAGAGAAGTGATGAACTAGGTTTAAGCAACATTTGGTTCATTCAAGCAAATATGGAGTATTTTACAGGGATGTTTAATATTGGGGTAAGTATCCCATTTCAATTTCTTTAGTTAATTAAGAAAAATTATGTGCCTTAGACTAAATAAAGGAGATACTTTTATATTCTTTGCTAAACAAGTTTATAACTTTTGTTTCCTACTATCTATAAAATACAGCACATTAATGAATATGATTTCATTCATAACACCTCACCATTATGTGACCGAGGTAACATTTGTTCCTCTCCCAGATATGAACTTTCTTTTCTTCACTGCAGAATCCTCAGTGCCTGAAACTATGTTTGACATGTAGCAAGTGATTAAATAAAAATAGTTATCAATGGAATGAACAAATGATTTCTAATGACAATGACTCCCCTTGGTTTATTTTACATTTTTAAAAGATAATGAAAGAAAAACAAGAAATGTTACTGTTATTCCTTGTATTTGTTTTATTTTTTAAAATTTTTTAATGTTTATTTATTTTTGAAAGAGCGAGGGAGAAAGACAGAGCGGTGACAGGGGAGGCGGAGAGGGAGAGGGAGACACAGAATCTGAAGCAGGCTGCAGGCTCCGAGCTGTCAGGACAGGACCTGACACAGGGTTCAAACCCACAAACCATGAAATCATGACCTGAGCCAAAGTTGGAAGCTCAACTGGCGGCCCACCTGGTATTTGTTTTAAATAATTTTTTCTTATTATCAAAGGACAATATGTTCAATATTGAAAAATATATAATAATATAAAAAAGAATCACCAATATTTCAACTACTGAGAAATGAATACTGTCAAAAAAACCTTTAGTTTTTATATAATCATGCACACATACAAATATGTGTTTACACATATGTTACTATCATTGACATAGATCTTGGTTTAACTGAATATTGTCATAAATCTTCCCCCTACTCATCGATCATGTTTATTTTACTTCATGTTATTATAATGTGTAATTATTACTATGATGGATATTATATGCATTAAGACTTTGATACATTTGCCAAATCACTTTCTAGAGTTGTGCTACTCTGCATTCCCAGCTATATGTGTTCACACAACATACACAATAGGCTGGTCTAGCTGGAACTCTTCTTCAGTTTAGAAATTCAGACATTCATAGTTCTTGTGATTTTTGTCCAATGAGGTTCATTTCTTAGATATCAACTACTGAGAATTTGTGGGCTTTGTTTTTATCTTTTACAGCAAAAATGCATGCAATTTGTTTCCTTTGTAGATGTGATCTAGGTTGGTTATGTCAAGCCCAGCCTATATGAATAGAAGTAAATTATCAATATGGAAATTCAGGAAAGTGGAGATATCTGAAATAGCAAATTCAAACTGATTATATATTTCCGTGCAACCTAAGTTTTAAATAACTATTGGTGTAAATGTTAAAGCTTCTCTCATGAAATGAGCCATTAAGCCAATGCCACTGTTACCAGTACACCAGGCAGAATATTTAAGGTGCAAGATATTGCTGCCCATTTATTCGACTCTCAAATCACAAAATTCCCTTCTAATCAGCCATATGTCTCTTTACCCTTCTGTGGCTTACAGGTGTTAAATCATTCTGGCATATTCTTATAACTTACAAGGTCATAAGTCACTAACACCAACTGAAAATGTTTATGTCTTTTCTGATGTGACATTTTATAATAATATATTCATAACAGCCTTTTTCTTTCATGGTTACTTTTGTCAAAATATGTAGAAAATGAATTAAAATTACTTGGAAGATTAAACAAAAATTAGATTTACTCTGAAGAAAATAATTTTCCCTAGGAGGATAATTGAGGTATTGTCACTAGGTAAATCAAACTGAATGCATCAGTGGCTCCAACTCTTAAATAGAATACAGTGAAAATAGTGTAGCTAGAGAGGAAATCAGAATAACTAGGTATTGGAAATGCATTAAAACTGCATTAATCCATGATTTGGTGATATTTTCAATAAGGCTTTAGTTAGCATTTATCTTTGCTTAGTAAATACCTTTTTCTTTTGCTATTTTTCTTTAGATTTAAAAATAATGATGTAAACCAGATTTTAAGGAGAGAATTTTAAAGTCTTGGAATCAGCTATATTTAGGAACTTTGAACAAATCATTTATATATGTAAGTTGAAATATTAATAATTAGCCTTACCTCCATTAAAACAACATCCCACAGCAGGCAGAAATGACTAGGTTTACTAACTTTGTTAAACTAAGTTGATCTGAAATAAGGAAAGAGAGCAAATTTAAATATTTTCAGATCTTTTAATGAGGTCTTCCCACACTTCCACCTACTCTACCTGCCCAATATAACCAGAATCAATGAGGTAATACTGCTTGTTCCAAAGAGCCATTTTGTAATTTCTGGTTTAAATTGTACTTATTTGAGAAATATATATCTTTAGAAATAGAAATGCCCAATAAGCTTTTTAGTATATGTGCTGCCGAAGCGAGCACCCAATAAGCTTTTAAAAACATTCAAAGTCTCAATACATTTGAACTTGAACAACAGGTTCAATAATATTCCATTCTTGCTCTTAATATTTGTAAAAATTTTCAAAGCTATTTATTATTCGTTGACTGAAGGGCTTCAGTGAGATAAGCCTAATCATGCAGAAGTTTTACATTTTTTTACTTTACACGATATTTGCAATGAATTGTTAATGACATAAAAAATTAGTTATGGTGGTAAACAAAGAAAATAAACATAATGGTAAAGAGAGTGGATTTTGATACTGGGCAAACTTGTGCTAAAATCTCAGCTTGGCCACTTACTGGCTGGATGGCGCTAGGCAACTTATTTAAAGTCACTAATCCTCAGTTTTTCTGTGTATAAATTAGGCATAAAATACCTGGCTCATAGGATAGTGATACAATATATGTGAAGCACTTAGCAGGTTGTCTGCCATTTAGGAACTACTCACTAAATTGGGCCTCATCTTACTCTGTGCAGTGTGATCTCAACCATGTAAAAAGTGATTTTAAAAAGGATGAGAGGGGCGCTGGGGTGGCTCAGTTGGTTAAGCAACTGACTTCGGCTCAGGTCATGATCTCACAGTTGAGTTCGAGCCCTGTGTCAGGCCCTGTGCTGACACCTCAGAGCCTGGAGCCTGCTTCAGATTCTGTATCTCCCTTTCTCTTTGCCCCTCCCTTGCTCTGTACTGCCTCTCTCTGTCTCAAAAATAAGTATTAAAAGCATTAAAAAAAAAAAAAAAAAAAAGGATGGGAGGTGGGATGCCAGGTGGCTTAGTTAGGTAAGCATCTGACTCATGATTTTGGCTCACATCATGATCTCAAAGTATGTGAGTTTAAGCCCTACATCAGGCTCAGCACTCAGCAGTGCAGAGCCTGCTTGAGATTCTCTCTGTCTGTCTCTCTTTATCCCTCCCATATTCTCTCTCTCTCTCTCTCTCTCTCTTTCTGTCTCTCTCTCTCAAAATAAGGAAATAAACTTTAAAAAAAAGAAATACCTTTAAAAAAAAGAATGGGAGGAATATGCTAATACGGATTCTTTTAAAGGTTGCTATCTCCATATGCTATGTGATAACATTTTTCTTTATTATTTACCATATTTTCAAAATACCTCAAATTTAACATTTTGTTTTTATATTCATAATAATATAAGCAATAAAGATTGAAGAATAAATATTTGTGTTTAATGTTTTGTAGATAGCTTATTTAACCAAGAGAGGCTAATAGGTCCCTAAGGATTACTACAAGGCATCTAAATGATTTCTG
>NW_027528804.1:5250003-5369125 GCF_008692635.1 Crocuta crocuta
GCTTATTTTATTTTTCTTATAATGACGATTAGTATCCTGAGGAAAATATAAAAGTCTTTTCAAAAATAAGAAATATCCAAGAAGGTATTTTTTCCTCCCAGTTTCAATATATGCAGCTGAATGACCCTGAATTATGTGTTATGGATTGAAATTGTGTCCTCCCTCAAAGTTTCATATGTGAAATTCTTAACCTTTAATGTGATAGTATAGGAGGTGGGCCTTTGTTAGGTAATTAGGTCATAAAGGTGGAGCCCTCCTGAATGGAATGAGTGCCCCTTAGGAAAAGAGGGTTTCCTTCCTCTCCCAGCTCTCTATCTGCAAACCAGGAAGGGATCCCTCACCAGGATCCCTGATCTCAGTCTTCTCATCCTCCAGAGCTGTGAGAAAAATGTTTGCTATTTAAGCTGTCCACTGTATAGTCATTTCTTTTTTCTTATAGCAGCCCAAACTAAGACCCTTAAAGGGAAACTTAGAAAAATTTGCTTCAAAAGAAGACATTTAAGGCTTTAAAAAAGTTTATTTATTTTGAGAGAAAGAGAGAGAAAGCATGTGAGGGACAGAGAGAGAAAGAGGGAGGGAGAGAAGCCCAAGCAGGCTCACACTGTCAGCACAGAGCCGGTGCAGAGCTCAGTCCAGCAAATTATGTGATCTTAACCTGAGCTGAATTCAAGAGTCAGGCACTCAATCAACAGGCGCACAGGTTTGTTTGTTTTTTTTTCTTTTTTTTTTTTTAAGAATTATTGCCTTCCTGTTTAATGCAGGATAAATAATCTTCATTATTGTGAAAACTTACTTGATAAGATTATGCTCTTTAAGACCTAATTTACCATGTGTATTAATATGCATGCTCTCAAACAATACTACAGAAAGTACCATGACTATGGAAAAACACACTGCATTAAAAAACAAAAACTATGTCAATGCTAAATAACTTTCCCACCAAAATGCTTTAGCTGGCTACTTCCAATAGTAATAGAGTCTTCTGAACCAAATAATAGATACTGATTTCTAACAGTATTGGTGAATATTTTCTATATTGCCAATATATATATCAAAATCTCAAAACAGTTTTTCTATCATACCCATAACAATTTTTAATATGATAGTTTATGATTTATCAGTGCTGAGTGCTTAATTACAAGCTCATTTCTAGCTATGTATGTTTGTATACAATTACATGCACATGCAATTATACAATGTAATTCAGTAACACTTTTGATGAGTTATTTATGTAATCCCTGTTTTAAAAGAAAAGGAACTTGAGGAAGTATGTAGTCTGCAAACGCAGTTTTAAAAAACCATTTTGCAATGGAGGACTTCCCAGGTCAAGACAGTGGATAGAGGTATTTCAACCCCCTTCTCCCCAAGAAAGATCAGACTTCCAAATAACAAGGAGAACAAAAACCAGAAGAATCATACTCCATCTTTGATGAGGCTCTGTTGAAGATTCTGTAACTTGAACCATTATATATGAAGGCAGAAAGCAGATTAAAGAAAAATGGTAAAGGATTGAGTAGAAAAGAGGAAGATCAAACTTAAGAACATGAGGAGAGGGAGTGACTATAAGGAAGCAAGTCAGTTTGCTCTCACAGGATCCCAAAATATGTCAAGAATTTAGAACACCAGAAACCTCAGAGGAAGGGGATAAGGAGGAGTCGAAATCATCTTTAATTAAAAATATTATTTAGAGACCCAGATTCCTACCCTTATCTTGAGTAGACTCCCTGACTCCTGCAAGAGACTAGATGTTTATTCCATGAAGAAACTGAGCCAGAGATGCTCAAAATACAGGGATACTGTTCTCAGAGGAGAGCAAGGGTGGTGTGCCATACCGAAAACAAGAACTCAGTGAGAATCTGCACACTGAGTGATGGATCTCCTCCCCCTCACGCCCATTTGCCCTTAATTCCAGAAATTTGGAAGCTATAATTATGTTCTCAAAGAAATCAAAAAATGTTTCTCTTCGGAATAAAAACTGCCCTCAAAGAAAATAACTACAGATACTATAGCTGTAATTTAGAAAAAAGGGGGAAGACTAGCCATCTGATCACTCAGTCACTAGTGAAGCCCACCAGGGTTCAAGTCTTTCATTCAGTACTTCCAATCAACTTTTTAGTCCTTTACTCTTTAGTGAATGAAACAAGGATAGAATGAAAATGGGGGGGGGGAAATGAACAAAGAACAAGAAGGAACTTCTTGGAAACTAAAAATATGTTAACCAAGAAANAAAAATGAACAAAGAACAAGAAGGAACTTCTTGGAAACTAAAAATATGTTAACCAAGAAAACAAAACAAAAAAAACAAAGAAAAAAACAACAGAAACAATAGGGGCACATGGGTGGCTCAGTCAGTTAAGCCTCTGACACTTGATTTCGGCTCAGGTCCTGATCTCACAGTTCATTATATCGAGCTGACAGCATGGAGCCTCCTTGGGATTCTCTCTCTCTTTCCCTCTCTTTGCCCTTCCCCTGCTCGCTCGCTCTCTCTCTCTCTTTCTCAGAATAAATAAATAAACTTTAAAAAAAAAGAAGAAAATCTGAAAGATGTTGTGTAGGACATCACCTAAAAAATGGAAGAAAAAAGACAAAGAAATAGAAACTGAAATTAACATTTTTTTTTAAAGATTCAGTTCATGAAACCCAATATCTCAAGAATAGGACTAGAAAGAGAAAACATAAAATTGTGGGAAGGAAAATATTAAAAAAACAGAAAAGTGTCAATAATGAAGGATCCATTTTTCTTGATTTAAAAAGCAACTACTACAAAGCTATAGCAATCAAAAACAGTACAGTGCTGGCACAGAAATAGGCACATAGATCAGTGGAACAGAAAGAGAGCCTAGAAATAAACCCACACTTGTACGGTCAATTAATCTACAACAGAAGAGGCAAGAATATACAATGGGGAAAAACAGCCTCTTCAACAAATGGTGCTGGGAATACTGGACAGCTACATGTAAAAAAATGAAACTAGGCCATTTTCTTACACCACATGCAAAAATAAACTCAAAATACATTAAAAACCTAAATGAGAGACCTAACATCATAAAATTCCTAGAAGAAAACATAGACAATAATTTCTTTGACATTAGTCATAGAAACATTCTTCTAGATATGTCTCTTAAAGCAAGGGAAACAATAGGAAAAATAAACTACTGGGAGTACACCAAAATAAAAAGCTTATGCACAGTGAAGGAAACCATCAACAAAACAAAAAGGCAATTAATTGAATGGGAGAACATATTTGCAAATGATATATCTGATAAGGAGTTAATATCCAAAATATATGAAGACCTTATAAAAATACCAAAAACAAACATAAATAACAACAACAAAACCCACCAATCTGATTTAAAATGGGCATTTTAAGCAGAACCTGAATAGATATTTGTCCAAAAAAAGCATAGAGATGGCCAACAGACACATGAAAAGATGCTCAACATCCCCAATCAGGAAAATGCAAATCAAAGCCACAATGAGATATCACCTTATGCCTGTCAGAATGGCTAAAATCAGGAAGACAAGAAATATCCAGTTTTGGCAAGGATGTGGAGTAGAAGGAAACGTCATGCACTCTTGTTGGGAATGTAAATTGGTACAGTGACTGTGAAAAACAGTATGGAGTTTCCTCAAAAAGTTAAAAATAGAATTACCATATGATCCAGTAATTTCGCTGTTGGGTATTTGGCCTAAGAAAATTAAAACACTGTTTTGAAAAGATATATGCACTTTATGTTTATTGCAGCATTATTTACAATAGGCAATATATGGAAGCAACCCAAGTGTCCATCCATAGATGAATGCATGAAGATACACACACACACACACACACACACACACACTAGAATATTACCCAGCCATAAAAAAGAATGAGATCTTGCCATTTGCAATAACATGGATGCACTTAGAGGGTATTATGAAAAGTGATATAAGTCACAGAAAGACAAATACCATATGATTTCACTCATACATAGAATTTAAGAAACAAATGAACAAAAAAAGACAGAACAGACAAACAAAACAACAGACTTTTAAATACAAAGAACAAACTGGTAGTTTCCTGGAGGAGCAGGGCCTAAAATGGATAAAGGGGATCAAGAGTTCACTTATCTTGATGAGCACTGAGTAATGTATAGAATTGTTGAATTATTATATTGTACACCTGAAACCGATAACACTGTATATTAATTATACTCCAATAAAAAAATAAAAAGCTTGCTTGAAAAATGACCTAAACCAAGGCATATTGTTGTGAAATTTTACAACATCAAAGATGAAAAGAAGTTCCTAACAGTTTCCAGAGAAGAAAAGGAGGAGCCATATACCAAAAATTTGGAATTTGGCCTTTTGATGCCATCACAAATCTCAATAGCAACTTAGAAAGCTGGAAGACAGTGAAGCGATGCCTTCAGAATTCTAAAGGACAATTCCCAGCCTAAGATTTTATACCTGATCAATCTGTCAATCAAGTGTGAAAGTAATAAAGAAATTTCAAGGTCTCCAGAAATGTACCTCAGGAAACTCCTGGAAGTTGTGCTTCACTAACATGAGAGACTAAAGAAGAAAAAGGAATAAGTGGTATCCACCACCATAGGGGCTGAAGAGAGTTCTTTAGTATAATGGGAAAGGGAATTTCAGGACCAGAGCTAGGTGGGAGGCCTAGAAACATTGATCATTAGTTAAAGGTCAGAAGGCCCAGGAAAGAAAAATGGAATTGATTGATTACTTGGCAGTTTTCATACAGTGGAAAGTTAAATAAAAGGGCATTTTACAGAGCTTTTAGCAGAGTCTTGAATGTTAAAATCGGATGTTAAAAAAACTGTACAGCACACTTTAGCTCAGCAGTGAACAGTATCTATACAAAGCAATAATAATAAAAACATTGCAAAAACACTTAACTAAAAATTGGAAATAGTATTTTTTAAGTTTTATTTAATCGATAAAATATTTAATATTTTATTAAGTGAGAGAGAGGGCATGAGCTGAGGAGGGGCAGAGAGAGAGAGGAGGACAGAAGATCTGAAGCAGGACCTGTGCTGACAGCAGCAAGCCCCATGCGGGGCTCAAACCCACAAACCGAGAGATCATGACCTGAGCTGAAGTTGGACGCTCAACTGACTAAGCCACCCAGGTGCCCCAAATTGGGGATAATATTAAGAGGTTGGTAAAAGGGAAAAAGATATAAATGTAAAAAAATAAACCAAACCAAAACAGAACCTCATCTCCCATAAAAAAAAATATCAATAAATAAGGTCTAATATTTGTAAATCAAGAGATAGCAATGTGCAGTTGTTATATAGAAAAAGAGATGGATTTCAGGAAAGAACACCAGTGAGTTGACAAGCGTGGGCTTGGGTTGCCAGACATTCATTCAGGGGCGGAAGAGTGTACAGAACAAGGGACCCTTTGTTATTACTGTACCTGCCTTTTAGCATTATTTGAATTTTAAAACCAATTATCTACAATGTAATTACACAATGGTTTTGAAAGAGGAGGAACATGGGTGCACAGTTGAGACCAAACCTGCTTCTGTATAAAATATCTGGCTAAGAATCCTTTGAGACGCAAAGGTGCAGAGCCTAATAGGGCTGGGCAAATTTAGAGATCATTCAGTTCAACCTTCTCATTTTACAGATAGAGAAGTTGAGGAACATAGCAAGTTGATGGGAGAGCTGGGACTGAAACCCAGTGAAGGACTTCTTGTTCCCTCCCCACATCTCAGAAAGGAACAACTGGGAACGTCAAGAACTACAGCAAAGTTCGGTGTCAGATAGTGTGAGATTAAATCATGGCTTCATTGCTTGTGACCTTAAACCAGTCTCACTAGTGAGGTGGCCTTAGACGTGCTAATGAAAATGGAGATAATAAGAACTACTTAACGTATTAAATTAAGAAAAATAATTAAATGATTAAATCAAGAAAATAATGTGAAGATTTTGACATCTAGCAGATAATGCATGTTAATTCCCTATGGTGTTGTAATTTCACAAGACTGTAGGGCCAATGAGATGAATCAAATGAAAGGGAATGTATTTGTAAAGTATAGTTATCTAGGGTGGGCACCTAGTTAGTAGTTAGGGTTCTTAATTTGTTGTGTGACCTGAAATAAGTTATTGCCCTTTCTGGGCCTCAATTTTCTCATCTTAAAACAGTTCCTACTTAGATATTGGCACACCCATGTTCACAGCAGCACTATTCACAATAACCAAGAGGTGGAAGCTACTCAAATGTCCGTGGACAGATGAATGGACAAACAAAATGTGATAAATACATATATTCGGCCTTAAAAAAGAAGGAAATCCTGTCATGCTGCAGCCTGGATGAACTTTGAGGATGTTATGCTAAGTGAAATAAGCCTGTTACAAAAAGACAAATACTGTATGATTCTTTTTATATGAGGTATGTAAGGTAGTCACATGCATAGAAATAGACAGTAGAATGGTGGTTACCAGGAGCTGAGGGGAGGGGGAAAGGGAAGTTGTTGTTCAATTAGAATGGAATTTCAGTCTTGCAAGATGAAAACATTTTGGAGACTTGATTCACAACAATATGTACACTTAAAAATGGTTAAGATCGGGGGTACCTGGGTGGCTCAGTCCGTTAAGCGTCTGACCTTGGCTCAGGTCATGATCTTGAGGTTCGTGGGTTCGAGCCCCACGTCAGGCTCTGTGCTGACAGCTCAGAGCCTGGAGCCTGCTTCAGATTCTGTGTCTCTATATCTGACCCTCCCCAACTCGCGCTTTGTCTCTCTTCCTCTCAAAAATAAACACTAAAAAATGGTTAAGATGGTAAATCTTATGTGTTCTTTACCACAATGAAAAAGATAAATAAAACAGTAGTTTTACTTCATTAGAGTTGTTGTGTTAAACAAGTAAATACATGGAAAGCACTTAACGTAGCACTTTACTCAGTATTAAATTTTATATTATTATTGATGTTAATATCACTCCCTATTTCATGAAAATGCTGCCTGTTCTTTCCTCTGTGCCTGTTACTTCTTTGCTTTCTAAACTCCTTTCTATCCTACAAGGCCTTCCTCAAATCCCACATTCTCCAGGATACCCTTTCTGAATTTTCCTTGTCTGAATATCCCTTGTCCCTCCTTTGATTTTTGTTTGTGCTTTTTTAATGGCACTTAATCTATCTTGTATTAGACAGGTTTGTGTACTGTTTGTATTTTACTCTTCTTTGTACCCCCTGTGAATCACAACATTAGAGACATAAAATAACCAGAACTTTATGAGTTGTTTCAACCAATATGATTCCCAGATTGAGTTGATTAATGTATTAAATAGCTTGGATTCAGTTGTTACTATTTCCAGAGCATAGAAAAGGGATCATATTTTTGACGTTTGTATTCCCAGCCACTACCATAATACCAGTAAATGCAAAATGCCCAGTAATTGTTGAATGAATGAATGAAAGACTGATGAATGAATGAATTGTGTGATTTCTAGAGCTCCAAGTAATAATTATACGCTTTTACTGATTAATAGGAAAGAATAGCAAATTACTCAACAAAATCACTTTTACTTCGTGTTGCTGTAGAAACTTTCTACATCAGCTGTCTCATGGGGTTTTTTTTACGTTGAATTTCTTTTAGTAAGGATTGAAGTAAGATACAAAAATTGAAATGGTTAATATGAATCTTAAGGCTTAAAGTTTATAGGTTTTCATCTGCATTCATTTTCTATTTCTCTTGTAAAAACTTACCACAAATATGGCAGGTTAAAATAACACAAATTTGGGGCACCTGAGTGGCTTAGTCAGTTAAGCATCCAACTCTTGATTTTGGCTCAAGTCATGATCTCACAGTTCATGAGTTTGAGCCCTGTTTCTTCTGCACCGACAGCTGGAACCTGCTTGGAATTCTCTCTCTCCCTCTCTGCCCCTCCCCCGCTTGTATGCATGCTCTCTCTCTCAAAATAAATAAACTTAAAATAACACAAATGTATTATCTTAGAGTTCTATAGGTTAGAAATCCATGTGGGCTCAACTAGTTTCTCCAGTCCAGGTGTCATTAGGTCAAAGTTAGCTGTTGGCTTGGTTTGGCTCTAATCTAAAGGCTCTAAGAGAGATTATTCAGGTTGTTTGTAGAATTTAGTTGCATACTGTTGATTAAGGTGCATGCTCCCTTGCTGGCTCAGCCAGGATTCATTCTCAGCTTCTAGAGCTATCCATGAAAACAAGCAATTATGGTTCAGGTCATTCTCATGCTTCAGATCTCTTTAACTTTTTCTTATGTTTCATCTCTCTTCTCACCTGAGAAAGTTCTCCACTTTTACAGCCTCATGTGATTCGATTGAGCCCACCCATGTAAATCCCGAAAAATCTTGGTATTTTTAAGGTTCTTAATATTAATTACATCTGCAAAAAGTCCTTTTTGCCATGTTGACAGCTTTCAGGTATTAGCACGTGGACATCTTTAGAGGCTCATTCCACCTACTACACCATCCCTGTCTCTTCTTTTCCCTTGAAGTTTGTTTATATAGTGATGTTGTTTTTCCTTTAGAATTTCCCACAATTTGGATTTTGCTGATCATATCCCCCTGGTGTTTTTTCGCATATTACCCTGTTCCCTGTATTGCCTAGAAATTAGATCTAGATTGTAAAGACATAATCAGATCAGGTAAATGCTGTGTTCTATCAGTAGACCCTTATATCTATGATTGTCTCTTGTATAGTGTTAGCAGCATTTGTGATCATCAACCCTAACTCCATTATTTCAGCAAGGATTACAAAATGGTGATATTCTTCTAGTTTTATCATTCCATCTTCATTTACTTTATTAACTGCTTGGTTATGCTGAGGTACATTTCACATAGAAAAGGCTGGATAAAACTAAATTCTTCCCCTGTATTTTCTGGTTTTCAGAATGAGTTGGTTATCTACCAAAAGTGACCAGTTGCTTTTGTTTTTTCAATATGATTACTGACTCATCAATTTAATGTTTGAAATACTTCAATCCATTGTAGTTATTGTTCTCACTGATGCTCAAATATCCCCATGTTCGTTCAGTGGAAGCCCCCTGAGGTTGGCTCCTGAGTCCTTTTGATAAGACTTCAATAGTATTTGATAGTGTCTGTGCTTTCAGTCTAACAAGATATCCCAGCTCATCTTGTGCATGTTCTGCCTCCTATCCAGCTATTTCTCCATGGAGCTTACATTTCTTTAAAGGAACATGCTATTTAGATTACCACAATTTAGATACCGGGGATGGTCATTGCTACTGGTTTGCTCTTTGTTTCCAGGCTTTACTGTGGTCTGAGCTAGGCAATTAAAAAAAATCATCATGGTTTCATACTGACACTTCCAATTTAAATTCAGAACTATGGGATTTTAACTTAGCCTCACTTATCTATGCCCATCTCTTTCTTCTTTCTCCTATGCTTAAAAAAAGTTTTGTTGTTTCCTAGTGACATCAGCATATGTCTTATTTGTTTTATCTGACAATATACACGTTCAAGTTCTAACACAAAAATACAGCCGCCAATGATGACTGCTGAAAATAGTTTGAGGCTTTTTTAACATTATTTTTCATCTAATAAAATCTACCATGGCCATGTAGAGAAATATTTTTCATTCCTTTTTAGAGCTGCAGAGTAAGCTACCAGTCCGCCGTCAATGGAAAATTGGCTTATTTCCATTTTGTTGTTATTTCAAATATTGCCTCAATGAATAAGTCTTTTTTATGTTTTGGCCAGTGTATCCCTTGAACAGATTGTTAGAAATGAGATCACAAATTACACATGCAATTTTGCTGGATATTGCTAAATTCCTCCTCCAAGGGGTCTTGACATCATTGTGTTCCCATCAGGGTATGATATTGTTTTCCTATACACCCTAGCCCATAGACTGTCATCAAATTTTAGAATTTTTGCTACTCTAATAGGTGATGAGTAGTATCTTAATGTAGTTTAAATACTTATTTCTCTTATCTTGAGCAATATTAAGCAGCTTTGGTTTAAGACATGTTTGCATATTTCTGAATTGTCCAAATCTCATGTCCATTTTAGTATCAGATTATTGTACTTTATTTTCAGAAGCTTGCTATAGTATTAAGGATAGTAACCCTTTGTTTATAAGTTGCCAGTATTTTTCCTCACTTTGTCATTTGTCTTTTTATGTATGGTTTTTGGTATGTGCTTTTGCCATTTAAAACTTTTTTTTCTATTTTTACTTTGTCAAATGTATTAACCTTACCCCCATTGCATATTTCAGACATAGTTAAGTATTTCCCACTCCCCTAGGTTATAGAGGAATTCACTCATGGTTGTTGTTGTTTTGCATTTTAAATCTCGAATCCATTTGAAATGTATTATGTATGATGAAAGGAAAGGATCTAATTTTATTTTTCACATGGCTGTAGGATTTACCCAGTGTATCTATTAAAAAGTCTATCTGTGGGGTGTCTGGCTGGCTCAGTCAGTGAAGCATGTGACTCTTGACCTGAGAGTTCTAAGTTCTAGCCCCACATTGGGTGTAGAGATTACTCAAAAATAAAACACAAAATAAATTAAATAAAAAGTCCATCTTTTCTCCAGTAATCTGAAGTGCCACCTTTGTTTTATGCTAAATGTAATTTATACAAATATTCATATATAAATTGTCCCATTGATCTCTATCTCTCTTTTTATTTGCCTGTTGTTTCCGACCTGTGCTTGATAACAAGGGAAATTAGGGACATATGAAGCCATAAAAGCTTTTAGGACTAAAATCCATTATGTAAATAGTTCTTAGACTTTTTTTAATGTTTGTTTATTCTGAGAGAGACAGACAGACAGAACATCAGCAGGGGAGGGGCAGAGAGAGGGAGGGAGATACAGAATCTGAAGCAGGCTCCAGGCTCTGAGCTGTCAGCACAGAGCCCAATGCACAGAGCTCAAACTCATGAACTGCAAGATCATGACCTGAGCCGAAGTTAGATGCTTAACCAACTGAGCCACTCAGGCGTCCCAGTAGTTCATAGGTTTAGTTGCTTTGTTTAAATGAGGGAAGTAAATTCATTTCTTTTGTGTGTAGCAAAGAAAATGTGAACCTAAGTAAAGAGAGAATCATAAAAGTAAATAGTCTAAACTTTTCTTTAAGAGACTTAAGGGGGTTTTGTGGGGAAGCAGCCTGATGTAATTAATGCATGAGTTCAATCTATGGGGTCAGGATCCTGCCCCTCAGGACCTGCTTTGTTGTGGGCATGTTCTTAATTTCTCTGAGCCTTGGTTTCCTTACTTCTAAAATGGAAATAATAAAATCTTTGAGGGCTGTCATGAACACAGAAATATCTGCATGCCATCACCCCGCCTAGTGCCCCCACATAAAGGGCATTCAAGGAGTGTTGGTTCTCTTTTCTTTCCCTCCAGGGAAAAATGCATCTATAATTTTTATGGTGAGGTTTTCTCTGGCTAGTCATGAAAATAAGAAATGGTCTTAGCTTTACTGTGCAAAGCTGATTAAATAAAAAGGGTAGATGAGAAATCAAAGTTCTTTATTTCCAATTGCCCTGTACTTCTGCCGTCACTGGGCAGCAGCCTTCCCAGACTCGACTTTCAGACCGAAACAGGACAGGTGGGTTGACAGCAACCACAGGGGTTGCTGACTTCTACACCAGTGTAAGCCTGGAGGAGGAGAGATCCCGGAGAAGGGGCGAGAGCAGAGACAGCTGGCTTTTCTCTTCACAGTACAACATTGCTTTTGGTTTTCCAGTTCAAGAGAGGAGTCTGGCTTATGATACTCACCATTTCCAGAAAATCTCCTCTTCATCTTGAAAGCCCCTACCTCCCCTGAAGTTGAGAGATCTGTCCTTAGAAAGAAGAATTATATACAATTTGGTTCTGTCCAGAGTGAAATAGAGATCTGAGCATTTTTCTGACAAAATGCTTTATTTTTTAAGATCCTCATATCAGATTTTCTTTCATAAGGTGCTATTTTGCTTTACTGAGCCTAATTTCACAATTGTCTATTTTAGATTGTGATACAATATAGATATATTTAAGGAATTTGTTTTGAAAACATTTCAAAATCATTTTTGGAGTTTTTTTAAATGAATTATTGAAGCCCTAATCAGACTTCACTTCATAATTTTATTCCTTCCTTTTAAAGTAAACCCATTGAAAGTAGTTCATGCGATTCACAATGTTAAGAACTGTTATATGAATATGAAAAGGCACTACTAAAAATGATTTGATCAGTTTTCACACAACATTGATTAGATTACATTCATGCACCATTTGAAAGAATGTTTTCAAAAACATTTTCATTTAATTTTTGCAACAGCATTGTTATATGTCAGATTGTTAACGATAGTTTATACTGAAGCCCAAAGAAGTTATATTTTAACAGGCAACTACAGTTTGAGACTAGAAATTCAGATTTCAACCCAGTATTCTTGCCACAGTGTTACAACTGAACTAAGTTCATAATCAGCAAAAACATTAGGTTTAGACATGCATACATATTAAACTTTCCATATTTAACATCACGTCAGATTTTCCATTGAATGAATCTTCTGCTTCATTTACAACATTCCATTTGTAACCTTGCTTAGTTTTCTTAATTAATATGAATAGCTAACTAGTCCTTTGGTATGTCCAAATGAGAACTATTAAAACTGTTATGGAATAATATTCTGGTAACTTGAAACCCTCAGAGGATCAGTCCTCACACAAAAAGTTAAAAAAAAAATAGGGGGGCTCAGTAGGTTAAGCATCTAACGATCTCTCTGTCCATGAGTTCGAGCCCCCCATCGGGTTCTGTGCTCTTGTTCTGTGCGGACAGCTCAGAGCCTGGAGCTTGCTTCAGATTCTATGTCTCCTATCTCTCTCTGCTCCCTCCCCTGCTCATGCTCTGTCCCTCTGTCTCTCTCAAACACACATACACACACAAAAAAATAAGAACATTAAAAAAATTTTTTTAAACAAAGTTAAAAAAAAAAAAAGGCAAAAATAGCACTGCTGGTTAAGAAAGAACTTAGTGCCCGTGTCTGGTTTTGTTTTCCAGGTGGCACTGCATGCTTGTGGAGCAGCAACGGACATGGTAATCGAGCACTGCATCAAAACGCGGGCTGCCTTTGTCACATGCCCTTGCTGTTATGGTTTCATTCAGAACACCTCAAAGTTTAATTTTCCAAAAAGGTGATATTTAGTGTTCTACCTAAGGCACAAATGTGGGGAATAAAGGGACATACCAAACTCACTTGATATAAAGTTGCAATGAGAATTCAGTTTTGAGCTCATTTCCTCTCTCTACAGAGGCAGGTGTTATTTATAAGTTAGATAAGGAAAATGCATCCTCCATGGCTCCTCCTTGATTTTTCTCTGGATCCAGCTCCAGAAGACACATTTAGAAGCAAGTCTGAGACTGAGCCGACTAGGAGTCTGATGGCTTTGGCATTTCTCACCACCAATGAGAGGCAGTGGGTATAGGGGTTACGTGCGTAGAACCTGCAAGGCTTCTGCCTGGGTGCAAGAATTGGCTCCTCAGACTTTTATACATTGTTTCTCCTCAGGCAATTTTCCTTAAACTCTTTTTGCTTACCCTTCCTATCTACAAAATGGAGGTCATAACAGTAACAACCTCGGTTTGTGTGAGAATTGAATGATCTGAATGTAAAGCACTTAGAAGCAGCATAGGGTAGGCATCCAATAAATTGTGACCTGTTGCCAGTCACAGTAGTAGCAATAGTATTTTAATCTATCTACCTACCTATCTATCTATTTTTATTTAAATCCAAGTTAGATAACACACAGTGTAGTCTGAGCTTCAGGAGTCGAACCCAGTGATCCATCTCTTACTTATGACACCCAGTGCTCATCTCAATAAGTGCCCTCCTTAATGCCCATTTAACCCATCCCCCTATTTTATTTTTTTAAGTTTATTTTTTTAATTTATTTTGAGAGAGAGCTAGAGAGCAAGCAGGGGAGGAACAGAAAGTGAGAGGGACAGAGGATCCTAAGTGGGCTCTGTGCTGACAGCAGAGAGCCAGACGAGGGGCTCCAACTCATGAACCATGAGATCATGGCCTGAGCCCAAGTCAGACACTTAACTGACTGAGTCACCAGGAGCCCCTGATCATTTTTAAGATAGAATAGATTAAATATGTTAGTTTGAAAATTCTATCCCATGTGTCAAAAAAAAAAAAGCTTGGTCATTTGCATAATTACTTTTAAGAAATCTTAGAAAATTTCCATCAGAATTTATAGTTAAAGGCTTCTGAGTAAAGTAACAAGGTACAAAAAATAGCCTTCTTTTACTTTTTGATTTTTTTTGTGTATTTCATTATTTTGTTCTTTACCACAATCTACCAGTTGAGAGAAAACCAAAGGAACTTTGGAAAAGCGAATAATAAAATATAACTTAGGGTTTATTGAATAGCTGAAATATCTCTTTATTCTGAACCTATACAGATAAAATGTTTCTTTCACAACCATCAAGAAATCTATAAGTCTAGCTCTATAAAGATTCTTAAGAATGCTAGTTTGAGTTATTCAGCCTGTAGTTTCACTTAATTGATTTTAAAATCTTACTTTAGCGTCTGTCAACATTTTCATATCTCTGTAGATTTTTTGATATTTTCTCCTATTGTCATTGGAAAACCACTCGCAGGCCATTATCCCCCTGCCCTAATCACCCCAGGGTCAGGTACCAGACAACTGGGGGCAGCCCCTATCGCCAGAGCCACTGACATCATTCACGCTAGCCAGTCCTGAGCTTGTCCGTCCTGCTAAGCCATTCCTGCCTATGGAATTCCCTAACAAAGGCTCTTGCCCACATGTCATCCCACTCCCTCTGCCTTCTAACCAGTCTGGTGCTCTCCCATGTGGCCTGTGTGGGAACTGTGAGGAAAACACATGGCAGTCATCGCCTGATCTCTTGGCCTCACCACACCTGAAGAGCAGTGAAACCTACAATTTAAAGCCCCTGGATCTGGGGCACCTGGGTGGGTCAGTCGGTTAAGCATCTGACTTCAGCTCAGGTCTCATGGTTTGTGAGTTCGAGCCCCACGTCCAGCTTTCTGTGCTGCCCACTTCAGATCCTCTGTCTCCTTCTCTCTCTGCCCCTCCCCAGCTTGCGCGCGCTCTTTCTCTTTCTCTCTGTCTCTTTCAAAATTTAAAAAAAAGCATTTAAAAAAACAAACACCTGAATCTGTGTGCACCCATGTGGGAAAGAGAAAAACAAAATGGTTGTGTGTCTCTAATAGTCTAAACAATATTCGCAAAGTTCTTTAAAATTAATAACATACTGATGGTGTGCCTTTGGCTTTTTATAAAGACATTTCAAACTGGCATAGTTTTTAGTTTAGGATGGCATTATGTATTCCTCAGATAAAATATGTATTTTTGCTTATAGTTTCTTCTATATAAAAATATAGATGATTCTATTCCTAATATTTGGTTTCTCTACTATTTAAAATAATGACTCTTTTTCCTTTTCTATTTCAGTGAACAATTCAAGAAAACTTTATCATACAAGGTAACCTTAAAAAGTTCTAGATGTCTTTAGAATATACTTTTTATTCCTTTATATATTTCCCCTCTCAAATTTCTAATGGGATATGTAATCTATAGTTATCTTGGAGTTACTCATCAATATGTAATATGGGGTATGGGGGACGCTTTGTTTTGGGGTGGTATTTTTTGTTTTGCAAATCAAGATTAATGTCCAAGTAGGTGTGAGATTTGCGAGAGGTCTGAGCGTTTACCCTGCAAGCTAACTTGTGAGCCTGCCACAGTGCCGTGAAGGCTGGCAGAGAGGAGACTTCCGAATCACAGACACAGGGTAGCAGCCGGACTATCATCATTTTTGCATTGACCTCCCGAGACCCAGTTCCCCCTGGACAGCATGAAACAGGCCAGGTGACCCCTACACACACAGTGAGTTCCATTACAGGAGAGGAAAACTGAGCTCAGGAAAGCCAGGTGTTTTAAGGTGTAATTTTAAGCAGGCATTCCTGCCCTTTGCTCCGGAGGGACACAGTGTGTTGTTTCCAAAGCTGCTCCCTATACAGATGTCTTTGAGTCGATGATCTAGAACACAGGGAAATTTTTCTGTAAAAGTCAGCTGGTTATAAATATTTTAAGTTTTGTCCGCCACTTAATCTCCCATCCATTATACTTTGTCCTGGTCATTGTTGTTGCTTTTCTTGGTGGTGGTTTATGATCCTTTAAAATTGTAAAGACCTTTTTGGGGGGCACCTGGGTGGCTCAGTCCATGAAGCATCCGACTTCGGCTCAGGTGATGATCTGGTTTGTGAGTGCAAGCCCCCCATCGGGCTCTGTGCTGACAGCTAGCTCAGAGGCTGGAGCCTGTTTCGGATTCTATGTCTCCCTCTCTCTCTGCCCCTCCCCTGCTCATGCTCTGTCTCTGTCTCTCTGAAAAATAAATAAACATTAAAAAAACATTTTAAACTGTAAAGACCATTTTTAAGTTGAGAGCCATACAAGAAGAGGTCATAGGTTGGATTTGGCCTACAGGCCACCATTTGCCACCCCCGGTCTAGAACCAAAGCAGCACCTCTACTCATAATGCATGAAGAAACACAAGAGACCCACAGAGAATTGTCTCTCAACAGTAGTCAGAACATTACATAGTTTTGAGTCACCAATCTGAGCAAAACAGATTTCTGGCTTTCTGAATATCACCAGTAGCTAACTAATTGGTCCATAACGTGACATAATGCAATCTAAGAAATGGGAATGAAATTTGCCAGAAATACATGAATAATCCCATTAAAACTTCATAAACTAGTTTAGATTCTTAGTTCACTTCTTGCACAGACTCACTAAAAATACATAGCCTCATTTTATGTGCTAGCACCCATCTTTCAAGATTTTTTTCCTTCTCCATCCAACAGTGAAGTAGTGAGGGACTACTTCTATCACATTGGCACATATATCTCCTTCAACCTGGTTTATAACCCTTAAACATGTACCTCCTGCTCTGTCTCCCACCCTCTCCTTTCCCCCTCTTGCCCCCACATCTAAGGAACTTGAAGTGCTCATGCTTTCATCCAGAACCAGGCTTTTCCTTCCCTTCTGAAATTAAAGTCTGTATGTCTTGGGGAACTACCAGGTTTTTAGGGAGACATTAGGACCCCAGGAATTTTATTTTCATAAGATTCAAAACACTTTACCTTTCTAAGACCCTGGCAGTACAGTGGACAATGAGTTGAAAAATAAACTCAAATTAGGCCCCCATTTTTAATCCATCTTTGAGTGACACTAACTAAAAGCAAACTGAGAGGATGTGTGGAAAAAACCTAGGGCGATGAAGAGGTAGGATGCCACAGTCTCACGGGCTAGAGAAGAGTATAAATTTTGTAAAGAATACAGACAGGGCACTCAGTCTCTTCCAGAGAAGAGAAAACTCACTGGTACCCAGTTCATCCTTGTCTCCTCCTTCTCCCACACCCCCAAAGGCTGCTTGGCCACCTGCCCTTTTGAGGGTCTCAGGTATAAAGGCTCTGGAGAAAAGTCTCAGCTTCTTGGATATTGTGGCAAGATGGTATCTCAGTATTTCTTGACTTAACCCTGATGGATGGCCTGCCAGCCAGAAGTAATGGATGTCTTAGCCAAATATATTGAGAGTNTAGACTGTCTTCTTAGAGCCACATTCCTGAGATTCAAATTTTATTACAGGAAAAATAGAAGTGAACTTTAGGTCTTTTAGTTTAACCACATGATAGTCACAAATTGTGACCATATTTGAGCTAAAAGCAACTGGTGAAACGGCCCTGAGGATTCTCCTTGCACCTGTTCCTAAGAACTTCATCTGAAAAACAGTCTGCTTGAAGGGAAAAGGTTATTGAGTGCCATTTTCTGAAAATGTGTTTCCTTTAGCAGTATCATGTATGCAGTACTTTATTCAATTAAAAATGAGGTGGCTTTTATAATTTTCACAATGTTGAAGCAGAAGAATAAAACAGACTCGCATTCTATTGCTTTTTCTTTTAGGAACACATGATTCTGTGCAGATTTGCGGATCAGACAGCTGTCCAGCTTCCAGCGCAGCGAAGGCTCATAGGTATGTGTTTTCACAGAGCAGCTGGTGAGTAGATTATGCCTAGGAACGAATGGACTGGCTCTATCTGGAGAAAACTGGTCCATTTATCAACAAGGAACTAAAGTTTGTTTTTTCCAAAAAAGGCCATCCATATTGAAAAGGGCTTTGTGACTGTAAGAGTATTTTATCCCATTTTTGTTAACATTAATACTTTTAAATTCATTTTCAATATTCGTACATTGTGTAGAATTATGTCCTTACTGTTATGAACAAACTGAAGGATCTGTCAAAGGCCACAGAGGAAAATAATAAAGATGGGAAAATCAACTACGCATGCCAAAATTAACGCATTAAAAAATATATAAGCAAGGATGATAAAGTTTTCTTTCTTGGTAAAAAGTTATGCTTATGTATTACTAATCATAGACCAGTTTATTGGACATCTGTAATAGTAAACATTACCATGGAATTGGAAGACCTACAATAACATTGCAAGTTTAAATAATGAATTTATCCAAGACTTTGTTTTAACACAAGAAATCACATTTAGAAGGACAATAGTGGCTAACAGTGCACATTTAAGCACTGAGTGAAATGCCCTTCCCGTTATCTCAGGAAATTCTAATGAAAATACTTTTGGGATATGTACTATTATTTAGACTTTACAGATGAAGGAACTAGGACGAAAGCCTGTCCAGGATCCTTTACCCAGTAGGTGATGGAGTCACACTATGAACCCAAATTATTTGATTCCAGACATGAAGCTCCTATCCACTTTTGCAATGCTTCCCAGTGTTGGAGTCACATCACTGGAAGGCCGGGTTGCAAAATTAGGGCATGAGATGATTGAGTGGAGTCAAAAATAAAGCCCCACATTGGAGGCCATCATAGTATATTGGAAAACAGATGGCTGTTTCTTGGCTGGGCACCAGATGTGGTAATTAGCTTGCATCCAGGGACTGTATTGTATGAGAAGCAGTTATCTTTAAACTCTAAAGTCAAAGTCAGCATAGCAAGATACACATTTAGAGAGGCATTTGAGACCTGAGCCTGAAGGAAGAAGTGATTTCCTTCTCCTTCTCACACTCTGGAGCATAAACATATGGGAAAAGCTCTTCCTCTTTCCTGCCTGCAACCTCTGTCTTCTTCCCATTCTTTTTCTCTCCTCTCTTCCCCATTGCCAACACTTTGAGTTTGTCAAGTGTACATTTTGAATGTTCAGGGAGCGCTGGAAGGTTAAGTTGCTGGAGTTGAACAGGAGGAGTGGCATCTGGCATGATCACTGGTATGAGGCAAGGGAAAGTCAGGTTCAAAGTCATAGACTCCATCAAATGTCAGCATCTGTACTTTGCATGGGCCATACTTTTGTTCTATGAACATTTTAGGAAGCTTCCCAGGGCCCAAAAGGTAGATTCCCAACAATCGAATTTCAGTTGTAAAGATACTTCAACATGTGAAAACATGAGATTCTTCTACGTAATAGAAAAGGAAAAATTAACTGGACTGGGATCAAAGCCAAGGATAAATGAGCTGCAGTGTAAGCCCAGGGTGGGTACTGAAGGAATGCAGGGCATCTATACTGACAGAGAATGTTTCATTTTAAACTTAAGAGTAGATGGGTGTGGGGGGAACCTTTACAGATGTCTTAAAGGACAAACAGTATTTTAAGGGAAACAATGTCAGCCACAGGACCGTTGATGAATAGAGGGTGATTTCACCTGCATGGAATTCAAGACATCTCTCTTTATGTCATTTCATTTCTAACATAGTGCATCCTTTTTGGCGTAGGGGCTTTTAAGGTAAAAGGACAAAATAAACAGTTTAAACCTGAGTGTCTCATTGCCAATTCTTACCTACTCATTTCCCCTTCCTTGGTTTTCCTGTGAGGGTTCTTCTGTCTTCTGTAGAACTTCTCTGTTTCAGTTATTTGGCTTCACTACTGAAGCTGCATAAGTCCAGTAGTTCCTGCAGACATTCAAGTAAAGTATTTAAAAATAATGTTTAGTCATTATTATAATTAGGAGGGAAAATGGAATGAAGTTCTGCATAGTCAGTAACCTCTTGGAGGATGAAATTCATGTATTGAATTTAAAGGAATTGAAATGAATAAAAGTAAACCATAGCTTTGAACGTATTCAACTTCAAATCATTTTTATTTCCAGACCTACCTTTAACATAGAAATTAGCATTTGCCAAAGGAACACAAAATTAGCTGCTTTGCTTGCCAGGCAGATTTTCTCTTTTGTTTTCCAAAGATTACAAAGAAAATTGAATACCACTCTTTTATAGGGATGCAAGAGTTCTGAAAATTGATTACATTATACTCAATCTGAAAGAACCAACAGACTATTAAGAATTTTCGCAAATATTTTCTGTTTCTCATTTTTCCTTGTCCTAAAAATTCCACTTTCAAATGTATCATGTCTCTCAGGTGACTCATAGTCAGCATGATACTTTAGCACTTTAATTTTTTTTTAATTTTTTAAAAATATTTTTTATTTATTTTTGAGAGAGAGAAACAGTGCGAGCAGGGGAGGGTCAGAAAGAGAGGGAGACACAGAATCCAAAACAGGCTCCAGGCTCTGAGGAGCTGTCAGCACAGAGCCTGTCATGAGGCTTGAACCCACGGACCATGAGATCATGATCTGAGCCAAGTTGGACGCTTAACTGACTGAGCCACCCAGGCACCCCTCAGCATGATACTTTAAATATTATTAAAGATAGATGCCATTTTCCCCTAATACTACAGGTAATATATTTTCACAGGAAATGCAGAGACCAGGTCTTAAAATGTATTTCTAGCCAAAGTGGGAAATAGGATCTGTAGTCTATATTTGAGGTTTATTTATGAATACATATTAAAAAGTAAACATTCTCTAAGTCATCAGCAGACATAAATCTGTGAAAAGTCATATGTAATTGTCTTGTGTCCATACCGATCAAGAATGAAGTTGAAAGAGACCAAAGAGGACTTGGGAGCATATAGCATTCCCCAGGTACTTGTAGATTTTATCACTGTGTAGAGTCCCTTAGACAAACTGAAATTGAATTGTTCGATGTAGGATGTCTCATGATACCATTTTACTGTATTTCAGGAAAACAGTGCATGTGCCTGGTGGATCTGGATCGAGCAAGAGCTGCAGAAGAACGTGGTTACTCGGTTCAAGTAATATCCATGGAGCCAGAGAGCTGCTCTCCCAAAAATAACATGATCGTGGGAGTCCCCATTTAGGAGGAGATATTCACATTTGATGTTTTGCCATCCGTCTTCATGATGAAAGCCCAGTGGCACTTAGGAGGTTCTTGGCATAGCTAGCAAACAGCATTAGCCATCTTGAACTGATTGTGCTCAGGAAGGAAAGCAGCAGGAAAATCATGGAAGAAAGGCTGCCTGCAAAGCATCACAAATGCTCTTGTAATGTATGATTAAGGACTGCTGGTTTTCATGGTGAGAATCCCCTGAAGTCTCAGCTGCCAACAGAATAATACTCAGCAGTGGAAGTTCCATCCCTGGAATAACAATTTCCTTCTCAATTCCCAGCTTTTCTGATCTTGCCAATGTGATGTTCGGTTCAGAACAATTAATCAAAGCCGTTGTGAGCATTGCAGCGTTTGTAATCATTTAGATATTCAGATGGAGACCAGAACTAGATTCGGCGGGATTTACTGGTTGGTGGGTTGTATTTTTAACAACTGGACTTTTTCTATAGTTTTTAAAAATATTTCATCAGGCTATTACAGTATAGTTAACTTTTTAAGCTAGAGTGAGTTGGATTTGTATCTCATTTCATATACTTCCTTGAATATATTTCCCATGAATTCCCAAATGAGATCATTACCGGTTCAAACATTTAATATGAAGACATAAAATAATTGCAGCAAATTTCTCATTATGGAAACGTGTAATTTGGACATAAATTCTAACTAACCAGTAAATACATTGATCAATTGATTCAAGTTTGTAAATAATTATTGAAGATCCATTATTTTCAAGATCTGACCTACATTCTTCTAAGGGCACAAAGATGAGCTATAAGAAACAAGATAGTTTGCCTATGGAAAAATCATGGAAAAGAAAAATTAATGAATTAGTTAAGTTCTGTATGTCATAATATAATGTATGGTCACAAGATTTGTTTTTGAGGTATCATATCTTTTAGTTACATTATTTTGGTAAGACTTATTGAATATAGATTGAATATAGTGCAGAGTTTGGAAGCTTCTTTGAATATTTCTCCCTTCTCACATTCTCCTTATTCCACCAGCCACAGTTTTTAAAGACAGGTGGCATTTCCTTTCTCACATGCTGCTAATTACTTAGATTTACATGTCTTGGGTTATTCCATCTGAGATGAGATTTATTTCATTGATTTTGATGTTTTCAACCCCTGTATGACACATGCCAAGAGGAAAAAGGACTTTAATAAACAACTCTTTCCTCAGTGTGGGCTAAAATGCAGGAATAATTTATTCAGGGGAGGGAGGGCTGAATTCTTGTTTTCTGAGATGAAATTTAAGAAAAGAATTAATCTTTTAGAGTAAGCCCTGAGTATTTTATTCATTTTTACCTATAGACGTACCATGCTCTTTTATCCTGGGCTTTCTTTTTTAAATGGAAGTATAACTTACAGACAATAAAATAACAGGTTTTAAGAGTTTAGTCTGAGAAGTTTTGACAAACTGCCATGTAACTGCCACCAGAAATAAGATATAGGGTATTTCCACGAGCCCAGAAAGTTCTCTCATATCTCTTTCTGTTCAGTTTCACCTACCCCACAGGCAACTTCTTTCTGATTTCTATCACCCTCTATTTTTTCTGCCTATTTTCATCTTTCATATAAATGAAATCATGTAGTATGTAGTCTTCTGACTCTAGCTGCTTTTGCCCAATAGGATATTTTTTGAAAAATACCCACATAGATGTGTATCAATAGTTTCTTCCTAGTCTTAAGTAATATTCTATTATATAAATTTATCAGAATGTATTTATTCATTCTCCTATTGATATTTATTTGGATTATTTCCACTTTGAAAATATAAATAAGGCCTACAAATATTTTTGTACAAGTCTTTTTGTGGACACGTTTTCATTTCTCTTGGATAAATACCTAGTAGTAGAATTGCTGTGTCATTGAATAAATGAATGTCAATTGCCAAACAATTTTCCAAAGTGGTTGTACCATTTTATATTCCCACCAGCAATATATAAAAATTCTAGTTCCTCACATCCTCATAACATTTGATATTTTGGCCTTTTTTTATTTTAACCATTCTAGTGGACATGAAATAGTACCTCATTGTGGTTTTAATTTTCCTTTCTCAGATGACTTACTGATATTAAGCATCATTTGTAAAGTGAATGTTTAAGTCTTTTACTCATTTTTAAAATTAGATCAATTGTCATTTTTTATTGTTGGTTTATAAAGGATTCTTTATATATATTCTGGTTAAAAGTTCTTTGTCAGATATATATATTGAAAATGTTTCTCCCAGTCTGTGGCTTACCTGCTCATTTTCATAATAATTGCTTTAATTTTCAGAAAGCCTAATTTAAGTGTTTTTACTGGCTAATATTTTCTGTGTCCTCTATAATAAATCTTTACCTACTCTGAGATTATGAAGATTTTTCCTATGTTTTCTCATAGAAATTTTATGGTTTTAGCTTTTTACATTTAGGTCTATGATCCATCTCATATCAATATTCACATACAGGTAGTTAGGTTTTGAGGAATATACATTCGTTTTAGCACCATTTATTTAAAAACCTTTTCTTTTCCCTTTGGATTGACTTGGTATCTCAGTTGAAAATCAATTGGTATATATGTATGTCTATGAAGCTTCTAGTCTGTTCCATTAATTTGTTTGATTACTGTAGCTTTAAGGTAAAAATTTTCTTTTTCTTTATAAAAAGATTTTAAGTTATCTCTATACCCAATGTGGGGCTCAGACTCACAACCCTGAGATCAAGAGTTGCACTCTCTACTGACCGAGCCAGCCAGGTGCCTCACCAATTTTATTTTTCATTGTCCAAATTGTTTTGTTGTTCTAGATCCACTGTGTTTCCATATAAATTTTTTTTAATTGGCTTATCAATTTCCTTGAAACAAAAATAGCCTGCTGGGATTTTTGGTATTGTCTGGAATCTTTAGATCAATTTAGGGAAAATGAACATATTAACAATACTCAGTCTAATAATCTATAAACATAATATATCTTTCCATATATTTAGGTCTTCTTTAGTTACTCTCACTAATATTTTATGATTTTCAATATAGATGTTACATTTGTTATTTTTTTAAAGCTCATTTATTCTAGCTTTATTTTTTTTAATTTTTTTAATGTTTTATTTATTTCTGAGAGAGAGAGAGAGAGACAGCGCAAGCAGGGGAGGGTCAGAGAGAGAGGGAGACATAGAATGCGAAACAGGCTCCAAGCTCTGAGCTAGTTGTCAGCACAGAGCCCGACGCGGGGCTTGAACCCACAAACCGTGACATCATGACCTGAGCTGAAGTTGTGCGCTTAACTGACTGAGCCACGCAGGTGCCCCAATGTTATATTTATTATTATTTGATAGTTTTGATGCCATTACCTTAAGTCTTTACGTGTTGTTCATACTACTCAGAATAGCATCCTCTTATCCCTCCCATTAACTTAAGCCCATTCACCCTTCTGATCTTAGACCTGACCTCCCAAGGGAAGCCTTTCATAACTTCCCTGGAGTTAGGTACCTGCTACAGAATGGGTACCATCCAGAAGAGTCTTCCTCATCCACTCCAGTTGACTCAAAGCACCCTTCCCAAAGCCCACATGTTAAGTATGGCGAATAAAAAAGGAGGTGACTCCACTGTTTTCTCACCCTTGTTCTCAGGCATGAAATTCTCCAACTGCGATGGCTGCGGCCAGTCATACATAAGGGTATTAATGATTGCCCTTAGAACACGAGTTTTCTGTGTAAATCCTTTCCAAGGCTCCTTTTCAGCCAGGGCAAATAAAAGAGGTTGGATGCTGGCAGTAGGAAGGCTGTGCAATGACAACAATCCCGGCAAGTGACCTGGTTTCACCCCTACACTTGTCGATCAAAAGCAAAGCTGCTCCTCACTGATCTCTCTTCCCCACAGTTGTAATATTAGAAGCCAGAGATCATCTTTCATTGACTTTCAAGACTGACTCAGAGATAGAGAAATATAATTATTAATGACTAAACAATTTTATCTTATTTAGGGAGACATTTCAGATGTATTAGAAACCAAAATATTTTTGGAGCACATATGCAGAATAGCATGTGAATAACAATAATTAAACATTTCATCTCATTCTCAAGATTTTGGCTGCAGGTGTTACCCACTCCATGGTTCAAGAAAATTGCCATTAATAGAACTTCCACATATGCTTGTTTTTCTATTGGTTTTCATAATAAAATTAGAGATATGTTCCTGTGGAAGCAATGTAATTAAATCATTAAAAAGGAAGCAATACTTTTTTTAAGTTACAATTTTAAAAAACAGATGCTCGGAGTGCCTGGGTGGCTCAGTCAGCTAAACATCCAACTTTGGCTCAGGTCATGAACCCAGGTTCGTGGGTTCCGGCCCCGTGTCAGGCTCTGTGCTGACAGCTCAGACCCTGAGCCTGCTTCAGATTCTGACTCCCTCTCTCTGCGCCTGCTCCTCTCGTTTTCTGGTTCTCAAAAATAAATAAATATTTAAAAAAATTTTAAACAGTCTCTAATACAAAGTAGGTAGGCATTTTTTTTCATGTTTATTTTTGAGAAAGAGAGAGAGAGCAAGCAAGTGGGCCATGAGCAGAGAGATAGGGAGACAGAGAATCCGAAGCAGGCTCTGCACTGTCAGCACAAAACCCAACGTCGGGCTCAAACTCATGAACCATAAGACCATGACATGAGCTGAAGTCAGAGGCTTAGGTTATTGAGCCACCCAGGCGCCCAGTAGTCAGGCATTTTTGAATAGCTATTTCTTATACACCAGAGATACATGTCTTTTGAAGAAAAACTAGAAAACACAGCTATACAAGAGGAAAAAATTTTAAATCACTGTTAATACTTTGTTTTTATCTTCATAGACTTAGCTCTATACACACACAGACACACACACAGAGATTTATTTAACAAACACTAACACAGTATTTAATATTTGCTAGGCAGTATTCTAAGTAAGTCCTTTGTTATTAATAACTCATTTTCAATCCTCATAATGACACTAAGATCTAGATACCATTACTGATCTTATTTTATACAAACTAAGGCCAGTGTTGCATAGTAGAGCAGACCCAGATATGAACTCAGCTAGCAGTTGGCAGAGCTTAGAATCTATTTCAGGCTCTTTAGCAATCCAATTGGGATAGGCTAAGATATGCTACAGTGACAAAATCTCTCTGCCTTTTGAAGTTCTACATAAGAAAGATGTACTTTTTACTCATACCCATCCAAACCAGCTGTGACTCTACACCACGTTATCTTTACACCTGACCAAGAAGCCTTTTAGGAAACTAGGTGGTCTTGTGGAAGAGGAAAACAGACATGGCAAACTAAATGGCTACTAAAGATTCTGCTCAGATGTGATATACTTCACTTCCCTCTGTTTGTTGACTAAAGCAAACTACATATCCCTTCCAGCATTTTACAGAGTGGGGATGTACAACCTTGGTGGACGGGAGTTACAGATTATTGCAAACAATACGACCAACAGTGTAGTTGTAGACGAAAGAGAAGAGGAGGAAAAGGAAAAGAAAAGCAGAGAAAAGGCCATGCATCTTCCAGTTTAGAAATGGAGATTCTAAATGCAATTGACTTGGAGTAGGGCATATTAGGAATCCATCAAAGAGGAAAGACATGTGCCACATGCTTTGTTCTGTGGACCTTTCACACTTGCTTTTGGGAAGGAACTTTCCAAAAAAACACTGAAAGGAGCTATTTTCTATTATTATACAAGATTGAAGAAACTTCTATTGGAGTTTCAGATTTGCAAATTCTGCCCTCTATATCAAAGTGCTTGATCTGTAATGCCAACTATTCCTTTAGGAAGGTATGAGTTTCTGTTCCTATGAATGTATGAAGATTCATATTCCTGCATCTTTAACTAACACAGGCATTATCAGATTTTTGTTTTAATCTTGGCCAACTTAATGGCAAAAATGATATTTTGTTATGATATTCATTCTTGAAATTATTCATGTGATTGCACATTTTTACATGGTTTTTGACAATTTATATTTTGTGAATTGCCTATTCATCAATTCATTAATTTAATCAACACATCTATTGATCTCTTGCTTTGAGTCCAAGTATTGCATCCTTATTTATTTGTTTGTTTATTTAGTTAGTTAGTTTTGAAAGAGAGAGAGAGTGCAAATGAGCCAGAGGCATAAAGGGAGAATCCCACAGGAGACAGAGGGAGAGAGAGAGAGAGAGAGAAGCAGTCACTCGGGGCTTGTGTTTTTACCTGAAGTAGGGCTTGTGCTCACCCATTGTGGGGCTCATGCTCATTCAATGCAGGGCACAAACTCTCCCGAAGCAGGGCACAAACTCCCAAACCAGGAGATCATGACCTAAGCTAAAGTCAGATTCTTAACCAACTGGGCCACCCAGGCACCCTTTCATCCACATTTCTTACTCATTTTTCATCTGCTATTTTAATCTTTCATATAAAAATTAGTAAAGGCTTATTAATGGATTAAAAACCTTTTGTTAATTGCATTACATTTTTTTAATTGGACTTTATGGAGGAAGGTATTGTTTTTGTTTTGCTACTAAAATTTTAAAATACAGGGACACCCAGGTATCTCAGTCAGTTGAGCGTCTGACTTCAGCTCAGGTCATGATGTTTGTAAGTTCAAGCCCTGCATCGGGCTGTATGCTGACAGCTCAAAGCCTGGAGCCTCTTCACATTCTGTGTCTCCCTCTCTCTCTCTCTCTGCCCCTCCCCTACTTGTTTTCTCTCTCTCTCCCTCTCTTTCAAAAATAAATAAAAAATTAAAAAAATAAAATATATCCACCTATATTTTGGTATTCTAATTCTTTAATAGTTTTAGTTTTTACACTTAAATATGAATCCCAACAAGTATTTCTTCTGATGGGTGGTTTGAGGTAGAAATATAATATTTATTTTCTTATTAGTTACTTTCACATATATTTATACAAATCCAACTTTTTCCATTAATTTGAGAAGCCTTTTGTACACTAAGTATCCTTGGGACATTTTTCACTTTTATTATTTTCTATTGGATGCTTGTACCAGAATCATGCTCACTAAATTATTACAGCTTTATAATACATTTTGAAATAACAGGGTAAATTTTATTTTGGATGGTAATATAAAAAGTTTTATGACCTAAGACACAGAGAATGTTGTGAACTTCTTCTGTAATTATACCCTGTAGTTCAAAATAGACACACATTTTCCTAAAGAAGGGAACGATAATTTTAATTAGATTCTCAAAAGGATACATGACCACAAATAAAATTAAGTATCACTGATCTAAGGGAAGGGGAAGTGTAATAGAATTCAATGTTCTGCACTAAAGAATTAGCCAAACATTAGAATCTTTTTTCAATATTTACAATAAAAGAATCATTATTTGCTTTTTCATGGTGCTCCAAAGAAGCTGGGTTTTATTCATTTGTGTTCGTTCACGTTTAGGTCTAGTTAATGTGACCCAAGTAACAACAGTTTATAATCAAGCAAGTAGAAGCAAAATTCAGCAACACACAAAGGAGAATGTTTACTGGATGACTGACCTAACAGGCCCTGAAAATTTCTATAATGTGAGTCAGATACTGTGTCAGCTGCTGTCACTTCCTAGAAGAAGACTTTCTGCCCAACTAATCTTAAGTGACCTCCTCTAGTTCCTCTGGCTCCTTGTAATACGTCTGCGTGTGTCTGTTACGTGTTCCTCAGCAGAATCTAAGCTCCAAGCCATCTGTTTTATCCACCATTATGTTTTCAGTATTTAATCCAATGTGAGGCACACAGTAAGAATTCAGTAAATATTTATAGAATGAATATTATATTAACATCTTCAATGCAGGGCAAAAATACATATGAGGCTTCCCTTCCCTCTCTGCAGACATATACCCAGGCATCAGGCATGTGGGACTTTTGTATTGTTTTTTGGTTTGTGTTGTCTTTATTTTGTGTAATATTGTAAGATACATTTAGCAAATCCAACGCTAATGACTAAGAGTGATAGTTAACTGCCGATGTCATCTGAATAGTTTTTATGAAGAAGTTATTTCCCTGTCCATGGAGCAAAAGGAAAAAGGGAATGTGTTTAAGTTAAAGAGATAAAGTGCTCAAAGTTTGATATTTTCCACGATAAACCCGTCCCAGCATAGAGCATGGCTCAAGTGAGGCGCTTACTAAATATCTGTTAAATGATACTGAGTGACCATAAAGAAAGAAAACGGTGGAATGTGCAATCTTTAGGGAGATGCCATCTCTGTCACTAGAGCTGCTTCAGTGAGAAAAGGAAAGCTTGCTCGTCACACATCTGACAACAGGGCTCAGTCACAGATCACTTCTCACCATCTGTCTGCATTTCAGTCTAAAAGGGAGCATATACAAAGCCTCAGAGTCCCACGGACTCTTTTTCCCATAGGATGCTCACTCCTTGGTATACAATGGCTCACTCAATTATCTGAGAATATAGATAGCTGGGTATAATTTTGGAATGCAGCATACATTTTGTTGAGAACAACAACCATATCCCATAAGAAGCTCTCAAGAACTAGGAAACAGTAAGCTAAAACTTCCTGGAAAGGAAATCCAGCGTAGGGATAAAAATTTGCCATAGGTAGTTAAAACATGGTTTCAAAACTTAACCAACTAGGAGTTGGTTATATATATAATAGTAATAAAGCTGAATTTTATGCATGATCAAATTTACTTCACTACAAATTTTCAGCGGTCATCTTGTTTATTTCTCTGATTGAATCTTGTTATTCAGATTAGATTCTTCATAAATCACACACAGGTTTCTTTGAATTTAATAAGACTAAAAATACATAGTACATTCCTGGCTAAACAGCAACTGCTCTACCCTTACCACATTTTGAATTTAGAACTCCCGCAGTGCGGCAAGATGGCGGTGATACTCTGAGTAGGCATCCAGCTGACTACTTGAAGGCATGTTTGCTGCTGAATGAAGATCAGTCACTTCGGAAAGGCATCTGTGTGTGTATCTGGGGACGTGAAAGAAGCTTGTGGTCAGAGAGGAAACAATGCATGTAAATTAAGATAGCGAGTTTTCCCTTCGGTCTCACCATACAAGAGCATCTGCACCTTATCTCTAGAATTATACAACTAGAAATAGTTTATGTGGCCAAATTATGAATTTCAACAACTTTAGTAAATTAAACTCCCAAATTTCCTAACAGACTAGAGTTGATCTGACTTTTAAAGACATCCAGAGCAAGACATCTTACCTTCTCTCTCAATAAATCTGTGGTGTATTTTCCATATCTTACCTCAAGGAAATTCCATTTTTAGCCACATTCTTTGTGCTACATTTAAAATGCATCTCAGGTGCTTTATGTCAGTGAAAAGGAACAACAGCTGTGAACTAAACTTTCCTTGTCTTAAATTTGAATGTGCTTCAAAAGTATGAATTTGATCCCATGTTTTAGTATTGTTTGTATGGTGTGTCAGAATTAGCATCAGTCTGAACCGTCCTAATTTTAACTTTTGAGTCTTATTTCCAAAATCTTTTACTATTTCTAAGACTCCCTTCCAAACCTCGCCCAATTTCCACCTCCTCCTTGGCTGTAAATCTTGGATGCGTTAACAGAAAGAAGTAAGTAATCTGAAGAGAATAATTAATGCCAATTATTCTCTTAATTATCTAAAGCTTTCTAAGTCTTAATGTTTTGGGCAGAGGAAGGCCTTGCCTTGTTCTTGGTCCTTAAAATAGTCTTGGCTATTCCTGCCCTTTTGCTCTTTCATCTAAAATTTAAGATCTGCTTGTCATGGTCCATGAAAAAGATTTATTGGAGCTGCATTGAATTTAGAGATTGCTTAGGGAAGAATTAACATCTTAACAATGTCTAGTCTTCTTATTCCTGTACATGGTGCTATATATGAACAAGGTAGTTATCTTCAATTCCAACTTTATCACATACAGATTGCTTATTTTAGCAAACACTCTTTCTATATCTACTGAGGTGACCATCTGGTTTTTCTCTTTTTAATATATTAATGAGGCTAATCTAGTAGTATATTTTTTAATGTTAAAATGTTCTTGTATTCCTGGGAAAAAATACAAATTTTAGCTCAAGATAAGTATTTTTCCAGGTACTAATGTTTTATTTTTTGTTTATGTTTTATTTTAGAGAGAGAGAGAAGAGAAAGCATGAGCAGGGAATAAGGGTAGGGGGAGAGAAAGAGAGAGAGAGAATCCTAAGCAGGCTCCACGCTCAGTACAGAGCCTGATGTGGGGCTCAATCCCACAACACTGGGATCATGACCTGAACTGGAATCAAGAGTTGGACTCTCAACCAACAGAGACATCCAGGCGCCCCTCTAATGTTTTATTTTTAATTTTATCATCTGTGTTCATAAATGCTATTGTCAAGTGATGATCACTTTCTGATGTTATCCTGATTTATTTTGAGTAGGAAGGTCAAGGTTACTCTAGCATCATTAACTGATATATGAAAAATATTTTTTTTATATTCTCTAGAACTGTTTTTATAAAACAGGGATTGTCTTTCTTGAATGCTTGACTCATTGGCTTATAAAACCATGTAGTATATTTGGGGACAAAATAATGGGAGAATGTACTCATTACATTTTTTTATGATTATTGTTATATTCATATTTTCCACTTCTTGAATTGATATTTCAAGGTATGTTGTTTGAAGATATTGTCTGAGTTAGCCTCTTTATTTCATTAGCCAGGCTGGTGATGAAAACTTATAAAGAAAAACCTAGGCTTCTACCCAACTTTGAAAAACACTTCATATTATTTTTTGACCCTCTAGTAATTTGTATTCTCACCTAACAGTTATGCTGTCTGGACCATGTTTCCTAAATTTATTGCCTCATGCAACTGAATCAGCTAACCTTCCTAGAGGCAAGATAAATTAGAACTATCTCTTTTTCTTGATCTACCTGGGATTTTTATCCTAATAGATCAGGTTAGTCTGACAGTATTTATTCTTCATGAAGACTTGCTGGCAACTATCAGCAAGGTGCTTGCAAGTTTTCCTCTTTCAATGATTTTTAAATGTATATTTACTATATAGAATTTATACTCACGTTGCTATAGTTTTTGGAGGTCTTTATTGTGAATATCATCAAGTTTATTTCTAAGAACAGATTTTAGAAACACAGTAATATAGAACAGACGATATAATGTTTTCTTGAATAGGTTCCTTAAAGAGGTATGTTGTCCTTAAGAAGACATGTGGAATGTAGGTAGAAATGGATACAAAAACCTGAGTGTTTTCCTATCTCCCCAGTCATAAATTTAAACTGTACTATGAATTAATTTCACTGGCAAGAAGCACTAATGGATGGCTCTGATGATGTTCCAAAACAACTGAAAGAAAACACCAGTTGCCACATCAGAAGCAACTTAAAAGATTATTATCAAATATGATAGGAAGGGAGGATCATCTCAATGGTTTTTACCCCACTCTAGGCATTCCAGAGGAAAGGAGATATACAGCTGCTGCTTTTTTACACTGGATTTGCATGGCTTTCAAAGTGTGTGTGTGTGTGTGTGTGTGTGTGTGTGCGCGCGCGCATGTATGTGTTCAAGAGTGTCCAGTTCAAAACTACTGTAATCCACTCAATTTTTTGAAAGAATTATTTCTTCGATTGCCAAAATACAGCCAAGGGCCAAAGCCAGCCCTCTGCCTGTTATCACAAATAAAGCTTTATTGGAACACTGACATATTCGTTTATGTATTTTGTATGGGTGTTTTTGCAGTACAAAAGCAGTAGTTTCAAAAGAGACTGCCCCCCCCAAGTCAAAAATATGTAGTCTCTTGCTCTTTAGGGAAAAAAACTTGCCTATGCTTGAAATAAATTGTTAGATGTCAAAAAGCTTAATAGCTTAATCTAGAGCAAGTGATTTTAAACTGGGTATTATAAATAGGTATCTGGGACCTATCATTCCAAGAAACAATTTGTGTCATTTATTGTATGTGTGTATTTTACTGGTTACAGGGTCCCAAATCTTTCATCAGATTCTCTAAAAGGTCTTGTAACCCAAAATGTTTTAAGAAGTAATGTTTTGGTGAATATTGCTTTTTTGTTCTTTGGAAAGCTTGTGGAATGAGCTAGAAGAAAAAGCAATTCATAAAACTAACCCAACACAATAAGATATCACTTTGCACCTGTTACGATGACTATCATCAAAAAGACAGTAGGGTTGGTAAGGATGTGGAGAAATTGGAAACCCTTTACCCTACTGGTAGGAATGTAAAATGATTCAACCCCTATGGAAAACAGTATGGAGATTCCTCAAAAAATTAAAATGGAGCTACCATATGATCTGACAATCCCACTTCCAGGAATATACCTAAAGGAAACAAAATCACTATCTCAGAGGGATGTTTGCACATCCACGTTCATTGTAGCGTTGTTCACAGCAGCCAAGATATGTAAACAGCCTACATGTTCCTCAGTGGATGAATGGATAAAGAAAATGTGGTGTATAAATATACAACGGAGTATTATTTCCCCTTTAAAATGAAAGAAAACTTATGATATGAGACTACATGGATGAGCCTGAGGACATTGTGTCAAGTGGAAATAAGTCAGTCACAGAAGGACAAATACTGAATGATTCCACATACATGGGTTACCTAAAATTGTCAAACTTACAGTAACAACACAGAATGGTGGTTGTTAGAGGCTGGGGCAAGAGGGAAACTGTGAGTTGCTGTTCGACAGGTATAAAGTTTCAGTTATGTGAGATGAACAGGTTCTAGAAATCTGTTATACATATTATCCTAGAATTAGCAACACTGTATCATATGCTTAAATTTTGTTAGCTAAGGGAATTTTGAATATGTGTGAAAAACTTTTTATAACTCTTTAGAGCTAACTCTAAGTTGTGGGAGCCCGACAGTGACCACAGGAAAGCGTGGTTAGGGACGCGGGGATGTGCCTGCACACGGGGCTCCCTGCCTGGGCAAAGCATGCCTGCAAACGGGGTGCTCTGCCAGGAGGCTTGCACACAATATCCAAGTTTAATGGTCCGCTCGCAAACGAGGGAACATGCCCTCCTTAGAAGTAAGGAGGAGGCTGGAATTGTGAGCAGGCCTCTTAGTAAACATGTTGTGGTCGCTTCCTCCCTTTGCTCCCACCTGTCCTTGAAATGTGTTTGGCTACTGGCCCTTAATTGGTAAAGGAATGCATCTTGTAGATTTCAGTTTGTATCCAGTTACCGGGTATAAAAGAAACCGCAAGAGGGGCTTGCGTAGAATTGTTCCTCCGGCCGGAGTTGTGTCTCTGTCTGTCTTTTGTGTGTGTCTTGTCCTTTGTGTCATTTCGTCCGCAACACTAAGTCATTTATTTCTATCCACTGTGTGCCACATATTGTTCATATCTTATTTTCACATTTCCTGATGAGTATTCATCTCTTGGTTTACAGAAACATGGACTACAGCTTATAGGAAACATAATTTATTCTAAACAACAGCCAGTAATGGTAAGGATGTAAACTGGAGTATGATTCTTAGCACACTGTGCATCACACACCCTGCTCATCAAAGACTCATAAATTATCAGAATTGTCTATGACATGTAATTAAGGAATTTAATGCCAGTTTTAATTTGAGAAGCATCCTCCATTGTTGCTCCGCTGAGAACCCCAGTGCTCAAGGTCCATTCCCACTGGATACTCGGCTCTTTCTCCTGAACTTAGACTGAAGAACTCACTGACTTTCCACAGTTTTGGAGAAATTTTCTTCTTGTCTGTGGCCTTCCTCAGTCATCCCTTTCTCTCCCCTCCTCATCCTTGGTACATAGCTTTGCCTTAGCAATGACTAAAGGCTTGCAAAAAGGATATTTGTTTTTAAGTTGCTCCTGTTTTAGACATTGAACAGACCCTTATGTAAAAAAAAAAAAAAAAATACAGGGGCACCTAGGTGGCTCATTTGGTTGAGCATCTGACACTTGATTTCAACCTAGGTCATGATCCTAGGGTCATAAGATAGAGTCCTGAGTCAGGCTCTACACTAACCGTGGAACCTGCTTAATATTCTCTCTCTCTCTCTCTCTCTCCTTCTCTCCTCCTGCCTCTCTCCCTCACTCATTCTCTCTCTTACAAAAAAATACAAGCTTGCTCATTGTGTGTATGGGGGGACTGGATTGAGGGTAATTAATGCGGGTGGGTAAAGAGAACCAAAGCACAAATGAATTTTTAAATACATTATCTTATGATCACCCTACTGGCTGTGAGAAGCCATTCAGTTCTCTGTGGAGGAAAGTGATGGATGAAAGCCCTGCTTTAAGAAATGGGAAATTCATGCATCTGCTATAACCTTAGAATCAAGATTTGGCCTTCTCACATCATGTAGACTACCTCACCAGCAGTAGGAAGTGGTGCTTCCAGAGATCTTGCTACTTTGGGCTGGAATGCATGTGCTGAAGCAAATTAAGACAGGTAAACAGATTAAGTAATGAATATCCAGACATGGACCAGTGGGGGTTTTATGGGGCAACAGGGATTATAAAGGCAAAGGAGGAACCTAATGAGGAAAGTGTCTTTTACACTCAGTTTCAATCAACCACTGTTTCTTCTTCATCTTTAGAGTATACAAATTTTATATTTATGGTGAATGCTGAAATTCTTATGAAATAAAATTTACTTTGGTTACTTGAAAATAATTGTAAATACACAAAATGGCCAACATTTACCTTAAATTGTAACTTGCAAATAGAATGGAATTGAATGGGCTTTCCTCCTGTCTGCCCCCTGCCTTACACCTTTGGTGACCTTTGTGAATGAGAAAGATCAGTGAAAATTGGAAAAATGTAGCTTTTCCACTATAAAATCACTAATGTATTAAATCACACTTTGAAAACTATCACTAGTGTATTTCTTTGTGATACCAGTGTTCCAATGCTACCTTTTCAAGTTATTTCCTGGGAAAGGCATCCTGCTTCCTGGATGTACAAATCGTTTATATGATGTTCAATCTATCATTCTGGATTAAATCGTCTTTGGTCTTTTTATACCACTGTGCTCGAAGAGCATAAGGTCCTGGCAATGACATTTGTGCTTCCTAAAGTGGGTAACATCCCTTCTGGGTAACCTTTTGTGAAATCACACAGACTAACACTGCTTGTCATCCTCTAGGCAATGACATTTGAGCCGCTGCTGTTTCATCGGGCAATCTCAAAGCCAATTACTCATCCAGGGTTTCAGCAGCATTAACGATGATGACTCTTTTCTTGCTGAATTTATAAAATGTATCTTGGCATTTTCAACTACCCAAGTGTTCAAGAAGATGAGCTTTTGTGTGAGTGGTGACTCAGGCCCACCCCCACGCTGATGATAGAGGTCCTGTGACTATGCAGTCAACTCCCCATAATAAGGGAATATTCAGCACATATGCTGAATTGGGTTCTTAATTCTTTATTTTTAATCACCAGAGTAAGATTCTGGATTATTCTTATGAAATGAGTGGAGTAATTTACAGCTAATCCAAAATATCTTTTTTTTTTTTTTTGGTATTAGATTTGGCTCCTTGCTTGAAATTTACTACTAATAATATAATAACTGCCTAGAGGGGGAGGCAACATGAAAGCATGTTAATTCTTGCAGCTAGAACTTATTTAAAACATAGTAAATAAAAACTTGTTTGCAACCCAAAATGCGGTTTAGATTTGAAAATAGTCATGGATCCAAAAAGTAAATAGTCTTTGTATAAAGAATAGAGCATGGTTTCTGTGTTTTCCTCTCTCTCTGCCTCCCACACCCACTCACGCTATGTCTTTCTGTTTCTCAAAAGTTAATAAATATTTTTTTTAAAAATTTAAAAGGGGGGTGCGCCTGGGTGGCTCCGTCAGTTAAGCCTCCAACTTTGGCTCAAGTCATGACTTCGCAGTCTGTGAGTTAGAGCCCAGAGTCAGGCTCTGTGCTGACAGTTCAGAGCCTGGAGGCTGCTTTGGATTCTGTGTCTCCCTCTCTCTCTGCCCCTCCCCCACGCACACTCTGTCTCTTTCTCAAATAAATAAATAAACATTAAAAAAAGAATAAATCATAGGGTTTTTAAAAATGTTTTATTTATTTCTGAGAGAGAGTGACAGCGTGAGCAGGGGAGGAGCAAAGAGGGAGGGAGACACAGAATCTGAAACAGGCTCCAGGCTCTGAGCTGTCAGCACAGAGCCCGACACGGGGCTGGAACCCATGAACCGTGAGATGATGACCTGAGCCGAAGTCAGACGCTTAACCGACTGAGCGCCCAGGTGCCCCTAGAGCATAGTTTTAAATGCCCACTATAAACAGTTTTTTCGGAGGGTCTGCCAGTTTAGAGCCTGTTTTTTTTTCCGTCAATGGTCCGCATATTCCTTATCCACCCTCTGCCCGCCAGGAACCTGACACTGCAGAAGCATGCACAGAAAAGCCTAAGGGAGAAGGAAAGGGAAGGGGAAGGATACCACTCTCTGCCCTCTGCTTCCGAGAGCGGTCTCTGGTACTCTGTGTGCCTTAACAAGGATGGGTCCCTTCCAAGGGGCCTTTGCACTTCCTCGTGGTTCCAGGCTGGGCTGTGGTTTCCTCCTCTAGTCCCTTTACACTCAAGACTGTTTACCTTCTTCCCGCTTTTCTCGCGGCTTAGGATCTCACATTCCTTCTTTACTCCCTTCGCCCAGCCTACACCTGACTGGGCCCTGCAGTCAAGTCTCCTGAATCACCTGCCGCAACCCTAATTTATACAGAGACTAAAAATGAATAGAGGTGGGCTGCTTTGAATGCCATTTTTTAAATTTTTCATTGACTATATTGGAATGTAGGTGTTGATAGGGGGGAAAACTTGTGCTAAAGGATCTAATTTACAGATTTTAACAATTAAGGGCTGGCTATTTATAGACCTTTTGTTAACATTTATTCTCTTGGTCTCCTAGAGTTACACTGCCTGGACTTAGGTCAAATTGTCTGTGTTTGCAATTTGATGGCATAGAAGCGGGGATTGTTTCATTGATTTCACTTTGGTAAATTCCCAGTCTGGTATTATTGAAAGGAAAATAGAGTTGTATAAGCCTAGCAAGTGCAGAAAGTCTGTTTGTAAATCTCAGCATTCATAGGTCACAAAGTCAAACACTTCGGCAAGTTTCAAACTGTTATACATTAAAGTAGGTGAGGTTTAAAAAATCCTCAAAGAGCAAAATCAAAGCAAATAATAGAATTCAAAATAAATAACTCATGCATTTGTATAAGCAATATGAACTTTACCTCTCAACTTTTCAAATCAAATATTATTTTCTTTTCACTTGTATGGACATCTGTAGTTAATGTATCAACCATCAATGTTAATTTGTTAAATCCTCACCCAATACCCGCATACTGTAACTACATCTGTTAAGTCTGTGTTTTCTTCTTGTTAATATTTATGTTTCAATCTACGTTTATACATGGGTGTGCGTGCGTATACATATATATTAGAGATGCTTTTTAAAACTTTTTTCAGTGAAAAATAGAAATATTTCTCAAAGTACAAAGTTGGGTTCATCCCAAATAAAATAAAATGGTCCCTCAGAAATGTCTCTTCTTTGCATTTGGTCTCAAACAATCCTCTCTAAACAGTCTGGTTATCAGAATTGCTTGGAGAGCATTTTAAAAACATGGATTACTGGGTTCAATCTCAGTTTTTATAGAGACCAGGGCATGATGGGACTATGTTGTATTTGTCATTGTATCCACAGAATGTAACATGAGGCCCTCAATAATCATGTGTGGAATGAAATGGGTCACAATGTCTGAGGGTTAAGTTCTAGGAATCTGAATTTTTAGAACTGCCTCCAGGTGATTCTGATGACCAATCACTTCCAGAAGCACTGATTTTTAACTCAGAGTTCCAGATCTGAAGGTGGTCATAGTCATCGTCCAATTTAACTCGCTTGTTTTGGAAATGGAAGACCATGAAGTTTGAGGGATCAAATATCTTATCATATATAATCATAATACTTTCAGATGTAGCCACACATTTTAGGAAAAATGATAAGACACAGAGAAAATGGGACTAAACAATGGTTTTTACCTTAAAGAGAGGTCATTTTGCGACTTGGCCTTAAGGATAATGAGAGGTCAGCTTGTGCAAGGTGAAGGCAGTCTGAAGCTGGACTCATTACGGCACACGCCTACCTTAGGCTCCTGGTCAGGATCCTATGTCATGGCTAACTGAGGAAACTGTTCTGCTCTGCACCCCTCTCTCCCACAGTTCTTTCCACCAGTTATGCCAAATACTTGCAGTATCTACATTGGCCTTCCCTTCCGTGAGAATTTCTCAAATAACTCTCATCTTCTCCATGCATCATGAATTGGGCAAATAGTAGTGAAGTTATTTTTCCTTCCCCCCTCAAAAAATCCGTCCATAATGTAAAATTCGGTTGCTAACATGATATTTTGTGCAAATATACAAAAAATGTTTAATACCCAACCTTCTTACTTCTGCCTGCATATTAACATGATTAGAAAATATTTGTGGCGGGGCGCCTGGGTGGCTTAGTCGGTTAAGCGCCCGACTTTCGCTTAGGTCATGATCTCGCGGTTCGTGGGTTGGAGCCCCGCGTCGGGCTCTGTGCTGACTGCCAGCTCGGAGCCTGAAGCCTGTTTCAGTCTGCGACTCCCTCTCTCTCTGACCCTCCCCTGCTCGTGCTGTCTCTCTCTCCTGGAAATAAATAAAACATTAAAAAAAAAAAAAAAGAGAGCTTGAGTTGGACCTAAATAGCTATCATAAAAAAAAAAAAAGAAAATATTTGTGGCTAGATAGTCATCAGAAAGTAAACATTTAGTCACCTAGCTGTTATTCACAAAATTATTTCACTATGTTTAAATGGAATTCACTGCTAACCACAGTAACTCTTATCTCTCTTTAAAGGAGTTATGCAGCTAATACCTTCAAGAGTATTCAATATCCCAAAATAAAAGTGCTGGCATAATTTTTTTTAGATACTGGTAAAGTAAAATTTAGTATCTGCTAGAAAATGATCCCCATTCTTTTTTTAAAAAGGTGTATATTGTCTCAAAGACTATAAGTTTTTGGAAAAGAGCTCATATTGTCTCAAAGACTTCAAGTAATGATAAAATAATAATAGTAATTAGCATTGATAAAGCACTTACTATGTACTAGTTATGTGTTAAGCATCCTGCATAGAGTACTTCATTTACCTAGAAAAAATAAGATACTTAGGGAAGTATAATGTATGAATATTTGTGTGTATGCATATATATACATACATATATATACATATATATGCGCATATATATACATATATATGTATATCTACTTTTAGATATGCGCATATATATGGCATATCTACTTTTTTTACTTAAATATTAAACATATATAGAAAATCTCTGGGCAGATACTAAGACACAGTTAATCATTTTCATTTTGGGGATCACTGGTGGTAGCCTAGCCAGTTACCGTTCCCCTTCTTTCTTACCAACAGAACAGAAGAGTTTTGCTCAGGCAGCCTCATCATCGGGTGAGTTCTGGTCACGGCAATCTCATTTTCTTGGTAATCTAGGGATAGGCAAGTGACTCAGTTCTTACCTGGGGATTGAGAGATAAGGGCAACTAGGACTTCTGGAAGAATTTTCCTCCTCAGCAAACAAAGATATGCATAAAGAGAATGCTCTTTTCACTTGTACCCCTTTCCTTCCTGTGTAGGAGCCTTTTATTTGAAGGTGTACCACTTCAGGGCACCTGGATGGCTCAGTTGGTTAAGCATCCGACTGTGGCTCAGGTCATGATCTCGTGGTTCACGAGTTCGATTCCCACGTCGGGCTCTGTGCTGACAGCTAAGAGCCTGGAGCCTGCTTCAGATTCTGGGTCTTCTTCTCTTTCTGCCCCTCCCCCACTCACACTCCGCCTCTATCTCTCAAAAATAAATAAACATTAAAAAACTTTTTTGAGGGGCACCTGGGTGGCTTAGTCGGTTGAGCGTCCGACTTTCGCTTAGGTCATGATCTCGCGGTTCGTGGGTTCGAGTCCCTTGTCGGGCTCTGTGCTGACTGCCAGCTCAGAGCCTGGAGCCTGTTTCGGAGTCTGTGTCTCCCTCTCTCTCTGACCCTCCCCTGCTCGCGCTGTCTCTCTCTCTCTCTCCTAGAAATAAATAAAAATATTTAAAAAAAAAAAAAACCTTTTTTTAAAGTGTACTGACTAGAGGTGTGTTAGCAACCTTATGACCACGAGATGTGATATTGCGAATAAAGGGTGGCTCCCTGATTGTGTCACAAATTACAGAGCCCACTTCTGTAACTTAGTGAGGATTAGTAGGGGTTGTTGTTACTTACAGCCAAAGCATCCATGATGTATTTACTGACAGAGCTACTTACTTCTAGGGAGTAGGAATGAAAATACAGGAAGAGAAAACAGAGGCTTACTTTTAATTGCAGATCTTTTTGTGCTGCTTTAATTTGTTTTACCATTTATGGGCAATACTTTCAAAACTAGAAAGCACCTATGTTAATTTTTTTCAATTGCATTTCTTTTTTTATTTTAAGTCTATTTATTTTGAGAGAGAGAGCACAAGTGGTGAAGGAGTAGAGAGAGAGGCAGAGAGAGAATCCCAAGCAGGCTTTGCAGTGTCAGCACAGAGCCCAATGCAGGGCCTGAGATCATGAGACCTGTGAGATTATGTATGACCTAGCCGAAGTTGGACGCTTGATCAACAGAGCCACCCAGATGCCCTTTCAATTGTATTTCTGAACAACTGGTTCATTAATTTGGGAAAAACTGAGAGCGTGATGTTCCAAACGGCATCTTTACTCCTCAGCTCACAATTTATCCTCAGGCATTCTTCACACCAACATCATGCACATATATCATCACTAGAAATATTTTAGCTAATTTGAATTTTAACATCAAATTTTTCTTCTTTCCAAACTAGTCGTGAGCATTTGAATATCTCCCAAACAGTGCAGTGTAAGGAATCTCACTAGCGCGAGTTTGTAGGGGAGATATTTAGTGTGCCTATTGTGATTTATTCAGGCCCCACAGTTTCTTTCTGAGGTAAGAGTGTGAATGAAGAGTTGTATCCACTAGCTGGGCCCGATATGAGCCAGTCGATATTTCTACCAGGTAGATAGATACATTGACCTGGCTGAGGAAGAAGGGTGAACCGTCAGGGAATGTCCACTAATGTATCAGAGTTTCTCTGAGGAAGGACCTGTGTCTTTGTACAGCCCAATTGATGTTTACAACAATTTAACAACTATTGGTCTTTTTTAACCACTGAGCCACCCAGGCACCCTCACTGTTGGTCTTTTTTAAAAAAAATTTATTTAAGTAGGCTCCACCTTCAGCAGGGAGCCCAACACGGGGCTTGAGCTCACCACCCTGAGATCAAGACCGGAGCTGAGATCAAGAGTCAGACGCTTAATGAACTGAACCACCAGGCACCCCTAATAATGATGGTCCATGAGAAAGGTTATAGTCTCCATTTGGAATGTACTTGTGTAGGACTTGTGGGGACTAGGTTTGCCAGGGAATCCATTACTTCCTTCCCATGTCTCCTCAGGGCTTTCACATCTCAGGCTTCTGGCGTAGGTGAAGTGCGGTTACAGGAATTGAACAGAAGTTGATATTCTAACACTACTGCATGGAGAAGTGACAAACTACTGTATCACAAAAGGCTGGCATCTCTGACCTCATCAGCATTATTTAAATTAGGTGGATACAGGGTGAAGAATCAGGATCAAGAGAATTGGAGCAAAGCCAGTCTTAGTAACGGCCACTGCTATGAAACTTCCCGTATAACAGTCCTTCATTTCAGGATCCCATCTACTTCATGTATTTATAATGCTAAGACCCATTGAACTTTTCTTAAAGTTTTTGAAAGTCTCACTTCTTTTTCAATTCTTTGTACTCTCATAACTACAGTACCCTTTTTTTTCCAGATCTTTTCTTCTCCAATGTGTGTATCTAGTGCCAATATATTAATCTTCCTTGAAGAACTTTGTCATCATGTTACTCCCTATTTAAGATTTACTGAGAAATAGAAACAAACATTTGAACAAATGGAGAGATTAAAAAATCATTTAGTAACATGGGGCGCCAGGGTGCCTCAGTTGATTGATCATCCACCTCTTGATTTCAGCTCAGGTCATGATCTCACAGCAGTGAAATCGAGACCCACGTTGCATCCCCGCCCCCACCCCTGCGCTGGGTGTGGAAGCTGCTTAGGATTCTCTCTCTTCCTCTCCCTCTGTCCCTGCTCTGCTCATGCACATATGCTTTCTCTTTCTCAAAAAAAAAAAAAAAAAAAAGAAAAAAAAAAAAAAAAAAAAAAAAAATACTAAAAAAAAAAANAAAAAGGCAAAACACAAAAATAAAAACAGAAATCACTTAATGACAAATGATAGGATTTCCATTTTCCCATGAGCTATTCCTTCTCTCATTTTTTTTTTTTGTCCCACTTGTACTTACCAACTTTTAGGGAGATAGATAAAATAACCATGAATCTATGTAGAATATTTGCTTTATTAACTCATTTAGATATCCTTATGACTTAAAATCACAAATATAAAATTATAGATTCATTAACTTAAAATATTTTTCCAACACGAAGGAAAAAAATGACTTAAACTCCATGCAGCTTCTACATCAGTGTCTTTGTCAGCTCTACTTTTTGTCATTCAACAAAAGCAGACATGCACACGCTCTCCCTCTGGGGGATTCACTTAGAGGAGAGCTGAGGATCCTAGAGCTGGGCTCTGAGCAGAGATCAGGACGAAGAACCCAAGTTCCCAGCACAAGAGTCTTTGTAGGCAGTGGGTTGAGCAAGGCCTCTCCTGGCACCAGCCCCTGGGGTGGATATCCTACTTCCATTGACACTTACATGTTTCATTTTGGTTGAGAGGCCGTTACAATGTCCTCATTCTAACTAGTTCCTTCTGTGACTCCTTAACTTCTAGAAGATGGCCATGACATATCTATGTCTCTTGGCCCTTTAGTTTTTACCCACTTAGGTTCAGGTAAATGACTGTGAAGTCTTTTCCTGGGTAAGAACATCTCCAGAATCCCAAAACAGAAAACTATGTTCCTTTAACCATAACTTTAGTACTATCAACCTTAGAACACTCAGAAGTAGAATAGCTTTTATGTTGCTATTTTCATGTAATCGCACTACAATGTCTATGGGTCTACTTTAGCTGTAATTCAAACCTAATGAGAGTTTCCTGCACCAGGCTCTATAGCCCATATATTATCAGCTATTTTCTTCTCTTTTGGGGGGAAAGTAGGTTGTCATAAGGTCACAGGGAGTGTAATTTTGTAGTGAAGAAGTGAGATAATCACTTTCCTACCACCCCAGCATGCTCTTATATGCACATACTCTCAAAATGGAAATTTTCATTTTTTTTAATGTTTTACTTACTTTTTTTTTTTTTGACAGAGAGAGAGACAGGGTGCACAGGGGAGGGTCAGAGAGAGAGGGAGACACAGACTCCAAAGACAGGCTCCAGGCTCTGAGCTGGCAGTCAGCACAGAGCCCGATGTGGGGCTCGAACCCATGAACTGTGAGATCATGACCTGAGCCGAAGCTGGATGCTCAACCGACTGAGCCACCCAGGTACCCCTCAAAATGGAACTTTTAAACTGGATTCAGCTATAACTAATTCAAACATACATTTCTTCTACCCTAACAGTGTGTGCTGTGAATCTATATAGTCTGTGAAACCATAAAGCCAGGGGGGTGCAACAGACCGAACACGGTTTTGGAATCAGACATCCCCAAATTAGAAACCAGACTCTACCACTTACTAGCTGTGTGACCTTGGGAGGGTTACTTAACCTCTCTAGATCTCAGGTTCCTTATTTGAAAACCAGGAATGATACTGACCTACCAGAATTGTTGTTTTTCCTGGAAAAGCAACTGAAAAATTCTGATTCATTGTCCATCTTCCTTTACCTCTCAGCAAATAAAGGCCAAGGATTAGGTGTCTGCCAAGAGTTAATATTCAATCAATTACAGAAGCATTTTCTTTCCCCTCTAGGAAAATAGGCTTCCATTAAAAACTATAGTTGGATTTATAATTAGACATCCTCAAGTGTTAGAACCATAGTAAAGATTGAACTTTTTTTTAGCTTTAGGCTGAAAATAACCACTTGGTTACATACAAAACTTTTATACTAAAAGATTCATACTTAAAACAATTCAGTGACCCAGTGACACGGAAATTAGATTTCAAAAGAAAAGTAATAATGCATGCTTCAAACAGAATACAAAATCAAAATGACGGACAAAAAATTAAAATTTCATTTTAAATTATATCTGAAAAACTAAAAAAAAGGGAAAATCCAGGTTTCAAAACTTCCAAAAAGTTTGGCAACTACAGGATCAAACAAATGATTTTTTTTTTGCTTGAATAAAATAATCATTATTTTAAAAACAGAGGTGAACATTTTAATATTTAAAAGATTGCATATCCTACATTTTAATTGAAAAATTAAGTTAAAAATAATTCAGTATTTCATAAAAATGAGAATATTGTGCCATCAAACTATTCCACTGCCAGAAATAAATTCTCATCCTACAAAGATGGCCCTGCAAAGTTGAAAGTCAAGCCAGTAGATTACATTCCTTGACATTCCTACTCTCTGGTCCCAAAGTCTGGGTGGGGCTCATATTTGTTTCTAAAGCTTTGATCCTGTTTGGGGAAATGGTGGCAACAGAAGCTATCTCTCTAGAAACTTCTTGATATGGGCCATCCTCTGATTTAGAAGCTAATTCCAACCTGGTTAGGTGAAGGTGTCCAAGGAACAATGAAAATGGTACTCTCTGCTGGCTTTCCTGAAATCTTTCACATTGCCTCATAGTTAAGATAACAGAAGAGGCAGTTTGCTTTAAAATCATGCATGTATTGATAAATATTGTCTGCACCTGAATTGAATATATTTGCCTAACGTATCACTTTATGTTGATCTTAGATACACAACTTCACTGGTGTTTGCTCTAAAACTCAATTATGTTCAATATGTCCCTACAAGGTTTTTATTTCAATTTTAGAATTACATTTCATTGGTGGAGAGTATATTTATGAGCTTAAAGCTCATTTAGTGGAGAATAATTTACATATATATTAACTGTCCATTCCCCCTCCTGATGGCTTTTTCCCAAAGCCTGTTCCAATATTTGGATTGTTCTTGGTAATTATTTAAGCCATTGTGACGATTCCAGGACACTGAAGCACTGGGTCTAGATCACAGTGATTATAGAGACCTTTTGAGATTTTTTTCCCCCCAGTTCTCTTCTTTAAGAAAAACCCTCCCTCGCCCAACTGGAGCACGAGTTGTGAGCAGTTCTTTGTACCTTTATACCGAATAAACCTAACCCTCTGAGGAAAAAAGTGATAACTGACTGACCCAATGGTTATTCTTCTCTTGACAATCTGAACTGAGACACTGGCTGAGAGTCAGGTGGTGGTGGTCATTGGAGCTGCACAGCGCTGTTGAATGAGAAACTGTGACAGCTACTGACTGAGAGCCACACATTTGAGGAGCTCGCAGAAAACTAGTCTGCTGGGCCAAGGCGGGACTGAACGGACAAGGGAAACAGGAAGATGTAGGCGAGAGAGGAAAAGCTTCATGTTCCTGAAGACCTTCAGTTTCCAAGTCTAATTCCCCATGGGGCTCAGCTGTCCTCCTCCCCTGAATTCCATGAGGAGCTGCTGTATACTAAAGCCTTTTTTATTTGAAGTCACCAGAGTGGGTTTCTGTTTCTTGCAATCCAAAGATCCCTAAGATAGAATGAAGAGTTTTTTGTAGAAATTCTACATGTCTAACTCCATTCACAGCCAGAGAGTATTTGATAATGACATCTTCTTTGAATTACTTCCTCCCAAGATTTGGGGAGTCGTTCTGAGACTATCGACTTTAAAGCATGATGTTAATTACACGATCGGATCAGATATACACGCCCTGAAAGCAAGTCAGACTGTCATATTTGCCATTCAGTTCCTTTGTAGGGAGTGAGTTGTGAAATGTATGACTCACTTTACATTTGCCCTATTCTGTTCACTGGGAAGGTGCTTTGTCTTCCTTGATGAAAAAGCTTTTGATGATCAGCTTTGCCTTCTACCTGGCATCTGTTAACATTTACCATCTTCCCCAAGCACAAGATCTTTTCTTTTTTCTGTGATTTTCTCCTTTTGAACATTGCTGAAGAAGCTCTGGTGGCTGTAGCATTTTTGGCAAGCTCTAACTTGACAAAAGTTTCGGACCCGGCAAAAAAAAACTATTTCTGATATGAAGCCCATTCATTTACCCTTTAACCTAAGGAATAAGATATAAGTAAAAGGAACTTGGGAAAATACAAAAAATAGGAGAATACGGGGCTCCTGGGTGGCTCAGTTGGTTAAGCATCCGACTTCGGCTCAGGTCACGACTTCATGGTTTATGAGTTCAAGCCCCATGGCGGGCTCTGTGCTGACAGCTCAGAGCCTGGAGCCTACTTCAGATTCTGTCTCCCTCTCTCTGCTCCTCCCCAACTCTCTCTCTCCCTCAAAATAAATAAACCTTTAAAAATATTTTTAAAATAGGAGAATAAAAAATATGTAGGGGGCCTAGGTGGCTCAGTTGGTTAAGAGTCCGACTCTTGATTCTGGCTCAGGTCACGATCTCATGGTTCATGAGATCAAGCCCCGTGTCAGGCTCTGTGCAGAGCCTGCCTAAGATTCTTTCTCTGCCTCTCCCTTTGATCCTCCTCCTCCTCTCTCAAAAAAAAAAAAAGTAATAAAAATAATTGTGGTAAACAGATGAGTTAAGGATTCATTCTGTGGGGAAAACGCACATGACTGCATAGGTTCTGAAGGATGTCCTTTAGGCAAGTTGATACCTTGAGATTTCCTTTGTGATCATTTGCCTTTTCTTGGCATCTCTTACAAATATGGTCTTTCACAGCAAATGTGCTGTTTTGGCAGTCACAGTTAGGATGCTTCCAGTGTTGTTCTAGTGAACACAGACCACTCTACCTCTACTGTTCTTACTAACGAACAATAGTATACCAAGAGCAATGACTGTGGTGATTACAAACAGGCTCTGAACCCAAACTATCTAGTTTTACATTCCATCCCGCTACTTAATAGCTGTGTGACCTTGCAAGTTATTTAACCTCTTTGTGCCTTGGTGTTTTAATATGTAAAATGGGGTAATATTAGTATCATGACCTACTTTGTATTGGGTAAAAGGGTGTGAGGAGTAAATGAGTCCTGGTATCATGCACCTGCTCAGTAAGGTCAGCTATTATTGTTCAGTTTGTTGTTTTTAGTGTTATTTGAGCAAGTCACTATCTATAAGGCATAAGCTAGGCACTGTAGGGGTTAACAGGAAGTTGAGCCACAATCCTCCCATGAAGGAGATTTCTATTTCTACTGAATGACATAAGTGAGGGAGTTAGGAGGAAGGGCTATAAAGCCAGGCTTGACTTCTTACTAGCCTCATGACCTTAGCAAAATTACTTAACTTCTCCAAACCTTGGTTTGCTTATCTAAAATTGGGTCTAAAAATAGGGCTTACCACATCATCATAATCTTTCATATATAATGCATAGCAGGCTTTTAGTACCAAATGACTATGTATTGTCATTAAGCAAATGCTATACGAATTGTGAAAATGATGGATGCTGCCTCCATTTCCCCAAGTAACTGACAATAAAAACACAGAGTAAAGCAAACCCTAGTCAACTTGCCTATGCTCTGTGAAGGCACTCACACAAAGCTGTTCTCTTAAAGCACACCCTAGGAAAGGAAAGCGCTGATAAATTTTTTATGTCTTTTTTTTCCTTTTGCCTCCCTTTAGACTTTGTCTTTGGTTTTACCAGTATTATCTAGGTATGGTTTTCTCTATATACATCTTATTTGGGGCTCATGATGCTTTTTAAAAGTGCATACTTTTCAATAACTGATACTTTTCAACAATTTTGGAAAAGTCCCAGTCATTTTCTGTTCATACCTTTATTCTGCCATTCTCCCTGTCCTGATCTCTCTCTCCTTCTAGGATGACAATTACATATGTTTCCACCATTTTTACCTATCCTGTACATCTCTCACTCCTTTGTATGTTTTTCATCCTTTTGCTGATTCGTAATTCAATCTAAATATTTTCTTCTTCAGCTGTGCGTCATCTGTTATTAAACCCATTCATTCAATCCTTTTTTAAAGCTTATGTATTTATTTTGAGAGAGACAGAGACAGCATGAGCAGGGGAGGGGCAGAAAGAAAGGGAGAGAGAGAATCCCAAGCAGGCTTCATGCGGCCAGCTGCAGAGCCTGATGTGGGGCTCGAACCCACAAACCGAGAGATCACAACCTGAGCCGAAACCAAGAATCAGACACTTAACAGACTAAGCCACCCAGGCGCCACCTTCATTCAATTCTTAGTATCAGTTATTGTGCTTTCAGAATTCTAGAAATTCCTAGAATTTCTTTTTTTTATCTTTTAAATTATATCTTCATTTCCTGTTCTCTGCCAAAATTCTCGGTCTTATTTTTTAATTTCTTAAATGTATTAATCATAATTTTTAAAACTTCTACTGAATAAGTCCAATATCTATGTTCCCTATGAGTCTGTTTCGGTTTCCTCTGTTTTTCTTCCTGTCCCATCTTCTTATGTGCTTGATACCTTTTAACTGATTGCCAGACTTTGGTAGAAAACATTCAGTGATAATTTGGGGGCATAGGTGTTGCTATCTTCCTCCAGAGAGGACTTGTTTTGACCTCTGGCAAGCAGCTGGGCCACAACAGTAGCAACTTAGTTCACCTAATCAAGCAGACTCTGGTCTTTGAGAGAGCGTGTCAGTACCCAGTGTGCTCTATTTCTTGGGGTATACCCCTTCAGGATTCCAGTGAAACACCCAGTTTACTGGGTCCCATCATAACCGACAAGCTCTGAACTCTAATATTTCTGCCTACCGACCATGTATCTGTTGGAAGTCTGCTCAGTATCCAACCTTCAGCTCCCACTTTTGAAATTGGTATTCACCTGAAGAAGAAGAGCAGTGCAAGTTCAGCCTCATTATTTGGGGTTTCCCTGTGTTCCCATATCCAGACCCCATGAACCCAGTTCCTTACCACCAGATAGCTCTTCTCTCCTCAAAGAGAGGGTTGGTTCAAAACATCCTAGTCCACCATTGCTAGAAGCAGAACTCTTGCCTACGTTTTTGCTCTATATCTGATGACTTCACCGTTCAGATTTCAGGCAGTGGGCAGATTTCTAAGAAAACCAGTTACAGAGTTCTAAACGGCTTGCCAAATAGTCTTTTAGTGGAGAAAATAGGTTTTAAAGACACAGTAAATGGGAAAAATTGGAAACATACCTAAGGGGATCCAAATCTTTACCACAGATGGTAAATCCAATGATTATTATATATATTACTTTATGTTATGAGTCACATCATCTGCACCTTGAGGAATCTTCTGTGAGATCCCTTTCAGTTTCCAGCAGGATGTTACTAAAGTCCTCGGGAGCCATTATTCCTGACCTTTTAGGTTTTCATCTCCTTTCTCCTAGTCCATTATCCGAGGGTTACTTTTGAAGAGTAAAAAACGATGGGTTCATTACCATAAAAAAGGCAACTGCCTAGCGACAACAATCTGTTTTATGTGCTGCTGCCGTTGTTGTTTTTGAGAAAACAAAACCAAACTCAATGACTACAAGGGATGGAGCCGGCTTCTGTCGCAGCTGGAAATTTTGGGTAGGACTTGGATGTAAGACAGTACAGGGCACCTAAGAGTTACGCAATAGTTACCTGTTACAGTATTTATTGAAAAAAAATCTTTCCTCTTGTCTATAAAGAAAGCTGAGCTGATTGCACCAGGGTGGGCATGAGCTGAGAGGACATCTCCTGCCTGGGAGGGAGCATTTGGCACAATTCCTAGAAACTGAACCTGGACATCAAATCCAGTCAGTGCTTTCTTTTCCTCCTTCTGAGTTGGTATGTGTCACTTTCATCTTTATCTCATTAAAAATAACAAAGTCTTTATGTCTCCAGTGCAGGTGAATCCCTCCCTCTCTGGAAGCTTAAATTGGCTATGCTGCTGGCAGAATTCATACCTGTTGTTAAAAGACATGCGCCTCTGCTTCCAACCTCCATTGCAGGAAATCCCTGTGGCAAAAAAAAAAAAAAAAAGATGGTGCTCATAAGAATGCAGAAACGGTATAGCATTCCTTTCTATCTCAGATTCTCAGATGCTGTGGAAAGAGACAGATGTGCAGACACCCCATAGCTTTCTACTCAGATATGCCAGAGTAGGGAGTGTGATCTGGATCATAAATGTTGGGGTTATACATCCTATGTTAGACTTACTTGTCCTGACAGCTACCATTATTTCCGTGTCTTCTATGGACCGAGCACCATAATGATGGCATTAGATTGTAACTCATTATATTTTCACAGTAACGGTGAAAATTAAATTAATATTAAACAACCAGACACATGTTGGTTGTTTAGTAGTCTTTATGAGATGGTCAGTCAAGTGTGGCCAAGAGGAGACAAAAGAGAGGCTCAGAGAAAAACAAAGTTTACTACGGACACACATCCTAGAGACAGGCAGTATGCAAAGTGGGGCCTCATGGAAAATACTAGGGTGGTCAGGTGACAGAAGACAGCAGTAGGGAGGAGGGCTTAGACCATGGCATTTATTGAGGTTTCTGTGGGAAAGGCAAGGTAGGACAGGATTATGAGTTTAGGATTGGCTAGTTTGAATAATTTTGGTGGGTTTTAGTCTATGGAGCTGGTGCCTAGTTGCCTGGCACCTGGCCCTGGGATAAGACAGAGTTAATAATTACTTTTAGGATGCACAGGCCAGATAGAAGAGGTATGGTTCTGGACTGTTGGTTTGCATGTGAAGTCATGCCCCAGGCTGGGCCCTTTTGCTATCTCAGAATCAGTTAGCCTAGACAAGGGTAGTCTCTCTCCAGCTACAAAGGTTTTGCATGATGTCAAAACAATATAATATACAGAAAATTATATATACACAATACATTAGTATTCCTGTATAGTAAAAGGAAACTGAGGCTCAGGGAGGTTCAGTCAGAGCTCAACTAGTATTATTCAGAGTGGGATTAAACTTGAAGTCTGACTGGGTGTCTGGGTGGCTCAGTCAGTTAAGCGTCCGCCTTCAGCTCAGGTCATGATCTCACGGTTCGTGGGTTTGAGCCCTGCATCCGGCTATGTGCTGACAGCTAGCCCAGAGCCTGGGGTCTGTTTCGGATTCTGTGTCTCCCTCTCTCTCTGACCCTCCCCTGCTCACGTTCTCTCTCTCTCTCTCTCTCAGAAATAAATAAACATTAAAAAATTTTTTTTAAAAATCTGAAGTCTGACTGACTCTAAGTGCTAATCCTGCATTAATCTTTCCTTAAGTTTTTCCAACTCATACTGTATTCCTAGACATGCATTTAGAAAAATGAGATCATACCTCTAAAATGTTTTGATTCCTTTGGCAGCTTATTTTGCAGATTAATTGTAGTTAATATGCACATTACCAGAGTTGGAGACACTCTGTAATTTAAAATATTAATCTACCAATATCCTCCAACTATTTGATTTCAATGAATTTTACATTTCAGCTTATTTGCACTGGGGAATAAGGCTTTGCTCATTCAATAAACCATATGGCTTGAGCTGTATATAGTATGATGTGTAGTTTTTTCTACCTGGGACAGAACAAGTAAAAGGTTATACATAAAGAGCTTTTTAACAAGGAGCTAGGAGGTCGTAGACTTGTATTTTGCTTCTCCATTTAGGAAAAACAATCTATTCTATGGGACACTTTATGGTTTAAACAGAAGGGGCAAAAGTGAACTGTTATAAAGAATGTGAACTACCTATATATAGGAAAAATAGTACAATTAGAAATTTAAAGATTTTCTGGACAGCAGAACTCAGTGTCAGAAACAGAATAAAAACTTTTATGGGAAATACTAAAATAACAAACAAATAACTAAGCTACAGGTTTTAGATAAGCCTAAATGTTAATCATTGGAAGACTATAGCTTTTTATATATTAAATTTATTTTAGTCCTGTTTCTTTCCAAAATGGACTCAGAGAAAAGCCTCAAAAAATGACAGTATAAAATATGGTTGATAAAAGAAAACTTTGTTTCTTCCTATTCACAACTCTTCCGATACCGATGTGTGGGTTTTCCATATCAGGTAATTCTCCACTTCTCTGTGGACATCAGCTGCATGTCCTACGATATAATTCATTATGATACCTACTGCCCAGAGTTAGAGTAGACCCCACAAGTTAAGGGCACTGTCCCACAGATTGCTCTCCTTCAGACACCAGTGACCAGTCTCAGGTTGTCACTGGTACTTGTGACTGATGAGATAAATCCAGGGTTCCCACAACCCTCCCCTTGGGTTCAATACTTTGCTAGAATGGCCCACAGAATTCAAGGAAACACTATTTCCAGCTTATTGTGAGGGATATAAGTTAGGAAAGGCCAAATGGAAGTGATGCAAAGGGGAACATGTGGGAAGGGTCACCCTCTCGGCTGCCACTCCCCTGGCTTGTGGATGTGCTCGCCAACCTGGAATCTCTCTGGATGCACTCCTTTAGGGTTTTTATGGAGGCTTCTTTGTGCAGACATAACTGATTAAATCATTGGCTGTTGGTGATTGTGCTCAATCTCCTACCCTCTTCCCTTCCTCAGATGACTAGGGGGTGGGGCTGAAAGTTTCCAGGGCCCAGTAGGAGTCACCTCTTAACTTAAACTCAGGTGTGGCTGATGGGGACATATTATGTACGAATAACAAAAATGCTCCTCTCACCCTTGTCATTCAGGAAATGATAATGGTTTTAGGAGCTCTGTGCCAGGAACCAGGATGATGAAGACCAAATCTATATTTCTTATTATATCATAACATCTCAGATAAAAGAGAAAGGGAAAATGAGGACCAGTGAAAGCAGGAAAAGACCACACATGCTAACCCATCCTAAAAGTTAATATGATTCTTGTGGTAGAGTTTTAACTCTGCGCTTCCTGGGAGATTTTTTTTAAATGTATATATATTTATACATACATACATACATATATATATGTGTATATATATATATAATGTATGTGTTCTTCTAAATTTATGTGAGAATTTTAACTGTCCGCAATTATATATTTTATTTTTTGTTTTTTTGTCTTTTATTACTTTTTTTTTTTTTACAAATAGTTTATTGTCAAATTAGTTTCCATATAACACTCAGTGCTCATCCCCAAAGTGCCCTCCTCCATGCCCATCCCCCCTCCCCCCACACCCATCAGTCCTCAGTTTTTGTCANGCCCTTCTTCTCCCCCTTGTTCCTCCGTCAAGTTCCTCCTAATCCTCCTATACGTGCAAACATATGATATTTGTCCTTCTCTGCCTGTGTCTTTTATTACTTTTTAAATATAATTTATTGTCAAATTGGTTTCCATACAACATCCAGTGCTCATCCCAGCAAGTGCCCTCCTCAATGCCCATCACCCACTTTCTCTCTCCCTCACGCCCCCATCAACCCTCAGTTTGTTCTCTGGATTTAAGAATCTCCTATGGTTTGCCTCCCTCCCTCTCTGTTTGTAACTTGTTTTTTTCCCCTTCCCCTCCCCCATGGTCTTCTGTTAAGTTTCTCATGATCTACATATGAGTGAAAACGTATGGTATCTGTCTTCCTCTGACTGACTTATTTCACTTAGCATAATACCCTCCAGTTCCTTCCACGTTGCTGCAAATGGCAGGATTTCACTTCTTTCTTATTGCCAAGTAGTATTCCATTATATATATATAAACCATATCTTCTTTATCCACTCATCAGTTGATGGACATTTAGGCTCTTTCCATGATTTGGCTACTGTTGAGAGTGCTGCTATGAACATTGGGGTACATGTGCCTCTATGCATCAGCACTCCTGTATCCCTTGGGTAAATTCCTAGCAGGCTATGGCTGTGTCATAGGTTTTAATTTTTTGAGAAACCTCCATTCTGTTTTCCAGACCGGCTGTACCAGTTTGCATTCCCACCAACAGTGCAAGGGGGTGCCCATTTCTACACATCTTCACCAGCATCTAGAATCTCCTGATTTGTTCATTTTAGCCGCTCTGACCTGTGTGAGGTAATATCTCCGTGTGCCTTTGATTTGTATTTCCCTGATGATGGGTGATGTTGAGCATCTTTTCACTTGTCTGTTGGCTGTCTGGATGTCTTCTTTGGAAAGTGTCTATTCATGTCTTCTGCCCATTTCTTCACTGGATTATTTGTTTTTCAGGTGTGGAGTTTGGTGAGTTCTTTATATATTTTGGATACTAGCCCTTTATCTGATATGTCATTTGCAAATATCTTTTCCCAATTGCATCAGTTGCCTATTAGTTTTGTTGATTGTTTCCTTTGCAGTGCAGAAGTTTGTTTTTTTTTTTTAATCTTGATGAGGTCCCAATAGTTCATTTTTGCTTTTAATTCCCTTGCTTTTGGAGATGTGTCAAGTAAGAAATTACTGCGGCTGAGGACAAAGAGGTTGTTGCCTGCTTTCTCCTCTAGGGTTTTGATAGTTTCCTATCTCACATTCAGGTCTTTCATCCATTTTGAGTTTATTTTTGTGTATAGTGTGAGAAAGTGGTCTAGTTTCATTCTTGTGCATGTTGCTGTCCAGTTCTCCCAGCACATTTGCTAAAGAGACTGTTCCTTTTTTTCCATTGGATACTTTCCTGCTTTGTTAAAAATTAGTTGGCCATACATTTGTGGGTCCTCAATTGTCCACAATTTTAGTTAAACAACATTAAACATAACTATCATACACAATTTAAATTATTGGGGAAAATTCATGGAGATATATATATATCTTTTCTAAAAAAATAATAATTTATTATAGACTTTATTTTTTAGAGTAGTTTTAGGTTCACAGTAGAACTGAATGGAAGGTACAAAGATTTCTCATATACTACCTGCCCCCACACATGTATCGTCTCCCCCATTATCCACATTCCCCACCAGAGTGGTTCATTTGTTATAACTAATGCACTTACACTGACGTACTTTAATCACCAAAGTCCATGGTTTAACATTAGGGTTCATTCTTAGTGTTGTATATTCTATGCATTTTTTCAATGTATAATGACATGTATACACCATTATAGTATCGTACAGAACAATCCCCCTGCCCAAAGATCCTCTGTGCTCTGTCCTTTCATCCTTCTCTCCTCATTAACTCCTGGCAACCACTGATTTTTTTTTTTTTTTTACTGTCTCCATAGTTTTCTGGAAGCCACTTTTAAAAGGGAAACTTGATACAGTAAGTTTTCATCAGAAAATAGAAGATGTAAAATTTTCTCAGAAAAGACAAAATTTTTTCTTGGCCACAAATTATGTAAGAAACTAGTTACTTTATGGAATCAAGATAGAGATATATCGGATAATACAGACAACAGTCTTCCAGAGAGTGCAGGTGCAGATCCTATTTAACTCTATTTTGAAATAAACTCACAAAAGCTGAAAGTCCAACTCAGTAAGAGTCTTCCAGGTTCTAAGTTAAGTTCCATGAGACTAACTTGATCCAAGGTTAATATTTGGGAAATCCAGAGTTGTATATAGCACGTCCCCTATCAAGACTGTACTTCCATAAATACCATTTATTTTAACAAGGACTTTTATAAGCACTAAAATTATGCCTAAAGAACTGGTCTTCTCTTTTGTTTGAGAACAAACAGATCCACGTTTAGAGACCAGAAGATAGACCATTTATTATGAAAGGTGAAATGCTTAACCAGTATTTCCCCCATGTGGCAGCGGAATGCAAGAGTATTTTAGGCAACTTCGAATTTATTCAAATACTTTGATAAAAGCTCAGTTGAGGTTAGATATTCACAATACAGCATGTCAGAGTTGGTTTAGGCATGGGAAATGTTAATGTGAATGCTTCCAGTTGTCTGTCTTTTGACATAGAAAAATCTTAGTAGAAAAGCATTTCATTCCCGGCAGCAAAATCTATCCTTGAGGCAATTGATACTTGTCAGCTTGTACTACTTGTGCTAGGTGCTGGACTAAGTACTTTATACAATTTATCTAATTTAATGTGGGCGAATTAGATGTTCAGGATCCCAAATACATTGACTTGCTGTAGGATGAAAATCACTGATTAAATGAATTTTAGAGAATGATTTTCAAAGACAATGATTTTCTTTTAGCGATGTCATAATTAATGTTAGGCTTTCTTTCTGGCAGTAAATACTAAGTTCACTAGCTTCTTGAGGCCAGGACAAAGACACTGTTAGGTAATCAATTTAAAATTTTCATTTTTGGGGCACCTGGGCGGTTCAGTTGGTTAAGCAACTGATCTTGATTTAGGCTCAGGCCATGATCTCACAGTTGGTGAGTTCAAGCCTCATGTCAGGCTCTGTGCTGATAGCTGGGAGCCTGCTTGGGATTCTCTCTCTTTTTCTCTCTTTCTCTTGAACACACACACTCTCTCTCAAAATAAATAAACAAACTTAAAAAATATTTTCATTTTCCTCCTTGTCATACAGGAAGAATACATTTTCCGATTTTTCCTGAAGTTATGCTTGAAGCCATATGACCAGGTAGTAGCTTATGGAATGCCACAAGCCCCCAAATATGCTGGCTCACACACTCTCTCCCCTTTATCCATGTGGCTACATGAGGAAAACTCTAGGAAAACAGAACCACAGGATGGAAGTAGCCCAGATCCTTGAATAGCCACTTGTTAAGGATCACTTAGAAGAATGACCAACCTGCATTAAATTTTGCGCTGATCAAAGGAGTATTTATCATGTCAAGCAAAAGATGTTGGAGGTGTTGTGCTAGAGAAGCTGGCTCGTGTTACCCTTCCTGGTTTTCTGATCTTAAAAATTCATCATCAACATAAAAGAATCTTTCCATTTTTTCATAAAAAACATGAATCCAAATTGCTTTAAAATTTGTATCAGATCACTAGGTTACAATTTTAAAAAGGCTGAAAAGTAGAAGGCTAAAACAAATCTATAGCTATTGAAACTGCTTTCTAATTTGGTCTGCTGGTTGCACCCATTTCAATTCCTTCAGTGATACTAAAATAGAATTAAAGGCCTATCCAATGAAGTCTTCCATTGTTTTTGGCAGAATTATGTGAAGGTGGATGAAAAACATCAACAGTAATAGTCGTGCCTGAAGCTTTTTGGTTTCTCATGTGTGCTATATTAGACCAAAGTCCAATGCCTTCAGTTTGCAAAGAGAATGCTGGCATAAAATTTTGGACCTCAACCTCTTTTTTTTTTTCTTAAATGTTTATTTATTTTTGGGAGAGAGAGAGAGACAGAGAGACAGAGATACAGAGAGATAGAGCATGAGCAGGGGAGGGGCAGAGAGAGGGAGACACAGAATCTGAAGCAGGCTTCCAGGTTCTGAGCTGTCAGCACAGGGCCAGATGCGGGACTCGAGCTCTTGAATCATAAGATCATGACCTGAGCCGAAGTCGGGTGCTTAACCAACTGAGCCACCCAGGCACCCCAGACCTCAAGCTTTTAAGTTGGTTATTTTAAAATTACATTTTAACTTTCCACATGGGTGTGTGTTTATATATTTAAATTACAATTTTTATAACTATCTTACCAAATATAGTAAAACCATGGATTGTAACTCGTTCTGCGAGTGTTCCACAAGACAAGCAAACATTTCTGATAAGTTTTAACTTGATAAATGAGCCATGTCTTACAATACGAGTGGTCCATGAGACTGAACTTCACAGATCACAACTGAGCCAACGATTCCTGAAATTTGCTTTGATATACAAGTGCTTTGGATTACAAGCATGTTTCTGGAACAAATTATACTCCCAAACCAAGGTTTTACTGTATTTTTATTTTTCCAATACACTTTAAAAATACTATTTGGCTATTCTAGTTACTTAATCATACCACCTTTTTAAATCTTGTTTTTAGTGTTTATTTATCTTTGAGAGAGAGAGAGAGAGAGAAAGCGTGCCAGGTGGAGGGAGGGCCGTGGGGACAGCGGGTCTGAACCAGGCTCTGCACTGTCGCGGGGCTCATGAACCATCATATCATGACCTGAGCTGAAGTCTGATGCTTAGCCAAGTGAGCCACTCAGACGCCCTACTTAATCATATCATCTTAATGAGAATGTTGCCCCTTGTTTTCAATAATTCGTATTTTTCCTTCTCTGCATCATATTGTATTTCTAGAATATTAGATATGGGCATTCTCATGTCATTCCTGACATTAATTGGAATTCTCCCAATATTCACATTCTACATTATACTGATTTTTAGTTTTTATTGTTTTATTAATAGTTCATTGTTTTTTAAAACCAAGAATCAACAGCGCTGATCATAGAGTCAGCAGCAACCTCAGGTCTCCTTACATTTAAGTCAACACTCAGAACACTTAGGCTCACAAGACTGTAATGGTCACATTTGACACTTAATTACTCAGGAGGATGGGGAACAGGGACCACAGTTTGTCGGCACAGTCGCATCAAGTGCTCCTCTTCAGTGGAACTCCTCACACGGCAGAATGGCTCAGGTGCACAATGACAAACACTTTACACAGAGGTGAAACTGCTCTGGCTTAACAGCCTCATGTCGCTCTGAAGCCAGTATCTCATCGGCAGTGTCCAACATCTTTCTCCTCAAGGGACATACCCAGTTATAGGAAACACTGAACTCAGGTTTGTTCAGTGCTATGGTTTGCTACCAATTGTTCTTGCTGTCTAAATGCAGTTTATCAATCAGGGGTCCATTTTTACCAGCAACATAGCAACAGAGTTCACAAACCACCTTATCTGGTTGCCAGGGGAACGGAGCTAGAAAGTTAACATAAGGTCAAATTCTCAAGCAGAAGGGGAAAGGATTTTGTTAACCCTTTACCCACATAGAGGTTTTCTGTCAATTTGATTGTAATGGATTCTTTTAATATGTTGATAGATTATACTTGTAATCATTTTTTAGGGCTTTTGCATTTATATTTGTATCCGTGATAAGCTGTGTATATGTGTCTATGTTTGTGCACATGTGAGAAAGCTGTTTCCAGACTTAAATGTCAGTAACACCTTACGAGTATTTGTAAGTACTCCTCTTTAGATCCATAAAATAATTTAAGTAGTATTGGAATTATTCCCTCTTTGAAGGGATGGTCTACTCTGTGGTATAACCAGAGCTGTTGGAAAGGCTCTAGACCTGCTAGTTCATACATCACCTATGCTCATTCCCTATGAAGGACACAACACACATCCAGATTAAGGGAGTATCATTGTAGGAGTGCTTCAGTGGCTCAACTGGTTGAGTATCTGACTCTTGATTTCATCGCAGGTCATGATTCCAGGGTTGTGGGATCAAGCCCCATGTCGGGGTCTGCACTGAGTGTGGAGCCTGCTTACGATTCTCTCTCTCTCTCTCTCTCTCTCTCTCTCTCTCTCCCCCCCCGACCCCTCCCCTGCTCATGTGCACTCTCTAATAAAAACAAAAAATGAGTATCATTGTAAAAAATGAAAATGTTGGTGTATTTCACTATTCCTTCTTGCTTTTATAAGGTAATGTAAAAAAAAAAGATGAGCTTAGTCAAAAACTGGCTGCGTGGCAAGCAGGGAGAGAAAGAAATGAGAATGGGGGCGCCTGGGTGGCTTGGTAGGTTAAGCATCTGACTTCAGCTCAGGTCATGATCTCACGGTTCGTGGGTTCGAGCCCCGTGTCGGGCTCTGTGCTGACTGCCAGCTCAGAGCCTGGAGCCTGTTTCAGATTCTGTATTTTCCTCTCTCTCTGACTCTCCCCTGCTCACGCTGTCTCTCTCTCTCAGAAATAAAAAAACATTAAAAAAATTTTTTAAAACAGAGAAAGAAATGAGAATGTCCAGAAATGTGGGGCCTCCTAGGATTCAAAAAGACAACTGCTTTGATACCCTAAACATTAATCTCAGTAAAAGGATCTAAGCCTGTGGCAAGGATCAGAAAAAGGGTGTTGCCTTCCCAATCAAATCTATCACTTCAGCTAGCTTCAAGGTGGCTTCTATTAAGATGAAAGAGTAAGGTATGGATATACGGAAGCGAAGAAAGAAAGCAGGCTTAAGAACGCGGACTAGAAAAGATTTTGGTTATTGTTATTGGTGCAAGGAACTTACTGGAAACAATTAGATTAGGGTTTTTAAGGAAATCTTGTAGCTACAGAAACCATGAGTCTGACCTGAGAATATCTATCTGTTAGCTCCTTAAAGCAACACTCAGACTCTTAAGGTGTAGCCAGAGAAAAAGAGCTGTAAATGATGTAAGAGCTCCCAAGGAAGACACGTGCTCCAAGGGTCCCTTCTGATATGGCTATGAAAGATGAATGGACAAGGTTGTAGAAGCAGAGGTGACCTGACTGTCTGACCAAGGCAATTCTTCAACTGCTGGAGCAGAGAATCTCCGTAATTCTTGCTTAGTTTGGAGTCAAGATTGCAGTGAAAAAAGCAGCTGTGTGTTCCTCATCCTTCTCTTTTCTTACTAGTTTTTTTAAATGTTTATTTATTTTTGAAAGAGAGAGAGAGTGTGTGTGTGCATGCACAGGAGGGAGAGGGGGAGAGAGAGAGAGAGAGAGAGAGACAGGATTCAAAGCAGGGTCCTCACTAACTGCAGAAAGCTCAATTCAGGTGGAACTTGCAAACTGCAAGGTCATGACCTGAGCTAAAATCAGATGCTTAACTGATTAAGCCACGAGGCACCCCCTGAATAGTGAGTTTTTAAAGCAGTTTTCCTGTCCCTATGGCACCACTGTTTATGGGATACGGGGAGAAATAGCTTACCGACAGACACTATGAGAACTTGATAGAGAAAACACATTTTCTTTACCCTCTGCCTGGACACCACCCCAACCATACATCCTCACCTTATTCAGTCTCTGCTTAAATGTCACCACCCCAGAAGGGACCACGTCACTCTACCTAAAATCACCTCTCATCTCTTATCACCTTTTCCTTCCTTTACCCTCTCTTTACACCTTACTCTCTCTTCATAGCACTTATTCCTCCTTGCTCCCCTACCGCAGTGGGAACTCTCAGGGCACAACTTTGTTTCCTAGCTAAAGTCCTACTACCAAGAAAAGGCCAGTACATTGTAGGCTCTCAATAAATATTTGTTGGGGGGGGGGAGGGAAGATGAAACGAGTAAGAGCTTCTCATGTCCAAGTGTTTGAAGTGGTGTTTGTTTGGTCCTATTTTGTTACTTATCTGTACCACATTGTGATCAGTGGTAATTATTTGTGAGAACAATGGGATTACTACTTGCAAGGTGGCATTATTGGGTAGGAAACCTAACCAAAAAAGTGGTCCTCTTGGAAAAGTACAGATATTGCTAAAAGCAAACCGTTTTCATCAGCTTCTTTTTTTTTTTTTAATGTTTATTTATGAGAGAAAGGGAGAATGAGCTGAGAGGGGCAGAGAGAGAGGGAGACACAGAATCTGAAGCAGGCCCCAGGCTCCGAGCTGTCAGCACAGAGCCTGATGTGGGGCTCGAGCCCACAAACCGCAAGATCATGACCTGAGCTGAAGTCAGACACTTAACCAACTGAGCCACCCAGGCGCCCCTGTCTTGTTTTTAAGGCGGAGATAGATAGTGCAATATCACCCCCATGGGAACTTCACCTTGTTTCTGGAATGGTTGGTATAATTGTAGCATACCAACCAGTTAGACCTTGGAATTCCTGCTGACTCTCTTCATTCCATGATTCAACAAAGACTGATAGAATCAGCTACTACTTACTCACGGGGGAAGCTCAAGTTTGCCAGGAAGAATTCAATCCAACATTTAATATTTACTGAATTGAACCCTTGTGCCCTTGTCCGCCTGCTTGTTAATGTGTCACAGAACTCAGAGTGGCAGAGAAGCAGTGCAATAAACCCATTGCGTTAGAAGTTACAATATGGGATGTGCAGTGTTGTGATTATACCACAGGAATCTCAGCCAAGCAAAAAGTCAAAAAAGGCTTCCTGAGTAAATGTCAGCTAAACTTGGACCCAAAGGGCAAGTGGAGAGTGTCCAAATGAAGAAGGAAGATGAATGGTGTTTTCTAGGCCAAAGAAAAAGATATGGAAAAAAATTTAAAGCATGCTGATGGGGCATTACACTTTTGTTCCAGATATTGTCCTATTTTCACCTATAATGTCCTCCTTTCCTTCTATCTCTAGCTTTTAGCCTACAGGTTAGCCCCTTCTTAATAATCATCCATTGCTCTGGGGAGGTTTATTTGCAAATCCAATCCAGGAATCAATGAACAAAGAAAATGGCTAAGAAGTAGCCTGGAATGGAGCCTACATTACACTTAACAAAAATTTGATTTTCTGCAGAAAAAATATTTTGACTCTTACATTTTTGGACTTCATTAGAAGGATCTGAAATAGATGACACCAAGCTGTTTGCCTAAAATAATGTCCCAAGCCTGAATTGGCATGGATATTTCCTGAGATTAAAATAGAAACTTGTTTTGCTAACAGAAAACAACTTGGAAATCAAAGAGTCATTTAAGTTGAAACCATTATTTTTCCTTTTCTTGCATAAAATTCCTGTTTTTGTACACACTAAGAAATCAGGATTGTGAGATCACACTGCCACAGAATTTTCCATTAAAAAATTGAAGTTGGAGAAACCTCAGAAAGAAAATAAAGACAGAAAAACGTTTGTAATGTAACAAATTCATTCAGCAAACATTTATGAGCACATAGTACATGTTCTAGGCACTAACAAACTTTCCCTTGAAGAGTTTGCTTTCTACCAGAAAGGCATACAAACGAGAAATAAATTATATAGGACACCGGAAGGTGAGTGGTATGGAGAGAAGACAAAGTAGAACAAATCATGCAGCATCCTGAGGGGGCCGATTTGCAATTTTTAATCTGCAAATTTAAAGGCTGGATTCCTCAAAGAGTGGTAACATTTGAGCAAAGCCTGAAGGAAGTGAGAAAGTGAATCATGTCGATATCCAGGCAGACAGATCTGCCAGTTAATGGCCCGAAGGCAGGGGCATGCCCGGGGTGTGCGAGGAAGCCAAGGAAGTCATGGGCTAGGGAAAGGGAGAGAATAGGAGATTAGGTCTGAGACGTATGAGAGATGGCAGATCACTGCACGGAGGAGTCATTGGAGCAGGGTTTGAGAAGAGGGGTGACTCAATGGATATATGTTTTTACGTGCATTTTAGGATGATCGTTGCGTGTTTTCATTGAACAGTCTTTTAGTGCATTATTTTTCTTTTTACTCTGCAACAGCAGAACAATGGTTGTTAAAATGGTTTCTACAAGCTCTCCCCCCGATCAGGCACCGCAGGCTAAGTAGTAACGGCCCTCCCGCTCTGGCCTGCACGTGCCCCTGGCGGGGTCAGCCTTTGCTATCGTCCTAACGTGCTCGAAGTCGAGCTGGCAGAGACAGAAAACAGCCTGCACGTTTCTTCTACCAAACTCGACTGGAGAGCCAAACATTTCTTTCGGTTGGTTACAAAATAAAAAAATATGCCTCTGCCAACTCTGCGGGAGAAGCAAACTCCCGGAGTTTGCCTTTGCTAATTTGTCCAAGTCGTGCAGTCGTGCTGTGGTTTCACTAACTGCAGACGCTGCTCAGCTCCAGCCCCACCAACGTCTCCGGTCTCGGGCTTCTCCGCCGCCCGCGGAAGCCGCTGCTTGTCCCTGCGGTCACCACCTGTTCGGGCGGACCCGCGGAGCGCGCACCTACGCCGCGGGTCCTTTCCCTCCTCGGCTCACCCTTCCCTGCGGAGCGCCCGGCGCTCCCTCCCTCGCCCAGGCCGGGCTTGCAACTTTCCTCGCAGCCTGGCGCTCGCCCCACTTGGCTGGCCCTCAAGAGACGCCGCTTCCCTAAGCGCTCCAGCTCCCGAGCTCTCCGCCGAGGGGCCAAGCGCCCTCAATCCCCGGCCCCCGGCTGGGAGGGCTGCGAGGCGAGCGCACGCGCGCCCCCCTCCGCCCCCTGCGCCCCTCCCCGCGGGCGGCGCAGCTCCCCCTGCAGCACCTCCCCTCGCGGGGAGGGAGGCAGAGGGGGCTCCCGGCGCCTCGCCGCAGACCTGCTCGGGCTGCTCGCCGCGCCGCTCTCTTCCGACAGCTGCAGCAGTCGCCGCGGCGCCCGCAGCTCCTCCCTTGGAGCCGAGGGGACGAGCGCGCCTCTCTCCTCCGCGCCCGGCACCCCCAACCTGTTCCTCGCGCGCAGCCGTGCATTCGCCGCCCGACATGGATTTCCTCCTGGCGCTGGTGCTCGGCTCCTCGCTCTACCTACAGGCGGCCGCCGAGTTCGACGTGAGGTGGGTTGGGCCTCGCGACCCCCTCTTCTCCTCCTTCTAGCGCCAAGTTCGCTCTCGCGGGGCTGGGGTCCTCTCGCCCCGGCGGGTTGCGAGGCCAGAGAGGAGTCTCCCCGGCCAGAAGTTGGGCCACCGCGCGGCATCGGCGGGAGGAGAGCCGTCGAACCGCTCTCGCGACCGGTGGCCGCCCGAGGCCGGGGAGGGCGCCCCCTGCGAGTCCCGGAGCCCAGCCGCGGCTCCCGCCTCGGGTGTCAGGACCTAGGGGAGGAGGTTCAGAACCGGGGCTCGGAGCGCGCGGGCTAGCCTCCTAAGCCGAGGTGATGCGCGGGACGCCTTTGGTCAGCAAACTCTGGCTTGTGACGTGGACGGCCCTTCCGTGGGGAAACTTCCAGGTGGCCGGGCCAGATCCCGGCTTGAAGCTGTCAGGGCCGCTCACGCAAAGGGTGGGGGGCGAGGAAGCGAACGGCCTTCCAGGGACGACCCGTTTGCCTCCGCGCTTGGTGTTCTTGAGGGAGGAGGACTCAAAATAAGGACCGAAAGGCGGGGAGCGCTCCGTGTGTGTTCGTGTCTGTGTACGCACGCACCCACCGCTCCCGAGACCTCGGGCAAGCCTGGCGTGCAGCGTGCTCTGACAGGTTCCAACAACCCTGGGCGCCGTCGCCGCTGTCACTCAGCCGCCCCCCTGGCGGCGGCGCGCGGCGCGCTCTCTCCGCAGCCGCGGGATCGGCTCTGGCGAGTGTGTGTGTTTGTGTGCGTCGGTCGGTCAGGAGGGCGTGCTTGGATACCCCCACCTCCGTGCAATTATAGACCAGACCCGCCCCGAACGCCGAGCGCTGCCGCTGGTGCACAAACCAGGCTGGAGCAGCCGGGAGAGATTTTAACCTGGGTCACACCGCCATCCAGTCTTCCTCTTTCAGAGCCTGCTCACCCGCCCCGACCCCGCCAGGATGCCCTCCGAGCAGCCCTAAAGACAGCCGCACCTGTTTCCCTTGTAATCTTGGAACGAATCAATTCCACGATTGATTGGCTTTCGTGTACCTGGAGGGGAACAGGAACCGAGGGGAACCAGTGGAGCGCTTAGAAGAGCAACCCCTTGTTTACCACCTGGTCGGAGGAAATAGAAAGTTGGGGGTTATTTGGGTGCTTTGTGCTTGCAGGCATAAAGGGAGATAAAAGAAACGGGAATTGAAAAGATTAGGAGTGTTTACGAAAATGTGGGTAGCGGCCAGAGGCTCTTTTATTTTATGAAAGCAATTCTTTGCCCACGTGCTGTGCATTTGTGGCACACACATTTGCAATAAGAAATACATCACATGGTTTTGCTAAGATTTTAAGGTAGCCTTCATTTTAAAACAGCCAATTAAAATATTGATCCTCTGGGATTATAAAGTCAGGTGTGAATCTAAACAAAGAAACGATATACCAAATAAGGCGTCAAAGTGGAACCTGGTGGATAAATTGGTATCCTTGAAATGGAATACTTTGAGTCCTTATTTACATTAGTGAGGAAGATAACAGGAATTGTTGATGCAGGAAAGTTTCAAACCACAAGGACACTTGAGATGTTAGCTACACTTTAAACTCTTCTTGGTTTTATTTAGACTTTTTTTTTCTAATACTTTCTTTCCTGGGAACATTTTCTGCCAGCGTCCTATCTCAAAGGGGAGATTCTGTTTCATTTGATTTTGAGAAACTCCCATCTTTCTGCCCCTTTCCACATCTTCCCCTTTCCAAGGCAGAAAATATAAGGCAGATTTTTTCTTTCTGCTTTGACATGTCGTTTTATTTAATACTTTTCAGTTTATGATAAATCAGTCAAAACTGGGCTTCCCCCAGGTAACAGGTGTGGGTCTTTGAGGAATCTGTTTTATTTCAAACTCCAGAAACCACCCTGTGAGTGTGAGCCTTGAGAATGCTTGGTTTTCACTGATGCTATTTCCATCTAAGATAGGAGCTTCCCCTCCCTTTCACCATACTCCTGTGTGTAGCATATGTGTATGTGTTTAACTGTCTGAAATTTGGAACTAGATCACAGCAGAACTATTTTCCTGAGTTTTATCCTTAAATTTCTGCCGGCATGAAGGAGTTCATAGTAGATTGGTGGGTGTGATTTAAATTATTTTTTATTTAAATGTTTTATTTAGTTCTGAGAGAGAGAGAGAGAGGGACAGCGTGAGCAGGGGAGGGTCAGAGAGAGAGAGAGAGAGAGAGAGATAGAATCCGAAGTAGGCTCCATCCAGGCTCTGTCAGCACAGGGCCCGACGTGGGGCTCGAACCCACAAACAGATCATGACCTGATCCAAAGTCCAGCGCTTAACCGACTGAGCCACCCAGGTGCCGCTAAATTCTTTTTTAAAAATAATTAACAGAGGAAATCAATTTTAATTTCAAAAGTATCTTTATTTATTTTGAATCTTTCTGTTTGTTAGGTGGCCCAGGCAAATTGTGTCGTCCATTGGCCTGTGTCGGTATGGTGGGAGGATTGACTGCTGCTGGGGCTGGGCCCGCCGGTCCTGGGGACAGTGTCAGCGTGAGTATCCTCTCTGGGAACTTCAACTCCCTGTGGGGTGTGGCTTTCCACCATGATTCGTGGCTTCACTGCACATCAGTGGGCTCATTACTTAGCAAGGCTTGGTGGTGTGGTTCTGACACGGGAGTTTTCAGTTCCTGACTCTTTATCCTGCCTCTTTTCAACCAGAGCCAACGGTATGTAGCAAGGGGACAGCTTTGTCATTCACAGAAGAGCCACCTATGATGCTTACTGTACCATTTGTCCCCAGGAGCCCCAGCTCCTGTTTTCTCATCAGGCTTTTTCTTTTCTGTGCTCCAGACTCTGAGATAGGGGTAAGATAATAAGTCTAGACTGTATTTACACTAAACAGACTCTGAACCTTCTAGCACTAATAAAATTCTTACCATACCTGTTGTGGAAAGTAGCCCATTTGTAAAGCTTTTTTTTTAAAGTGAGATTGTATTGACTGTTCTTAGTGGACCACCCACTGTAATCTGTTATTACACCTCTAAAAAAGTTATTGCACCCAGTTATTATACCCCTGAAAAAGTTATTACACCTCTGAAAAAGCATCGTTTTTATTTTCTATAAGCAGTCAACATCATTGAACAAGTGTCAAATCAGAGCACTGATTTTTTTTTTTTTTTTACCTTTTCTATGGACATTTTCATGGTAGAAATTAGAGCCACATCATAGAAATTTGAGAAATTGGTTCCCAGCAACTGTGTTGGGATCTCAAAATTGTATGCTACTTCCCCCACAAGGAATTCCACAAATGATCAAGTAAATTTCTGGCGCATCATGCTAGGTTGGCATGTCTGGTGAGATAATGGGAACACAGTTGTATTCCTCATATTCCAGTGCTCATGAGAAAGATGTTGAGAGGACCAGAAAGTGAAGTGAGGAAGGCTGGAGCTGGACAGGGCAGAACATGCTTTACACATGTTTGGCAACGGGAGGAATGAATGCATATTCGTGCAGGAAGGAAGCTCAGGAAAGCTAAGAGGTCCCACAGCTCTTTCCATCTTTGAGAAATGCCCTTGGTATGCATGATATCTGCCCTTCATTTTGCAGAGGAGGAGGGAGAGTAAGAGTCACAGGCTGACATCTCTGGGTGGAGATGGAAAGGTAAAGGGGGACTAGTGTTTGTCTGTTACATGCAAGCCACTGCAAAAGCCATGTAAGACTTTTTGCACAGTTGGGCCATTGCATCTTTTTATAAAGGGAGATGATGCTAACTACAGTTTCCAGTGAACGAAAGAACTAGGCAAAGCTGCTGTGCCTGACTAGCTGGTTGTTTTTAAGTTTTTTTTAACATATTCAATTTTTAGAGACAGAGCACGAGTAGGGGCGGGAAGGGTACAGAGAGAGAGGAATACATAGAATCTGGAGTAGGCTCCAGTCTCTGAGCTGTCAGCACAGAGCCTAAGGTGGGGCTTGACCATAAGAACCACAAGATCATGACCCGAGCAGAAGTCGGACGCTTAACCAACTGAGCCATCCAGGCGCCCCTTGACTGGTTAGTTGTTTTTTAAGGGAAGATGGTTCAAAAAGAAGAATGATACCTGGCAGAATAGTCTTCTGCCCTTTATACCACAGTGTCAAGTATTTGCACAGCTGGAGGACACAGGTGTGGAATTTGAAGAGTGATCAGTTTTTGATAATCAAAGGGTGAAGAGAGGACCAGCACCACACACATTCCCCAAATAAAAAATGAGTAGTTTCTTTGCGGGAATGGAGGTAATTTCCTCCTTTGCTGCCTTAATTGGCAGGACACCCGCAAAGTGAATGTTGAAGTGCTTTGGGGTGTGTGGGATCCCCCAGCCCTACGGAGGACAAGGCCTTTCTGGCAGAGGGTCCTGAGCATGGGGGAGCACACCGTCCCTGCAGGCAGAGGCGGGGGAGGCCTGTGCACTCTGCCAGATGTGCTAAAAGAATTCCAAGGAGAAAATTCCTCTGTCTCTTAGAGGTTCATCAACTGTGGAATTCCCCAGAAAGAGCTTCTAAGAGCTGTTCTGTCTTTTTACACGTAATTAAGTTTTCTCTAGTATACACCAGCTTGTTGACTCTGAATTTGAGTGTAAAGACCTTGCAAAGTTACAGTGGCATTACTGAATTTAAACGTGAGGAAGTTTCTAGCAGAGTATTTTTCCCAGCAGAAATGAGGCACCATTTTAGTATTTTCTTTACCTTCATTTTATTTCTAACAGAATGTAAAGTGGTGAAGTGTAGTATTTAATGGTATTTATTTTTTCTTTCTTCCTATTCCTTAATGTGCGGTAGTTGCTACAATGACATGGGTCAGTTATTGAAATGATAATGTTATAAAAATGTATAAAATGATTCTGCACAAATCACAGCTTATCTTAACGTAGAAATGGTGGAAGTTTGAGAGGCAGCGTAATGGAGGGGAAGGAACATGGACTCTGGAGCTAGACTGCGTGGATTTAAATTTCAGTTCCACTGCTTGTTAGCTGTGTGACCTTGAGCAAGTGATTCGACCTCTCAGTGCTTTCTTTTCCTCATCTCTAAAATGGATATAAAAGAGTACAATACCTCATAGGACCATACATGAGGTGTAAGTGAGTTATTTGTAAAGCACTTAAAAGAGTTCCTGGCACAGAGTAAACACTGTATATGTGTTTGATGAAAGTAAAGAGGTATAAAGAAATACTGCTATTCAAACAGTGTTGTATGATGGGACATATCCAGGCTGTCAGATTCTTTGTTTTCTAAGCATGATAAATGTATTTTTGCATTTATACTGCCAAAATTTAAAAAATGATTCTAAGATTTTCAGTGATACAATAAAATAAAAAGCCTTTCAATTAAAAAGGGCCAGATGGATCTTTACCATTAATATTGTAGATGGCAGAGTTGTAAAAACATGAGTTCAAAGTTGGATGTTTCCTTGTGTGTTTTGTTTTTTCAGAATCTCAGATGGTCCAAATGTCTCTTGTCAGCCTAGAGTTCCCCCATCTTTGTTTTGCTATAAACAGGTAGAGGAATGTGGGGGCCAGAGGTCAGCTCAAAGTAGGAAGAAGAGCACCAAAGAGGCACTTGCTGGGGACACACAGAAAACTTCTGATTAGTTTTTTAAAAAACTAATTAAATAAAATAAATTAAATTAAATAAAACTTTAATTAAAAAAAATTAAAAGCTTTTGTCACTACATTTATTCAAGGAAAAAGTGCCTTGCTGTTCTTTAACACTTGTACTTGGCAATGGATTACCTATAAAACTTCCAACGAGCTTCTGGGAAATTTACTGTGAAAAATGCGTTTGCCTTTCTGATTTTTAGATAATTTCAGAATCCTTACTCATGAGGACCATTCTCCTTTGCTTATCAAAGGTCCCTTGATTCTTGTGTTTCTGAATGATTCACTTAGGAATTTTCCTTCAAATTAGCACAGCAAAGGAAAAGGGAATTATTCTTACCTAGACACGGAACCTCCCAACTTATCCCTTAGAAGATGTGTGGAAGTTGGGGGGGGCGGGGGGCACTGCCGGGAAGCCATGCCCTCGTTATGTTTATCAGCTCTCACTCTCTAGTTCAGTGACCCTTTAGTGTTTAATCCATTTGGTTGAGCATGTGTAAGACATTTTGGCTCTATTCATGTGAGTCAGATATATGTATTTACCTAGAACATGCTGCTTTTCATGTTCACTTGCTACTTCCCTTTACATGGACTTGTTTGGAGAGGCCAGTTGACTTTGCAGGTGCTAGTGGTGCTCAGTCTCTGCCCCAGGTCACAGTGTCTAGCCACCAAGCTTCAGTCAGGGACGCTTTTCATCCTTCCTGCAGGGACCGAGGAAGGAAGGATGCCTCCCAGACAGGCAAGGGAGCTGTCTTCCTGCTTCCTGCCTGTGCCACCTGACATTCTATCCCAGGACTTCTGCCTGTCTGTGGAAAGTAAGACCCAGTCCAGAAACAGGCAGGTCGTGTTTTCATAGCTCTTTTTGAGGGCACACCCTTGCCTTCTTTCTATCCTTTGATTCTTTGTTTTATATTCTTTCTAAAAAGGTTTTATTTAAATTCCGGTTAACATACAGTATAATATTTCAGGTGTATAATATAGTGATTCAGCCCTTCCATACTATACCCGGTGGTCATCACAAGTGCACTCCTTAATCCCTATCACCTATTTAACCTATCCCTCCACCTACCTCCGTTCTTCACCCTTAAATCCCTATCACCTATTTAACCTATCCCTCCACCTACCTCCGTTCTTCACCCTTAAACAGCTATCTACATATTGAGGATTCAAAACTTGATTTTTAATTGTCTTGGGTTTTATCTATATCAACTATTGATTGTGGCTCTTTATGGTAAAGGTAAATTTTCTTAATCACAACACACGTGTAGTTCTATATTTACAGCGCACAGCACCTTAATTACTCAGATTGTCACAAAATACTTCTTTCTTGTTCTGTAGTTAATCTGTTCCTTCGCTTCCCCATCATATTAATGGTGTGCTTCGTTTTAATGATTTCAACAATTTCTTCCACCAGGTAGAGATCTCTGTACAAAAGATTTTTAAGGGGTTGTGTATTTTATGTAAAACAAATGGGTATGCTTTTGAACCAGCTCTTACCTGAGAGCACCGGATGGTTTGGGCCGCTTGAGTATCTCTGACTTTTATACCTGCTTAGCTGGTTAACTTTTCTCAGCTGCATCTTTTTATTTTACAAGTGGATTTCTCAGATGCATTGCAGCTCTGAACTCCATCTGAGAGCTTCCTTAGGGCAGAAAGAGTATAGAGGATCCAAATATTGTATTTCTATGTGGTTGTCTTTTGGTTTACTTTACTTAGGTATTTGGCTATATACACAGCAATGACAGGGTTTCTGTTGAAAGCACTCTTCAGAGGTGTGAAGAAAAATTCAAAGTACAAGCTCCAAGTTTCGACAAAGATCATCAGTTTCTGAGTTCTTTGGCGATCATGGAGCATTTTGTGGTTTCTGAAGGAAATTACATGAATTCGGGTGTTTTTTTAATCATTTTTTCCTTAAAACAAAGCAAAATGCAGATGTTTTATTAGGTTTCTCTGAAGGTTTTTGGAATGATATAAAACCTATCTAGGGGTTGATTTTGCTCTATTAGTTCTAAACCTCATTTCCTCCCACCTCCTCCCTGAGGTTAGTAAAGGCCAAAACTGTACAATTGTCCTAGAAAGTGAAACTTTTGAATTATCAGCGTTAAATAAATTTATAGGTTAGTGTAACATAGGGACCAAGAAACAGTAATTTATTCTGAAACAATTTTGGAGTCGTTAAATCATTTTGCTGAATCATATATATTACTGGCTAAGGATTGTGGAGCACCTGAAAGACTGAGGAGCAAATTGTTAAAATCTTTCTGTATTTCAAGTGAAAAGGTTATTAGTTTTAGCAGAGATTTTGATTTAGTAAGTGAAACATTTAAATCTCATATTTCATTCATTACTTGTATCTGGGTTCAGAAACTTGAAATGGAACATGATTTACTAAGTTTTGTTTCCTATACTGGTTTCCTGTCCCTAGCACATAATTCTATAGATTACACCTTTCTTTGATTATTTAGGTTTTGAACATTTTTCTTTGAAATAATCAAGAGTAAGTGAGGAATACTGAAATTGGCTTTGAAGGCCATACATCGTGTTCCCCTAAAGAGAGGTTATTCCTAGTGAATGCCTTTCCATTTTTAGTCAACAACTGTGGCAACCTCCATTGAACGTGAAAGATAAGCCCATCCAGTCCTACGTGCAGGAGTAACTGGGCATCTCTGGTGCGAGCTGTGTTGAAGATGGCCAGCAGGTCCTGGGGCCAGTTTAATGGAGCTGGGCACACTTCACTGTCTTAAAACTGTTAGCTTCCTCTCGATTTTGGGGGTAGGAATGCAGATTCTGGTTCTTGTTTTTTGGGGTTTTGTTTGTTTGTTTTTTGAGGTAGAAATAAAAGCAATTCAGTGGACAATCTTATAACTACTCAGCACGGAACCTGCATCTCCAAACCCTCAGGAAGTGAAGTTTTTGTTTAAGATTATTCAACGACCACTTTCCATGAAAAGGTTATTTAAGAACACCATGTACTCTGGGTAACTTCAAGTGGTCTTGGAATGCAGATTCCAAACTAAAATCCGTGTTGAAGAAGTCTGACCTTTTCAAACAGGTAGTTTTTGAGTATATGGAGTCTTGAAAGTTAAGTTTCCCAGAAATGACTTTTGTTTCTTCATTCTTTTCTGATCTTTATACAATATTTTTAAGATATACTAATATCCTGAGATCTCCTCATAAAGTTAATCTGGGAAGGCCTTAACCTTTATGGATTAGAAATGTTAGTACCTCCCAAGCTGAGACGTCCGGCCACGTAAAGGGAAGCACTCTGATTGCTGCATGGTCGGTCCACTGCTAGGTCTGCTGCTACAGCGATGTGCTGCTTCCGACTGCATAGACTCGTACACACTGGTACCAAGGGGGCACTTCTGGCCCGTGAAACAACACTGTGTTTCTGCTCGAAAACTTTTAGATAAGCTTTGGAAAAAATATAGGTGTGTTTTTCTTCTCTCATTCCCTGTTATAGCCAATGTTATGAACAGCATTTTTGAAGGGTGCATTTTATGTGTAGAATTCATGTTCTATGCATTTTGAGTCCTTTGAATCAACTGAACGCTTTTAAAGCGATAATCCAGTGATGTTGAGGGATTCCATGCAGCACCCCTCAGTGAGTAAAGAAGGATAGCTGTCACAGGGGCTGGGCCTTCATCATGCTGGAGATGAAAGGGAAGGAGAGGAAGGTTCTGATAGCCTAATCCTCATTACCCGCCCTCCTTCCTCACCACCCCACACAGGTAGTTTCACCCCTTTTCCACTAGTTTGATGCAGGTTAAACATTTTTTTTCCCCATCAGTCTTCTAAAAATATTTATTTTGTCAAAGAAAAATGCGTTTATTTTTTCAAATATCCCTCCTCAAGAGCAATGAATGTTATCAGCTTTTGTGTACCTTTCAAAAGATGTCATATATTTTGGGGCAAATTCCTATATCTTGTCTCCCCCACCTGTTTTGTACAAATGAAAGGCATATTGTATACATTGTTCTGTACCTTGCTTTTCCTTAACAATATATCTTGGAAAGCTTTCTTTATCACATGAAGAAGCCGCTCACTTTTTTTTTTTTTATGGATTTGTAATATTCTGTTACTTGGCTCTACCGTAATTTATTAATCAGTTTCTTCCTGATGAACATTTGTGTTGATTCTGATCTTCTACTAACACAAACAGTTCTAAAATAAGTAACCTTGAGTATACAATGAAGAATATTGTTTTGGGTGTGTTCTAGTATTTTCTGCATATGCGTTCATAGTTTTGACCAGTTGGTCACTGGTTTCTTACTTGGTAGTAAGGAGGAAATGGAAAAGACTGGATAGCACTGCTGACCTAAGGCTCTGGCAATTCCATATCCAGAACCTGATCTGTTGTTTGATTCTAGGGTACTCTGATCCCTCCTTCCCCCCCCAAACCTCTCTGGTAAGTTAGTGAAGGTCCCTTTGTCCCCCGTTTTCATCTGTTTCTCCTTGGACCCGAGACAACCGGCTGATATTGTGAGGATGGATTGAGGTTGTCCATTTGCCAGGATTTCCACCTGGCATCTTTCCTATCAGTTGTATATTTTTCATGGATGTGAGGTCCTTTTTACTTGTAGGAAAGATTTATACATTCTTCTAGGAATTACTTAATTCATTGTCAGTCATAATTTTTATCACTATGTATAGAATTTTCTTTTTTATTGTTAGGATTATGTAGAGTTTTGATATCTGAATAAAGCTTTTGGGGGACACCTGTAATAAAGAGATTTTCAGGGAATATTAAAATATTGGTATCAAAATACGTTTAAAAAGTGACTTTAAAATCATAGAGGTGTAACTTTTCTATTAGTTATTCTAACATTTATCTTAATTATAAACTTAAATAATTTATTTTAAAAATTAAATGCATGCCGAAGTAAAAAATTAGAAGGCTCGAAGTCAGGGAGAGGGTAGTGAAGGTATAAGCCTTTCTAACTTCCTTGTTTTTCTGACACCTAGTTCCACCCCCCAGGAACTGTTTCTTAGTGATAATTGCAGAGATTTCTAAGCATTTGCAAAAATTATCTTTGTTCATAAATTGATAGCACAAAGTTAGAACTATTCTGTATCTTCTTTTTTCATATATTACGTTTTGGAGATTAGTCCTTATCAGTTCATATAAGCAGGACTCATTCTTCTAAAAAGCTGTACAGTATACCATTATATGGGTGTACCTAAGTAACTTAAAAATCCCTATTTATGCACGTTTAAGTGATTTTCAGTATTTTGGCTTTATGAAATGTGCTACAGTCAGTGTCTTTTCATATTTGTCATCACTGTTACATACATTTAGATGTGGGAGAGTTACAGGGACATCCTACACTTAATGTAAGTATAGTAACTGAAGAACTCTCATTTTACTTTTATAAATTATCTGATAAAAATATGTAATTTACAGGAGATTAAATCATGGATAATATTACACAGTGGAAACCTTCTTTTTAGCCACTTCTTATTTTTGATTCCTTAGAAGATAGTTTAAAAGATAATAAAATTGGTTTCTTTGTTTCTATTTGTTTATGTTCTACCTTATTTGGGGAAGGATATGAAGATAGCTTCCAGGAAAGCATGCAATAAACAGAATAACAGAATTAACAAGGGCTAGGGGAAGAAAACAAAGGATAAAAGATAAGTTGTTGGCAGGAGAGTTATTAAAATGTACGTATGTAAGGGGCACCCAGGTTGGGTGACTTAGTTAGTTGAGCATCCGACCGACATCAGCTCAGTGACTTTGAGCCCCATGTCATGCTCTGTGCTGACAGCTCAGAGCCTGAAGCCTGCTTCAGATTCTTTCTCCCTCTCCCTCTGCCACTCCCCCACTCTTGCTCTGTCTCTCTCTCTCTCTCAAAAAAAAAAAGTTAAAAATTTTTAAACATAAATAAAAAAATAAAATGTAGATATGTAAGACTTGAGTCCTAAATATGTCTTATAATTTGGCTCTTAGCTTCTGGTAGCCAAAGGAAAAAGAAAGGTATTGCTCATATAATTCATGATGTTTGTTAGGGGAAAATTAGACCAGTTATTTGTGGGAAATTATGGCTTTTCCCACATGTAGTTCTGAAATAAGACATTCATGTGGTCCTTCACAGAGTAGCAGTAAATGGTGGAGTGGAAGGGGCCATAGAAACATTTCTATCATGAAACTGGCAAGTTTTTTTTAATGTTTATTTATTTTGAGAGAGAGAGAAAGAGAAAATCCCAAGGAAGCTCCACACTGTCAGCACAGAGCCTAACACAGGGCTTGATCTCAGAAACTGCGAGATTATGACCTGAGCCATAATCAAGACGTAGAGTCTCTCAACTGACCGAGCCACCCAGGTGCATCTGGTGATGGTTTTATAAAGCTATTTCCTAGAAGATCCTCTGAACTAAGATGAGGCTTTTACTCTAAAAGCACAGTTCAGGGGAAGTTTAAGAAGCATTATCTACATACTTAGTTTCTGATATCTCAACTCAATCGAGCCCAGAATAGCTGTGATTTGTAAACTCTTTAGGCCTTAAAGGACAATTCCAGGTTAGAAAAGACAGTTTCAACTTAGGATCTCTAACAGTGTCCTGAAGTTGGCTGTGTTATTAAAGTCTACTCTGTACTGCTTGCTTGTTTGCTCGCTTGCTCGCTTGCTCTCTCCCTCTCCCTCTCTCCCCTTCCTTGTTTCCTTCCTTCCTATTTTATTTTTTTTTTAATTTTTTAAATGTTTTATTTATTTCTGAGAGAGAGAGAGAGAGAGACAGCATGAGCAAGGGAGGGTCAGAGAGAGAGGGAGGTACAGAATCCGAAACAGGCTCCAGGCGCTGAGCTGTCAGCACAGAGCCTGATGCGGGGCTCAAACCCATGAACCGTGAGATCATGACCTGAACCGAAGTCAGATGCTTAATCGACTGAGCCACCCAGGCGCCCCATTTAAGATCAGTCAACAGTTTATAGAATTGGTATCCAGAGGCATTGTAAATGGAGTGCAGATAGAGGTCTCCTATCAACCAGTATAAAGGGGTTCTGCAAATAAATCAGTGGGAGAATTTTTTTGATCAATTTCGCATGACTCACTTTTGTATTCTTGGATATCAGCACAAAAGCTCATCATCATTTTGCTATGGTTTTATTCATTTCTAAGCAATTATGGCTTGGGATAAAAGATGAGGCACAAACATTGCTTCCAGGCATCATTTAACCTACATGAGCTGTTAAATGAAATAGAGCCAGAGAACCCAGGAACACCAAACTCCTTGACCAGTTCTCATTTCCCCAAAGCTCTTGATTGATATGGGTGTGCAGAGGAGCCCAAATGACCCTTAGTTGTTATCCCAGTTTCCCTGGATCTCATGAAGGGCTGCTGTAAGTAAGCCACTTAGGCCTGAATAGACTCAAAGTGGAATGTGTGGTAAGTACTCTTCATGTTCCTAACTAGACTCAATCAAACTTAACTCCTTTTCACTGGGGTCTGAGAAAGAATGGATTCTCCTGCAGGCCTCAAACCCCAGGGGGCGATGGAGCCTAGAACCGTGGTGCACACAGGTCCTCAGAGAATCTCTCTCTCAAGGAAAAAAAGCTCAGTATGTGGCTTGAGAGGGCACCAATCCAGTCAGTACCCCATCTCCTCGGGAGAAGCAGAGAAAGGAGCTTTGAATGCCTTTCCTCAGAGGTCAGTACCAACCAAGACTCTAACCTGTCTGAGAATTGTTACCCGTGTCAGTCAACCTAGAAGGGAGCTAAGGAGTCTACATTGCTAGGGCCAAGACCTCTTTTTTTTCATGGGAACAAATAAATGATCGGTTCTCAAAGATCATAGAATGCAGCTAAAATAATTTGGCTTGAAAACATTTCAAAGTGAGATCAATAACTACAACCATAGAAAAATATTAGTAGCATAGGCATAATGCAATTGCCAGTGCATCCTTGAGGCTCTACCAGAGCAAACTAGTTGCAAAATGTATACCTAATTACTAAAAATTGATTAAATTGATTTGTTACTAACTGTAGGGCTCAGTTAAATAATATCAGATTAAAGAAATTTTCCATTTTAACACTCCATAGCTTTGAACTTTTCTGCTTTCGTCACTTAATAATAGTGCATAAGTAGATAATTATGGTCATAATAGAATTTCTAATAAAATAACTAATAAAGCCAGCATGAAGGAATACGTTAACATTGAAGCCCAGATAGGATCGGGTTTTATTATGTGTCATAAAAGAGCAACAGATATTTGTGTTCATTCAATTTTCTTTCATAGATTTTTCAAGAATTTTGGTATAACCTAGTCTGATGAAACTGTGTTAAGTGAACGTGTTATTACGGAGGGGAAAAGATATGCATAGGCAAACCAGTTTCTTAGCTTTAGAATATAGTGGTTGATTTTGGAGGAAGAAAACATTTTTTTTCTAGTTCTATTTAATTAGAAACCCTTATTTTCTGCCATACATTGACTGGAGGCTGGAGAGACCTCCTTGGTAGGTACCAGGTGTCAGGAGAGAGTCATTTTGCCATTAGTTATTTGCATGTGGATAATCTAGAGTCAATTAAATTTTATTTATTTTTTAAGAGTTTATTTTGAGAGAGACCGCATGCCCCTGTGGCAAGTGCATGCAGGGGAGGGGCAGAGAGAGACAGAGAGAAAGAGGATCTGAAGGAGGCTCTGCACTGTCAGGGCTGAGCCCAGCCAACCCATGAGATCATGACCTGAGCCAGAATCAAGAGTTGGATGCCCAACCGACTGAGCTACCCAGGTGCCCCTAGAGTCAATTAAATTTTAAAACTGAACATTTCATTTGGTCTGTATCTTTTTAACCATTCTGCGGATTAATGATATGAATTCTCCAGAACTGGCATGCTTTCCTATTGTAGCATCATCAAGTCACAAGATTAGGGTTGCCTTTTGTAGATATTATTGATTTATGGGGAATTTTTAGGAAATATGTCATCATGGCTTAAATTTGTACTGATGTACACAAAGGAAGAAACAATTGGATATTTCTGGATTTATGCCTACTTTGCCAAAAACCGTGTTTCTGTCCTCAAAATCTTTAGCCTTATTTTCATAGAGTTCTCAAACTCTGTGTCTAGGAGAGGTCCCTAAATGGTCAAAGGGATGTGTTACGACATTTACAGAAATTAACTCCATAGATAGACATCCATAGACAAATAGAAGCTTCTTGTCATCCGAAATATTTTTCTAAAGCCTTTGGTACCTCCTACCAAATTTAATTCAGTGTTAAGATTTGTAGGTACTTAGTCAAATGTTTGCATGCCCACAAATAGTAAATAGATAAACACAAATTGCAGCTCATACTGTAATTGTATTTTTTTAAAACATGCATGGGTGCCTAGAGTTGCTTTTGTATTATATACACCTACTATGGTAATAGCTTCTAGTGGATAAATTGTCTCTTGTTCAATACGGTTATATAAAGATTTCACGGTGTTTCACATAGATAATGATGGTTTAAGGTCCTTTGTCCCTTGGGTTGAGTTTTAAAATCATCAGTGAGTTAAAAGATTCATCAGATCTTGGTATCTGTGAATGGCCAAGAATTAAGACATTCCCATGTAGAGTTTCTTTTCCCAACTAAGGCAGAAATGGTTTTTCTGAAACCACTGGGGGAATTGGGAGAAAAATATAAAGAGATGATTTGTAGCTTTGTTAAATGTTCTCTTCTCTAATTTTCTGTTGCATTCTGATGAATTCTGTAGCTCTAATTCTTATAAAGTAGTGGGCTGAAAGTTGGGATCATCCAAGTTACTCAAAATGTGCTATTCATGGATCTGTTGTCCTGGATGGTGGTGTTTTAAACATCCAGTGTTGGATAGTTGTCTATGAATAGAGTTTGCCAGGCTAATATATAAACTTTTTTGACAATGAGAAATGTAATGTGAAATTTAAGGTTAAGGTATAGAGATATTTTTAGAGTTACTACTTTTTCTAGCTGTACATTAGGGTTGAGAGGTCAAAGTACAGTGTCAGGGAGAACCTTTTCCTTTCATGCATGTACCTGGCATTTGTCACCTGAAAAAAATGTGCTCTTTGCTTAAGAGGCTGTGTGCCTCCTGTCAGGGTCATGTGGTAATTTTATCAGCCTTAGTCTGGGGTATTTCATTATTTCCTTTTCTAAGGTTATGCTCGACCTAGCATTTGTGCATTTTATAATTAAATTTACAGTAAACTCAACACTAGAAAATAGGCATACTTATTGGAAAATAGATGGGCTCAGTTCCATAGGTTTCTTATCCGTCATTTTTTTTTTAATGTTCAAAAGCTAGGATTGACTTCATATCTGTAAACCTATGTTTTGCAGGCAAGAAAAACTAATTTCCGGATAGTTTAGTTTCTCTGGATTATGTTAGTCATAATTTCATAAAATCATCAGAGTGCTTATTATTTTTAACCATGCCTCATATCACTGAGAACCCTCAACAGAGTTCATAGTATGAACACTCAGATGAAATGAAGCAGTGGTTCTTGGGGAGGTCACAGGAAACAGTTCTAGACTCATAAACTGGCTCTGCTGCAGCAAAGAGTGGCTTTGCTGTCACGTTGCGTGTATTTGCTACTGTGGCTGTTTTACAATGGCTGTGGAGGAACAGATTAGCAGGAGAAGATGGGGACAGATATTTCCATACTGTGTGCTGCTAATGAATCCTATTTTAGTGCTTCTCACAGTGGGGTTTATATCACAAAAAATACACATAGGGCATTTAATTTTGGCAGCTTTCACAAAAATTATGGCAACAGTTGCTTGTGAAAATTTCCTTATGCATCAGTAGACACTAAACCTTAGAAACTTCCTGGAAATAATCTACTCTGGGTTTAACATTGCTTTGACCTAAAATGCAGTTTTGTATAGTTTTGAAAATGTAAATTTTAAAACATGGACTAAAATCTCATGCTAGAAGTCTTATGTAATGGATATACAAATCAATACCATACATTTTACTAAATCTATATGTGTCAAGGCTGACTTATATAAAGTAGGAGAAATGTGACCCAACTTCAAGATACTAAAAGACGAAAGTAAACTATACAGAACTGTTTGGCTGCTTCGTACTAATATAACGAGTTAGAAAGTAATGATGTTTGCTATTCTTTATTGTTTACCTTTATTTAAAATCATTTAATAGATTTTTCTCGATAAATTTGATTATTCACAATTGGCAATTAAAGAGCATTAAAGAAACGGTATCCTTTTATACTTTTCCCTTACAGTACATAACCATAGGCATAAACAATTGTCCTTAATATATGATCCAGAATGTAATTTGCAATTTATGCTTTGGTTTATTTTCAGCCTTTTGCTAAGATTGTACCTGATATATTTCATTATTCTGTCTTAAGAAATGTATCAACATCAAGATATGGTGAGTTCTTTTAAAGTTAACATCAGCAATAAGATACAAAACACTAATTTATTATGAACCTAACCAATATGAAAAACATCTCTAACAAGCAGATATGTGTATACAGATATACATATATGTATGTATATGTGTGTGTGTGTGTGTACACACATACATGTATGAAAAACAATATGTGCCTTTAAAAATATAGAACAATCATTCTGGATCAATAGTTAAATTAGTACTTTAATTGTGTCAAATTGGGCTTGGAATATTTTTCATCTGATCTTCCCCCAAAAGGCTCCATTCACTTAATTTTAATTTATGCAAATAAGTACACAAATCAAAAGTTAAAGTGAATGTTTTGTGCCTTGATAATATGCCTTAAAGAGGGAAGGCATTAATCCACAGAGAAGTAATAAATCCTCTCTTCCCTTACCTCTAGTACCTCTAGGCTGGTCAAACTCTAACCATTATTAGTATTGTTTCAAGTTTCTTCCGTTTACTTTCATTAAACCGGGTTATTTATGTATCTTCAAGTGAAATGGCTGAGCTTTCACGGTAATTCTTGTTGCTATTGACAACCAAAGCAGCCATGCAAGAAGAAAATGCTGTGGAAGGAAAGAAAAAACAAACCTTAATATTTCCTCCCAAAGTTGGAGAGAGAAGGGAACACAAACTATGTAAGAAACAGGTAAGTAAAGATCTATCAATGTAAAAACTATCAGCCTTGGTTACTAATTGATTCACAGTTTTAATTTTTTTCAGATATTTTGTCCAACACTCATTAAATAAAAGGATACTGTCTCTTGGGACCAAAAATTAATATTCTGAAAATGAAAAATTGGATTGGAAGGTACAGTGCTATCAGCGGTCTGAAATCTTCTAATTTAGAATTTGGACTGTGAAAGAATAGCACAACTTCACTTGGTTAATATTTTTGTTACAAAATGTTTTTTAATGACAAAATGGTGACTAAAATATTACTATTTTAAACATGTCCTAGATTTTTTTTTGTTTCAGAAAAGCACTGAGAGTTGAATATGTGTAAGTCTCCGGGAATGTAACAAGTTGCTAAATACCCAAGTCCAGCCTCCTTACAGAGAAAAGATCTGGAATTTCTTTTTTTGGACATTTGTTTTGCAGCTTTCTACGTCTTAAGGCAGAGAATAGCCAGGATAAGGTGCCAGCTCAAAGGTTAGATGAACATATTTCTTGAAATAATTTTGGCTAATCTATGTCTTGAAAGGCATAACCTCTAAGTAATAACTTTACAGTAAAAGCTATCAATAAAAATTAACCTTAGCTGTGATTTTGAGTTGCCTTTTTTGGGGAAGACTATATTTTTTTTAGAGATATGCTTATTCTGTTCATAATTATGTAAGTATATTTTATGTTAGTTATTACATTAAACTTTTCCCTTTCAGTTTATAATTCTTTTCTCCTGTCTTATGAATCTAATAAATTGACCTCCATTCTAACTTAAAGGACAGTTTATATTTTTAATACTTAAAGAAGCCAAAAAAAAGTCCACCAAATGAAATTACTAACACCAGCCTATCATTAACCTGAGGGAATTGTATCTCATATTCATTAATTCTCCATGGAAGAATTCAGGTAAGAAATATTTTTATTGTATAACATATAAAAGATGTTGTATTAGGACCTAACAGTATTCATGTTATTGTTTTGGTACAAAAAAGGTTTCCTCATTTAAAATATTTTTGGAAGTGAATAATGTCACTCAACAAATCACCCTTATGACACTTTAGTGGAAAATTTTGGTCAAATAGGTGAAATTCTCTTTAGTGGAATTGGGGCCCAGAAGGCAATGTACTTTAAACCAATAGATAAAGATACTATCACATTTCATAGAAAGTGTTTTTAAGAAGACAATTTTAATAAAAAACATTTGGAGGAAAAATTGATAGTGCTAGAAGTAAAAGTTAAAGAATTTCTTTGTTCAGGGAGACTTAAAAAAAATCACAAGGTGTGTATTTTATAGTTAATAAGAGTTAATAGGTTTAACTAGCAGAGCTATGGCTTAGGTTAAGGAAGCAGTGCAGGAGAAAGTACAGTTGAGCCTTGAACAATAGAGGTTTGAATGCATGGATTTTTTAAACAAATACAGTACAGTACTATAAATGTATTCTCCTTACTTTCTTAATAACATTTTCTTTTCCCTAGCTTGCTTTACTGTAAGAATACAGCATGTTAATATATATAGCATAAAATATGTGTTAATCAACTGCTATCGGTAAGGCTTCCAGTCGAAAATGGGCTATCGGTAGTTAAGTTTTGGGGAAGTCAAAAGTTATATGTAGATTTTTGAGTGCAAGGGGGTTAGCACCCCTAACCCCCATGTTGTTCAAGATTCAACTGTAGAATGTGGGCTTTGTCACCAACAGACCTAGGTTCAGGACCTATTCCTGTGACTTACCAACTATAAGATAGTAGACTTTTTATTTAACTTCTCTGAGCCACAATTTCCTAATCTTTAGGAAAGTGACATTGCAAAATTGTCACTGGCTATGGGTGCCTCATACAGAAAATTTCTTGGTAAATGTTTGCTATTATTTGCGTGTGGTCAGGATATAAAATATATAGAGAACGCAGTATATAACAATATATAGAATACTTTGAACACCCTAGTGTTTGACTAGGGTCCTTCCTAATATCTGTGGATTAGCATATTTTTAAATATGTTTGTTTTTATGCCCATCTTTTGAAAGTAGATTTCTCACATTATTCATTTCTAAAATAAAAGTTTCATCAAATAACTGCCTGTGTTTCTGAACCATTTCTTTCCCACGTCTCTAATAATAATCCATTTGCAAACCTCAGAGTGGAGTATGGATTTGGCTAGCTAACCAAAGGAAATGGAACTGGAAGAAACTAGAATTCAATTGTAGAATTACATTTAGAGTTACTGTGATTTATTTGACAAACATTTGAGAACTTACCAGAAGCAAGGAGCTAAGTTAGGTGCTGGGAGACATAGAAGATTAGTAAAACATACTCTTGTTTGTGAGGAGGTAATTTGGTAAGATGATTATCTCTTATTCCTGCTAGGATTCTAAAGTAGGAAAGAGGGACAAGGAGTTGAGGTTGTTCAGAGGAAGAGACACTTCTTGCTGGAGATAATCCAGGAAGATTTTATGGACTGGGTGGTATTTAATTGATTCATTCATTGTACAGATCTACACTGAATACTAACCTGCTTGATGTCTACTACAGATATCATTCCAATAAAATGAAGCTCTAGGCATCCATGTTGTTCATTGTCAGTGTTGAAGGTGCACATATTAGGACAATACTGGGTGAGAGGTATGTTTTGATATAAGGTACAGCAAAAGCATATCTCAGGGGTCAGGCTCCCAGCCCAGGAGTAATGGAGTGGTGGCCTCACTAAATCCTGAGGGTAAGTAAGGTTATCATGATCAGACAGAAAAATGCATTGAAGCTTTAGAAACCACCTTCTAGGAAATGTAACCACCTTACTCTGGCATCAGGGTATGTGTTTGAAGGCCATCAGATAAGAGATGCAGTGGGAGAAGTAGCAATGGACTGATTCATGGAAGGCCTCTGATGTTGTCTTAGATTATAGCCTTTGTCCCAAAGTTGTAATGGAGCATTGTAATGATGTTAAGCAAGGAAATTACATAGTCAGATTTATATTTCAGAGGTTATGAGCTGTGCTAATAGGTCAGATCTAGCATACAGTTGAATTTGGTTTCCCTGACAGAGTATTTTAACATTTCTTGAAATAGTTGCCAGTGTTTCACAAGAATAATAGATATCAGCATCAGGCTTTGTTGAAAAGTCAGAAGATGTGTATTGCTGTAGGGAATCGGTGGACTGGGGTTCCATAGTGGCTGTCCTGTTTGGGAAAAGCATGTACTCTATTTTGCCACGTGACTTACTCCTTCAGGGCAAATGTCTGGGGGGCCTCTATAGGTATTTGAGGTTCTGGGGCTAGTTTCTGAATGTTTTCCTGATTGGCAATTTAGAGAACAGCCATTTGAGGTTCAGGATTAGAGGCTATTACGGTAAATTTGGTGAGCAATTAGGTTTTATCGTTAGTGGTGGTGAGAACACAGAGAAGGCTTGGGATTGAAAGATAGTTTTTAAAAGGGAGGGAGAGGCATGTAGCATTAGTACAATGGTGAGGAGCTGGGGCTTTGCAGACACGCACTGGTTGTGTGGCAGCTGCCACCACTATGAGCTGTGTTTTTCAGAAACCTACTTCACCTCTCTGAATAATCGCATCTTTTTTGCCAAAGTATAGGTAAGAGCCCTACCTCATAAATTTTTATGAGGATCAAATGAAAAAATACTTACAAAGCACTTGGCTCAGTAACTGGCGCATGTTAATTCACATTCAGTAAAATGGTGGCTGATGTTGGCTGGTTGTGAGGAATGCAGAAGATGGAATCAAGGATGATGCCCGTTTCTGGTGTGTTACTCCATGACCTAGAGAACATTGAGGAAAGTGCAGATGATGACGTCCTTGTTCAATGTGCTGTGTTTGGAGGGTTTGGTGAGACTTTGCAGTAGAGGGGGTGGTATGCGATTGGACTCCAAATCTGGAGCTCAGTGGAGAGATCTGAGCAGGGCCCAGGCTGTGATTTGATGATCTCGTCACCAGAGTCCTACACAAAGCTTCCCTCCCCTCCGCTGGCTTCTTCTGTCAGCATTGACAATCTTCACTACTGTGTCCATAGAGGGTCAACTTAAATGGTGTATGAAGAATGTAGGAGAAGGAAAATAGTACGTTACATGTTGGCTGAAATGTTATCTAGTTTTAAGTTTTTGAAAACCATTTTTTAGTTTTGGCTGGGGAAAAAAAATCACCTTGTACAATTGTTATATCCTTTTTTCCCCTTTTTGGTTGGCTTTTTCTGTTTTACATCACAGTGACTCCTAATTCCAAGCAAATATTCAATTTGCTAAAAGTGAACCATTGTTAGAAATAAATGGCCATGCTTATTTTGGAAGTTTGTATTCTTTCTTAATTCTTGTTTTCTTCAAAAACATACTGAAAACCAGCCCTGCCTCAATTTCTAGCTTAGATGCTACCTTCTCTTCTCTGCCTTCCTTACCTCAGCAGTGGGAAGGCTCCTTTTCTTTCTGTGCATTTAGTGTAACGTGTGCCTGGAGCCTGTCTCATACCACCCTGACCTGTGGTTGTGTGTGGATCTGTGTCATTCATTCTGCCAGACTGTTAGTTCCAAGAAGCTACTGTCTGCATCTTATACATTTCTATATCCAGTGCGGTAATTTCCACCGTGTATTGTCCAGTTCAGCTCAGCTCGGCACCCTTGTGAAGGTATAAGGACCAGACACCTCTGTATACAAGGGACAAAAAGATACACAGGACATAATCTTAACCAGAGTATGGTTTTCAGGAAGGACAATTACTGGGAAAATGAATATATTGAATTTGCCTATCTTATGACCTTGTTACATATTGTAGATCTTCACTCTTTGTTAAGGTTCCAAAAAGAAAGTGAAAACACATAAAATATAGTCTCATTGTAGCATCTGTTGTTTACAATCCTCTGATTGTTTGCAATTATGGATGGATTCCTGATTCTTTGAGTAGAAGGCCCTCCAGGCTGACAACTGCCTTAACTTTGAAGGGCTATTTTCCACTATATAGGCACTGTCAGAGTGGACCGCTATTGTATTTCCAGACTGTCTGCTGCCTCATGTATCTCTGGATTTTCTTATGCTGCTTGCTCTGCATGAAAGGCACTTCACCCATCCATGTGGTGAATTCCTACTCATCCTTTAAGATTCAGTTCACACTTCCTCTTGTAAGATTTTCCTGACAGTTTTTGCTACCCCTCCCTCTTTACAGAGAAATTCCTTTTTTTCTGTATTCTCTTAACATCTTGTACACCTGTCATATCCATCTTTGTTAGGAGACCGTATGCTATTTCAGAGAAGGTATTGTGTATTTAAAGAGCTCAAAGTCTAATGGAACTAGATGAGAAAACTAACTAATGATATATAAATAACTTATGATAGAGTTATGCACAGAGGCTTATGAAAACACTGAGAAGGGCTCCAGACTCAGAATGAGGGTCTAAAGCAAATCTTGGAGATGGTAATGTTTAATCTGAGGAGTATTGAAGCCTGAATAGATATTGGTCCAGCAGACAATGGAAAGAAGGACGTTGTGTGGAAAAGAATGGAAGTATCAGAGTATGTTGTTTTCTGGAAACTGCAATTAGTTGCTAGTTTTGTGGATGTGATTGCAGATGAGGCTGGTGGCGGAAGCAGGGGTCAAATCAGAAATGTAGTGTTGGAGTTTGAACTACTACAGTGAGCTAGGTAAACATGATGAGAAGTTGGTGAGTAGGTGAGTGTAAGGAGAATTATGGTGAAATCATGGGTTGGAGAGGTCTCTCTAGTGGTACATCAGACCTGGATTGAAGTCCATGGTTCTGGAGGCAGAAAGACCACTATGCCATCACGTATTTACCCAATCCTTCATCGGTGGTCAATTAGGCTGTTTCTGAATTTCTGTTTAAGGTTTTTCATTCAATAAATTTGGAAGAGTAAATGAACTAATATTTAAAAAAAAAAACAGTACAAAAGCTTTGTACAAAAAAAGTCTATGCACAGTCACAAAAGTGATTCCATNCTCCAAGAAATTTGGAAGAGTAAATGAACTAATATTTAAAAAAAAAAAAAACAGTACAAAAGCTTTGTACAAAAAAAGTCTATGCACAGTCACAAAAGTGATTCCATTTTTTAAAAAATAGTAAATAGATGGCTCAATTCATTATATATCAATGACTTTTCTTAAAGTTTATTCATCTATTTTGAGAGAGTGATAGTAAGAGAGAATGAGTAAGGGAGGGGCAGTGGGGGGTGGGGAGAGAGAGAGAGAGGGAGAGAGAGGGAGTGAGAGAGAGAATTCCAAGCAGATTCTACACCAGCAGCGTGGAGCCCAATATGGGACTCAAACCCATGAAACAAACCGTGAAACATTACCTGAGTGGAAACATAGAGTAGGATACTTAACTATGTCAGTGACTCTTTTAAACATAGGAATTCTGATTGCTGAAAGAAATGATAATGGTAAAGTTTTCTGGCCTTTTGCGATGCTAGCTCACTAAACCTCAAAATTACAGCATCATCTCCTCAGTTAAAACAAATATAAGTATTTTCTTTCTTTTTTCTTTTTTAGTGTTTATTTTTTGAGACAAAGAGCATGAGTGGGGGTGGAGCATGGAGAGAGGGAGACACAGAATCTGAAGCAGGCTTCAGGCTCTTAAGTTGTCAACACAGAGCCCTGTATTCCCTCTGTTCTTAATACAGTATCTCAGACACTGGAGCCTTTTCTCTTTGTCATCCTTAACCTTCATTATAACTACCATCTTATTGAGCTCTTACTGTGAGATGGGTACTGTCCTAAGCACTTTATTTGGATTTTTCTCAGTTGACTGTCCCAGCAACTGTATGGACAAGTTCCACATGCATCTTTGTGGGTTTACTATTCAGTAAAAAATGGGAATTCTGGCAACTGTGTCTGGTTCAACCTATGATCTGCATTTTATAGCAGAGAGAAGCTGGGTGATCTGCATGGGTCATACATTTCCTAAGTGGTAGAGCTGGGACCCCAGGGGTCTAACTCCAGCACCTGTACTCCCAAACCCTTCAAAAGAGTGCACTGGTGAGTGAACATTGGTTCACAAGTTAAGTAATACTATTTGTCAAGATGTGCATATTATTCTATTGGTGTTAATAAATTTCTCTCATTTTTGTATTTGAAAATTTTCAACTCCAGAGAAGAGTTTTGAAAGTATAATAACAGCCAACACCTATATATTCTTCTTCTATGATTATTAACATATTGTACATTTTTTTCGCTCTCTAACTAAACCATTTGAAAGTACCTTGGGGACATAATGGCACTTCATGCCGAAATATTTCAGCATCCATCTCCTGAGAACAAGGACCTTTACCTACAAACCACACTATCATCATCATCTTTAAATTTAACATAGATACAATACTATCCTGTAATAAGCAGTTTAGATTTTTCCAATTATCTCAATGATTTTTATTGATTTTTTTCCTTTTGCATTCAGAGCCAATCAAGGATCACATAGTACATCTAGTGGCATTCCCTTTCGTTATCCTTTAATTTAGAATAGTTCTGTCACTTTATCTTCTTTTTTTATCTTCTCGACTATGACATTTTTTAAAAGAGTCTACATCAATTGCTTGGTAGAAGGTTCCACAATTGATTCAAGCTAAGCCTTTTTTGCAGGAATATTACACAGGTGGTCATTTATAATGATACTCCCATTGCACATGATATAATTCTATTTTTGGTGATGCTGAGTTTGATCACTCGATTAAGGTTCTCAGATTTGCCATTGAAACACACCTTCTTCATATAATTAGTAATCTGTCAGATGATACATTGAAGCTGTCTGACTGTTCTGTTTTCCAACAAACTTCTAGCCCATTGAAGCTTTAATATCTATGCATAGTTTTGCTCAAATTAGTTACTTCAGTGGTGATTGAAAATTTTTCAAATTCTGTCATTCCTTCTGCAGATTAGCTGGCCTTCTATAAAGAACTCTTCTTTGTTTTTAGAATCACTCTGCACATATGGATTCTTTCATTAGTTGTAATTAATTATTATCCTTATTTTTCTTGGTGCTCAAATTATTCCAAATTTGGCCAGTGGAAATTCCCCCGAAGCAATCTCCTATGTCCTTTTTACTTGTTCCCATCATTCTTTGAATACATCCCTGCTTTTTGTCACAGCAAAATATTCCAGCCTCCCTGACCCAGCCCTGATACCTTTCTGGGATTTAGAAACAAAGATCTGGGGGCTAGGTATGCTTACTATTTACCTACTAGAAAAAAAACAACAACTACTTCACCCTTCCAAATAAGTAGTAAAAATTTCTTAGGTGTTCATAAAGTCTCATTTGGCATTAATCTAAATTTCACTCTTATGTCACAGTAGAAAACAGAAAAATTAGAATTCTAAGTAAACTCAAAATGATAGCAACCTTTAGAAGATTTTTTAAGTGGTAAGCGATAGTGCTTAATTATGTTAAATAGCAGCTGATTTGAGATACAAAGGTACAGATGTAGGCACTTACTCTGGTCTACTTGAGGAATTAAAAGTCAAATAGTGAGATATGAAATAGGTACATGGGTAAATATGTCTGAAAGACAAAAATAGAATAAGATTGTCAGACATCTCTTGGAAGGTGACAGAAACATTTATATACTTTAACTCCATGCTCTAAATGGTCAGTTGATTGGCCCACTTAATATTTGACTATAGTTCCTGATTATAAATAAAGTAAAACTAATGTGAAAATGCAAGAGCAAAAGAAAATCATAGATGAGATAGCAGTTACCTACTTCATTAGTGATTCAGAATCTGGGATTTGTCACAGAACTAGCAGTGGAGTGGAGATTATGGTAAAATATTCTGGCACAATATTCTCTTTAATTTTCTTAAATTCTAGATCGTGCTCTTAACTGTAACTTTTATTTCCTGAAAATGTAACTAAAATACTTTTAGGCCTTTAATCACTTTGACACCCTTACCCCTCTCATCCTTTCCTGCATAGTGTTTTTTCTCTCTTCTTCCAAAGCGCCTCAAAGCGTTAGGCATTCTGGCTTTTTTTTAATATAAAACAAACTAGTGGATTGACCGTGAAACTGGGATAAGAGTATTTTTCTGAAATTGGTCAAGTCACTTAACATTCTGTGCTTCCACTTCTGTGCTGGTAACATGAGGATCTTTCCTGCCTTATATGGATATTGTGAGGGTGAATTTAACCAGTCATATAAAATGAGCTCTGTATTCCTGAGAGCATTTAATTCATACTGTTTTAGAGTGATAACAATCAGAGGCATTTTTATTTCAGTTTTTACTACAGCAGGCATCGAGATTTGGAAATAGGCTAATGAACACTAGGATACAGGCTATTAGGAAGGCTGCAGACTTTTTTTCCTCTGGAGATCTTAAAATCTGTAGGATTCTTTCTTCTGGAGTTTGTGTCTATACCCTAGGGAGCAGCACAGGGTTTTTTCCAGTGGAGTCCTGTAAAACTGCCTCCATTCCTTCAGGTCTCATGAGTGAGTACAGCACTGAGTTGTTTCCTGCTTCTTTCAGCAATTCTCTCTCCTCCAAGGCTACTTGCTCTTTGACAAAGATACTCTGCATCAGATGTTCCCGTTCCTTCACAATGAGTTTTCCATAGCTGGGTTCTCTGAAGCTTTAGGTGTAATGAGAGCTCTCTTCAATCTCCCAGTTTTGTACCCATTCATTCTCCTGCCTACCCTTGCATATTTCTGTGTCACTGTTGTTTCTTAATTACATACCCTGGAGGACAGGGTTCTTTGTTCTGCCTTGAATAGTGCCTTATCTGACCAGCGACACAATGTGGATGGCAAAAAATGACTGTCAGGACCCTACAGACGGTGTTATTTACATCAGAAAATCCTTCTCCAGTTACTAACACCTGAGGTTGACTTGGTTTTTCCCTTCTCTCCATCCCCACCTCTTGCTTGGGTATCTCAACAGGTCCTTAGCTTTTCAAATGTTGATACTTGACTCTGGAGTGGTTGGCTTACATAAGAAATATCATACAGAACTGATGTGGGAGTTTAATTGTCCCCAGACTTATTTGAAAACTCTTTACATAGCAGTGGCAGAAAACTGTTCAATTCTCAGAACCCCAGCTATATCAGTTAGGATGAATTTCTAAGAGTAAAATTGTAGATTGTAGTCACACAGAAGACATGGGGGCATGTGACATGAAAGAGCTATGTCTGCTTTGCCAGTTGAGACGTGTTTCTTTTTCTAGTTAAAATAATGACAGGTTATTTTAAGGGCATTTTGGAGATTGCTGTGAGAATGTTAGTAAATTTTCAGTGTGATTTGCCCATTTGGGCTTCATTCTCCTATCCAGTTTTGGGGAAGAAAACCTGTCAATGCATTGACTGGTCTGATCCTCACCTGACTTTTATTTACTGAGCTGCTAAACTATATGTGATACCAGAGGAGAGTGGACCTCCAAATATGGCCCAAAGTTCTTGTCTCTGACTCACATGAAGGCCAAAATAGCAATGCTGCTTTTTCTGATTAACCTTTAGCACCAACAGACACAAATTCCAAATTCCAGTTTCCTCCAAATCAAGTGTATCATCTATTTTTGATGTTTTTAGAAGATCACTCTAAAATAGACCACTTACTCTTTTGACTTTGGGTTTTTTGTTTTTGTTTTGTTTTGATTTTCACCCCTGACCTGCTACCTGCATCAGGTTTTAAGGGTTGGTGTGTGCTGGCTCCTGAAAGCTCACATTCCAGTGGAGAGGGTTACCAAAAGGGGGACCAGGTTAGCAGAAGTTGAAGTAGTGTTTCTCTAGTCTCAAGATGAATATGTATTTTTAAAATTTTTTAATGTCTATTTTTGAGAGAGAGAGACCGAGTGTCAATGGGGGAGGAGCAGAGGCACAGAAACTGAAACAGGCTCCAGGCTCTGAGCTGTCAGCACAGAGCCCGACGTGGGGCTCAAACCCACGAACTATGAGATCATGACCTGAACTGAAGTTGGACGCTTAACTGACTGAGCTACCCAGGTGCTCCAATGAATCTGTATTTTTAACCTAATTCTTGAGATTTAGAAATTAAGTTCTTTAGCTGTTTCTATGATTATTTGGTACTATAGGTATAAAATAAATTTGATAAGTTGTATTTCTTTATTAGGATCTATTCATAACATTTCTATCCTAAATGTGTACCAAAGGAAACATTTGCTGGCTTGCTAATAAACACAAATGAAGTCAGATTCCATAACTTTGTGATCAAGGATAGTCAGGAATTGTACTTGGCTACAAATAACAGTGACACAAAGAACAGTGCCGTTGTGATTATGCAGGGTTACTATTGTGACCTCTTGCTCTGTCCTCTTCTCCCTTCTCAGGATCCCCTCATGGTCATAAAGTGGCCAGTGTAGTTCAGCCATGACTAGTCAGCCCCCTTTTAAAGTAGCATTCTGCTCAACCAACTGAGCCACTCAGGTGCCCTAAAGTAGCATTCTGAAAGCCCTACCCAGTAACTTCTGTTTACCTACAGTTAGCCAGAATTTTGTCACTTGGCTACTGATATCTACCAGCGAAGACAGAGAATGTAGTTTTCCATTGCCAACTCATTCTCCACTCCCCAAATGAGCAAACAGAAAGTCCATTCTATTTTTTTAAATGCTTATTTATTTATTTTGAGAGAGAGACAGTGTGAGCAGGAGAGGGGTGGAGGGAGTGAGGGAGGGGTAAAGGTGGGAGAGGGAGAGAGAAAGAATGAAAATGAATGAATCCCAAGCAGGCTCTGCATTGTCAGCATGCAGCCCATGTGGGATTCGAACCCATGAACCTGAGCCTAAACCAAGAGTCAACTGGTTGCTTAACTGGCTGAGCCAGCCAGGTGCCCTGCCATTCTCTTTTTAAAAAGAAGGGAAAAGTACGTATTGGTAAGCACCCAGCGAGATTTCTGCCACTAGTGCCTTTTATGATCTGTCCTAACCTTTCTTTGGATCTTCTCTGCTGTTGTAAGCACTTGACAGTGGAGCTCCACTAGAACACTGGGCAGTCACTGCGAACCCCTCACTTCCCTTCCCCCATATTTTGTGCATATTCCGAAAGGCTTTTGTCTTTCATCCCAACTGCCTCAGCCTCTTAACCTCTAAGGATTTCTTCAGATCATGATTTCTTAGAGGGGACCTTTCCAGGACCTGCAGTCATAGTTGTTGTGACTATAACAGATTATGACTGTCCTGCTCCTCCCCCCTTTCTTCTTTCATCTCCTCTCTCTTGAGTTCTTGGTAAGTTTTGGGCCAGTATATTCTAGTTTCACAGTTAGTTTTTCATATCCTCGGTGACTTTCTTATCCGCCGTGACACTCGCCTAGTATAATACACATGTATAGCAAGTGTTTAGTGCATGTTTTATCAGATTCCACGGCAGACCAAATGCCAGCAAGATGATGGGAGAAAGTCCTTTTGTGTAACATTTTTCAGTGTTTTCTTTTGTAAAAGAAAATGATTGGTTATATCAGCATTATGAGTATCCTATTCTATTGGTAGCAATTGGCTAGTACTTAGGTCATTNCATGTTTATCAGATTCCACTGCAGACCAAATGCCAGCAAGATGATGGGAGAAAGTCCTTTTGTGCAACATTTTTCAGTGTTTTCTTTTTGTAAAAGAAAATGATTGGTTATATCAGCATTATGAGTATCCTATTCTATTGGTAGCAATTGGCTAGTACTTAGGTCATTAGTTACTTTAGTGAATAGTCTGTTGGATAGAAGCGCAAACAGCAGTTTGTTTGAAAATTACTGACACCCTAAACATGTAAGAAACATTAACAGTCTTTGCCCTCTTGGAATGTGTGCATTTGATGTGCCCAAGATCAGTGACTCCACTGAGAACAAATAGAGACGGAGGGGGACAGTCAGAGCTTTTGTTCTGCACAGCACCTGAAAGTACCATAAATGGATGGTCATCAAGCTGGTCAGGGGGTCAAAAGGCAATAAGCCTCGGCGCCTAAAGTTTGTTTGAGACTGTGTCCTCTTTTAAATAAACTTTTCATGTTTTTAAGTGGTACTTCCTAAACTACTTTTTCATGTTTTTAAGGATATTTTCAAATTCCAGCTATTTTGTGGGGGTGATTATTACTTTGACTTCTACTTACTGATTTTGAAATGTTTATTTTTTAAATTATGACACTCTGGGTGCCTCCGTGATCATTGATTCATTCAGGTTGTATTTATATATAAACACTAAGATTTATGGAAAATCTTTTCATTTGAAAAAATTTTTAACGTGCATTTCTTGGTTATGGGACCTGGAAATAACATGGTTTATTTCTGGGACTTGTTATAAAAGCTTCATATAAACCATCTACTGGTGTCCAATTGGCTGAAGAATAATATTGAAGGCCCTCCTAGATGTTTCATTTCTTTTCAAAGACCTGAACAAAACTGCTTCCTTTTGAATTTCACACCATGTCTAAAATCAGGTTTTAAGAATTTTCCAAGTGCATTTCTCTACCACTTTACTTTATACTCTGCTCATCCCTTCTCTCTGCAGGCTTTTTAATACTTTCTGAGCAGCACTCAGGATATGTAGTGATACAAGGTAGGGTGACAAGCAGGAAAGGCTTGAAGTAAAACTGGCAACTCAGCCCTGTGGAGTTGCCAGATGAGGGCAAGGTCAGCGAGAGCTGAGTGAGGAAATGTCGGGAACACCTAAAATAACTAGCACATCGGTTTTACAGGAGAGTTCCAGTTTTGAAGGAAATGATGTTTAAGAATTGTGAGGGAGGAAACGAGGAGCACATCCCAGAATGAAAGCAGCCTTAGCTGCTATGGGAAATAACAGGTGTCAGGGACTTTAGAACTCAGGGTCATTGTCAACTCCATTCCCCTTGGTTTTTAAGAGGTGTCCTCTCCTCAGTGCTCACTGAAGCCCCTCTTTTCCCGTCACAAACAAATCATGCCTTTTGCATGTCTTAGACTTTCTAGTCCATCCCACATAACATCAGCAGGTTAATATCCTTAGAATTTTTATTTTCATTAGGTAATGATGAAAAACATGATGATGGAAAACTTCCAGAAACTTCCCATTTCCTGAAGATAAAGTAGTTTTTCCTCAGTCTGAAATTTAGGGAACATCATCATCTGATACCACTCACCTATGATGGTCTACATCACATTTTTCCATGTTGACACTAACCTGTCTCTTTAACTTCACTACCTCAAGTGTCCCCTGAGTAAATGATCTATTTTGCTGTATAACTCACCTTACCTTGGAGAGTCTTCCCCTCCTTGGTCTACCCATGCTTTAAGAACCAACTCAAGTCTCTTCTGAGACTTTCCGTACAAATCTCTGTGGATATGGTTGTGTGATAATTTCTTCACAGATTTCATATGTGCCACCCATTTTTCTCATAAACAAAGTTGCCTTAAATGAAAAGTGATTGTTTTGTCTCTTCATTTGCATTGGAAGCTCTTTGAGACTAGTGACAATGCTATACGAGTTTTCTTCTATTTTAGCATCTCGCATAGCACTGTGCACCAATTCAGTGTAGGGCAGTGTTTCTTAGTCTGGCACCATCACATTTTGGGTTGGATGATTTGTTTTTGTAGGGGGTAATCTGAACATTGTAGGGTGCTTAGAACATCACTGTTTTCTACCTGCTAGATGCCAGTAGCACCCTCTCCCCGGCATGATAACGAAAAATGTCTCTATTTATACCAGATGTTAGATAGGGGACAAAGATAGCCTCAGCTGAGAATCACTGGTATAGAGTAAACAGAATAAATTCTGACCAGTGTCTTGGCAGAAATGGAGGACTGTGAGAAGCGTTGAGTGATGTTTTACAGCATTTTGGAATCTTGAGGAAAGACAGACTCAGTTGATGGAAGATAATAATTGTAAAATAGAACTTCCTATTGGGTGTGATAGACCATAGCAAGGGTGCAACATACCTAGGATTGAGAGAGATCAAGATGAAGTTGATCTTAAGTTGAAGTTACAAAAATACTGTTACGAGTTTTTTATTTTATTTCAAACAATTTCATATTAGAAACCACATTTCCAATAAAATAAATATTATTTAATGAGAAATTTATCTGGAGTTCATACAAACTCCATATCTTTGGACTAAAAACCACTTTTGAAGCATTTTAGGGGGAATGAGTTTGAAATTACAGGTACAGGTTATTATAATGTAATTATTGACAAACATCAGTTGTGTTTATTCAGTTTTACCTCTTGTTTTTTTTTTTTTACTACTTTAACAGTGTACTTAAGTTTAACCAATTTTCCAGACCCAAGTGATACACACACACACACACACACACACACACACTCTCTCTCTCTCTCTCTCTCTCTCTCCCCACATGTATGTGAAAGCATTTAGTCTTAAGAGTGCTTACTACACCCAGACATAGTGAATTTATATACTTCTGCTATTCTATTATAAGTTCTTGGTCTTCTCTTTTATTATCAAACTACTAGATGACATAGATGCTATATGGTTGATGTTCAGCTGACCTAGAAGTAATGCATGAAATCCTCTCTTCACAGCTGTCTGCCAGCCACAGTGCAAACATGGTGAATGTATTGGACCCAACAAGTGCAAGTGCCATCCTGGATATGCTGGAAAAACCTGCAATCAAGGTAGGAAAACAAGCCTGACACAAATTGCAATCACAAGCCTCCTCTATTTCTGCCCAATATAAGAATGACAAGTTCTCATGCCAAACTACTTTTCTGTGGCTGTTTTTTCTAAACGTGTGAGCTGCTGTGTTCTGAAAGATAAAAATATAATGTAAAACCTTAAAATGCATTTCATCAGACGGTAATTAAAAGATCTTCATCCTTTTACTCACTGATACTAATTAAAATATATATTTAAATAAGAGAAGCACACCGTCAGTTATATAGAAGCCTTCCATTCTGCTCATCCTTGTTCTTCCATGAACTAGTTGGGAAGCTCTGGCAAATTGTTAGCCTCCTTGGACCCCAGTGAGATGAAACCTCTTCAGTACTCAGAGTTAGGTAGGAAGTCTGACCTGAAATTTTGAGATCCCTTCAAACTCTGAGTCCTTCAGTTTTTGAGATTAAATTCCCCTCAACTGTTACCAGGTTGCAAAAGTTCCTTTGAGAAATAAAGATTTTGACCTATTTAAGTTGTCTATAAATGCAAATGTTTACTTAGCCCAGTGCCCCAGGTATTTTATATATATTATCTACTTTCATTATTACAATGTCTGGAGTAGAGTGTTATTTATGGTAATTAAATGATAAATAATAGCTTATTGTTATTTTTCACCTAAAGACATATCAGAGATGTTAAGTGTCTTGTCTAAGGTCACAGAATTAGTTGGTGAAAGACCCCGTATGTCTGTTTAGGACTTTTGGCCATATAATTCATGTTTTCTCTATCAATTTAGTTTTAGATGATGAAAATATTATTGCAAATGTGATCTTCTGACTCATGCTAACAAATCTGACAAGGTTTGTCATTTAAACCTGAACTTTCTATTATTAGGAGTAAAAAAAAAAAAAAAGAAAAGCTGGGGTTAGATTTCACCAGAGAGATACAAGGAGAAAAGAGTCAATTATTTACTTATTTCTTAAATTTACATAATATGTTCTATCCTTTTTAGTGTTGAATGAAACAATAACATGGGGCCTAACCGTCTCATAGATAACTTACTTGATTTCATCAGATAAGAAAATGATATTGTGGAAACACTCCTGTTCATCAGTATCTGATACTCCTTGATATGTCTCATGTAAACTCATGACTTATGGGCACAACAGTCCACAACATTCCAGAACACTGATGTTTGAAAGTATATGTAATTGTCCCTGAATTATCAGGGAAATCCATTCTAATGAAATGTTACATATCCAATGGTAAGAGAGATAGTTATTCTAAAGTATGTTCTGTATTATCTGCTTTTTTTTTCCAGTGTTTCTTTTATGTCTTAAAATATTTTTTAATTTGGAATTTACCAAACACACCTGGATGGTCTTTTTTTTTAATTTTTAATGTTTTATTTCTGAGAGAAAGAGAGACAGCACGAGCAGGCGAGGGTCAGAGAGAGAGGGGGACACAGAAGCTGAAACATGCTCCAGGCTCTGAGCTAGCTGTCAGCACAGAGCCAAATGCGGAGCTTGAACCCACGAACCGTGAGATCATGACCTGAGCCAAAGTTGGACACTTAACCGACTGAGCCACCCAGGCGCCCCTCCATACACTCTTTTAAAAATCCATTTGATTTTCCTTCCAAGTCCAATTTTGCAAGTTGTGACATGTTCGGTTCTGATTATTGGGTTATCAATAATCTTAGAGTTCCCACATGCTTCCTTTCTTAAAGTGGTAAACATAAACTATCAGAGGTTTCATCAATATGTCAGTACCATAAAACTTTGTAGTCCTGATGCCAAGAATTTATACAAAGAAGGTTATTATAAGAAGCCACTGTTGAGATTGCAGAGAAATTCATTCAAATTTATTTTCAGGAACTACATCAGCTTTAATATGCTTCAAAGACACTGAAACTATTATTGTCACAAGGATTTATCTCTGGCTGTCTCCTACTTTCAGAAAACTAGTTTATCATGTACTTTTTATTGTAATACATACCTGTTTCTCTAAAGAAAAATTGAAGTTTACGGAGTTGAAATCTTGCCTCCTAAAACTATATTCCTTAGGGGGAAAGAGCATTTCATTAGTAGCAAAATGGGATTTTACACCCACAAAAAATAGTGCAGACACTGAAAATGTAATTTCAAGTCCAATCTTGAATATAAAACCACAGCTTACAGTAAACATACGTGTTTTTGATTACCTCTTTCTTCACTTTCCTTACCAAAAAAGCAACTGTGACAAGGTTCCCAATGGCGTGGTTTATTATGGTCTTTGAGAGCAGGAATCCTTTTTGGCCTCTGATTTCTGGGCTCCTGAAAACTATTATTAAAATACCTTGCACACGCTAAGTGCAAATTAAATATTTGCTAAGTGAATGATTGTTTCATATAATGGCTCTTGGTCTTGAACACCATACCCGTAAGGGCTCCATGCAGTTGCCCATTCCAGCACCACAGGCAGCGCCTGAATCTGTGGGCTGAGAGCCCTCGTCAGGGTCAGAGGTGGCTGTAGAGGAGCTGGGTACATGGGAGAACTGGCCAGAGAAACCAGGAAACGATATTAGAGCAGATTGTCTCTGTTACACAGCAAATTAATGTAGACTGTTTTTAACTGGACTGTACATTTTAATAAACTGGCAAATACGCCTCAGAGATATGGGAACTCCAACAGATTTCTTTTTTCTTGAGGAGAGAAATGTCAAGAAGAGGTATATTTGAGATAATTTCATAGAACTAGGAATTAGCTCTTCCTAAAAAGTAGGTTTCTGTGTAAGGCAAGTACTTGCTGAAAAAAAAAAAAATTGATTGGTGGAGTGACAAGCATTTAAGAGTGCTTTCAGAGCTGCCTGGGGGGCAGCCAGAATAGCCAATCAAGCCCACTTTGCAACTGGCTTAATTTAACAGCCTTGTCACAAGATTGGTGTGAATCTGCTGGTGGTGGCTTGCTCTTTCCTCTGAGTCATTTTTGGATTTGCGATAGCTGGATCACATACAGAATCATAGGCTTGGTCTGATTATTAGCATATTCTGTACAGCACATGGTGCCTTTCACAGTAATGAAATGCTACCCCGAACTCTGGCAAGGTTTGCTTTTCTCCACCTTCTTTCTCTGGTAATTTTTATTCATGCATACTTTCCTCCTCTTTGAGTCTCTGTACCCATACCAAGTCTCTTTCCCCTTAGCCCAAACACGATACTGTTATACATAATAATCTTTTTATGACTTTCCCATTAGGAAATGATTTTTATCATGTAATATGTCCTATCATTGCATATTTTCAGAAATGAAAGATCTATGTTTTTGAATGCAAGAGGGTGAGCGTGCTTACAACCAGAGCCATGGCTAGGGTTAGGGTTGGCAACCAGGAAGTGCCATGGGCAGAACCAGCCACAATGCAGTGATTCCCTGAAGGGCTGAGTTGAGGGCACATGGTTGGGTGTGGGTCAGGCTTAGGGTTTGGAGTCAGGAGGCAGAAGATTCAATGGATCAAGGTTAGGTAAATTCTTCTGATCACCCCCCTGCAGCCCCATCCCGGCCCTGGAAATGGCACCACAAAATTCTAGCTTATATTAAGGGCTTATAATAATTTCAGAAGAAACAGTTTATAAATATCAATTCCTGGTGTTTTGACAAAGTTTATGTTTCATATGTTGAATTCCTCACCCCAGGAACTAGTATCTTGTAGCACAGAACCAGACAGTAAACTTTGGTGGCTTAGGTAAATCTGAAAGTTGATTGCCTTCCTAAGGACAGCAGTCTAAATGCTATACCCCTGAGTAGTAAGGTAATTTCTGATAGCCTTACTTTTTAAAAGATGTGTGGTTTCAACCCAGAAACCATTGTTCATTTAATTTGGAAGTTTAACTGGGTGTTAATAGTATGGAAGTCTTGAAGCAAGATATGATTGCCTTTTTGACTCTACTTTGAGTCTTACCCATCTTATTTTGGTAAGTTAATAATGCCAAGAGTTAACCTCTTTTGGGGAAAGCTTATTGTATATTCCTACTAAGTGTGACCTAAATGTAATATAAGTTCTTACACGTGAATGAAAACATCGATATTGGTCATGCTATTTATTTAAACAAGCTCTATGCAAATCATAAATTTGTGCATAATTGTGAAGTATTTTAAACTATTGGACAACATAATAATAAAACAGTCTTGAGTTGGACATTTAAGACTTAAGTGTCAATACACAGAATAGGTAGATTGTAATCAGTATTTGTATAATCTGTTTTCTGAGCTTTCTGTCTTTGTTGGTGACCAAAATCATGCTTTAAAAAATGACCATCTCTTCTTTAGTGGTTTCTCTAAAGATTGGTATAGGAACGAAATATGTGTGTATGCATGTGTGTAAAATGTACTTGTGTTCTTGGGAGGCAAGATGGCAGTGATAAATTTTAAGGAAAATAGAAATTAAAATTTTAAAAAGAGAAACCAGAAGAACAAACTAATTTTTTAAAAAGCATGTACAGTATCCTTTTTGAAATCTACCAACTTTATGTAATTGTCTAATATATACTTATAAAGATTTTTAGGGCTAAAAATGACATCCGTTCAAAGTTGACTCTTATTACCTTCTTCCTGGTGTGAAGACGAACACTTCTACCCAACTCCTCTTGACCAAGGCAGTGAACAGCCTCTTTTCCAACCCCCGGATCATCAAGCCACAAGTATACCTTCAAGGGGTGAGCGTGCATTATCTCAGGTGGTCTGCCCTCCCACCTGCACGGCTTCCTGCAGTTTCGTCACTTTTTGCAAATGTCCTGAAGACTAGCCCCAGGAGTGCCCAGCCTTCAGCACCCTGAGCATGTGAAGGAAGCAGCAGGAATTGCCACCTGGTGCTGATTCTCTGTGCTCTAAAAAGCCTGGAGCCTCCACTGTCCTTTCACTGCATTAAAAATATCATTGCTTCTCTTCTTCTTTTCTGGGCTTCAGAATGTTTTCTAAAAATCAAATGGCAAAATAACCTTTATTTTCAAAGGTGAAATCAGGAATTCCAAAGCAACTGATATTGGACTTTTGATGACTTTTGCTGAGTAGATTTCAGAAATGGTGAAGTCCTTCCCCATGCCCCCACCATATTTAGAGAATAGAGTGTTAGGTTACCTGGAAATCAAACCATACATTATTCATTTAATTCCTTTGGTGTACATTTTGTGATATTAGAAAGCCTAGGTTCTAGTTCAGTATAGCCTTTAAGTGGCTCTGTGATTATGAGCAAGTCATTTAGTGTGTCTGAGTCTTAGCAAGCCAGTTAGTAATGGGAGAGTAATTTCTGCCCTGTTCGCCTGCAGGGCTGGTGTGGGAACAGGCATACCAAAAATATTAATGTTTTCATTATGATGGAAAGTTTTGTACAAAAATTAGGTAGCAGCATGATTTTATAGTTTTTCTTCTAAAGGACTGTATCCTTTACCCACTCCTAAATTTAGAAACCTAGAATGACTGAATAAAAATAGTTTAAATTATTAATTAGTGTCTCTCTGCAGATAGGAACTTAATGCACTTGTGTATCTTCTGCATAAAGAGTTAGGGCAATAGCATTCGTTTCAACCATTGAGTTTTAAAGAATGAAAGTTATGGCAGTTGAATGACATCTGTTTGCCTATGACCTCCACTTTAGTCAGATAAAATGTAAAAATAAAGGTTAAATTTCTGAGACTTGCCAAATTTAAGGGTCAAAGAAGAAGAAAAAAGTCCCACTGTATTAAATAATGAAAGATTATTTTCCTTAATAATCCATTGGGTTATCTATTCAGTGAATCTCTTCTAGGTTTCAGGCTACTTTTCAGTGTCCGCATGCTAACAAAAAATTTCTGATTCTTTTTTTCCTACAGTGTAATTATAATGCTGTGCAGCTTGCATTTTTGTTCTAGACTCGCTCTCTTCCTACTCCCCCTTCCACTCCCCATCCCACCTCCCCCAGCTCCTGAAACCATCAACCTACTTAAAGATGTTCCTCACTGTAATAGATGTGCTTTAAGAATTCATACGTGACAATGAAAGCATTTGAAATCTAAGTGGTTTAATTGTAAAGTGATGTCTTTCGAGGTGATAGAATAGGTACATGACAGAATTCATTAATTTTTTATTGTAGAGTTTCCTTATAATTTATATTACAAACTTCTAGAGAAAGCGCAACTTTAAAGTGAATTTAAGTAAATACATTGAAGTTTTCTTTCCTAGGTTCTTTTATCACCTTTAAGACTGATTTGAGAACGTGTGATCATGTTCTTTATATTTTTCTAGTTGTTATAGGAGAATTTGCTGTAAATTGGAAGTGTTGTTTTTGAATTCCTGACTTGATAGTAACACACGTGTTCCTAGGTCAGTGGTCTAAGAGATTTTGGAAGCAGCACATATTAACTCAATTTTATAAGGCCTTAGTTCAATAAGAAAATAAAGCTATAATAATCATAAACTAGAGACCCTGAAGAAAATGGAGAAAAAAGAAGTTCATCACCCCAGCACCAGATGCTTTTAATCTTTTGAAGCTCCCTGCTTTAGCAGAAGTCTGATACTTGGTAAATATTGATAACACGGATTATTGTGGAATTCTGTTTCATAATTTCTGCAGTGGCTTTCGTAAGGGTCAGTGTGAAGTTTTTAGGACGCACATGCCTGTAGCAGATGGAGCAATGGTGGCAGTCACTGGAGACATCAACATCAGCCAACTGTCAGGGGGTATCAGCCACTCCATCACCAGCTGTTAAGAGTACAGCTTTCTCAAATTGCTTTTAACGTATTTGGATATTTACGTGTCAATTTAATAATAGTAAAATAGCCAACAAATGTGTCTGCATTTACCCATCAAACACCGCATGTTTATTTCCCCTTCCATATTATTTCATAGAGTGATTTCCAGGTGGGGGATTTGTTTTTGTTTGTTTTTGAATTATGACATCTTGTTTTTCACTTCCTTTCAGTTTCATGATTCTTAACCCGAGCGTACTTTTTTCTCATGGGAAGGGAAGGATAAATTTGGACTGCAGACCACCAGCAGCCCCAGTCTGGATCACGAAAACTCCCATAGCAATCTTGAGGGGCCCTTTATTGGTCAAGACTGGAGTTGACATAACTTGGCTTCAGCTTTAGTTCCTGGACAGAGTGTCTAAAGAAATTTTCATCAGCATAAATATCCTTTGTATGAGCTGCTTAGAGCTACAAACATCTGGCCAGCTTCCATCAAAAACCCACAGAAGTTTCTGTGGCTCTTTAAAAATAAACCTAAGTGTTCTTAACTGATACATTTTATATCCATCAATATCTTTCCCTTGAAATATAGAATTCAGTCTTACTTTATGGCTTTACTGTACTGTTTATTTTTTTATTTTTTTATTTTATTTTTTTAATTTTTTTTTTTAAGGTTTTTTTTATTTATTTCTAGAGAGAGAGAGAGCGTGAGCAGGGGAGGGTCAGAGAGAGAGGGAGTCACAGACTGAAACAGGCTCCAGGCTCTGAGCTGGCAGTCAGCACAGAGCCCGACGCGGGGCTCGAACCCACGAACCGCGAGATCATGACCTAAGCAAAAGTCGGACGCTTAACCGACTAAGCCACCCAGGCGCCCCCTGTTTATTTTTTTAAAATGTTTATTTTTGAGAGAGACAGAGACAGAGTCAGAGTGTGAGCAGGGGAGGGACAGAGAGAGAGAGGGGAAGACACAGAATCTGAAGTGGGCTCCAGTCTCTGAGCTGTCAGCACAGAACTCAAAAGTGGGGCTTGAACTCATGAACTGCCAGATCATGACCTGAGCTGAAGTGAGATGCTTAACCAACTGAGTCACCTAGGTGCCCCTCTACTGTTCTGTTTTATATTTGCTTAGTACAGAAAATATTTAGAACACAAAGCCTTTCTCAAACAACATGCTCAGATTTAAATACTATTTAAAGTTTTATTTTTAAATTTTAAATGTTTTTATTTATCTTGAGGGGGTGGGACAGAGAGAGAGGGAGAGAGAGAATCCCAGGCAGGCTCCATGCTGTCAACACAGAGCCCGATGCAGGGCTGGATCTCACAAACTGTAAGATCATGAACTGAGCCAAAACCAAGAGTCACATGCTTAACCCACTAAGACACCCAGTACCCCTAAATACTATTTCATATCAATCAGGAGCTTATCAAATCCAGGCGTGAAACTGCAGGGATGTATGGGTATATTAGGATGATAATTAACTTCTCTTAGAACATGAGAAAAGATTTCCTGACTCTAATTTTTAGTAAATACTGAAATACAAGTTAGAATATGATAGGTGGAGTGAATTGCTTTTTCTTTCTTCCTTGATTTAAAATTTTTACTTCATATAATGGAGAAGTCAAATTTTTGGTTGACCATATAATCTGCAAGGCACCTTCTTTGAGGAAATTTTTTTTAAAATGTATTTTAAATATGATTCTGTTTTGAATGCCCTTGACTGGGCATGAGACAATAAAGTAGAAAATTGAGGAAACATGGGAGATGGTGAAAGTATCTGGTTTACTTATTTAACCTCCCTAGGCTTTGCCCAACTGGGGACCTGCTCACTGTTGTGTTAAGGTTAGAAAAAAGACCACATTGGAAAGTTAGTAAAATATGAAAATATTTGTAGATGTAATAGCTATTAAGTGGTTTTAAGAGCAATGTAATTTGGTGGTTTAATGAAATGAAATCTGTAAACTTCCAATAAATGAGCAGGTCAGATTTAAATTTGACTAGATTAAACAACTTGTCGCTAGACAGACCTTTATTTCTGACTTGCTGACATGGATTAATAGATAATTTATCTAATCAGGTACTTATGCTGACAGTTCCAGACAAAATAAACATGTGGTCATATTTATTTTTAATGAAGTCTATATTTTGGGCATTGGTATTTCAGTGTCTGTCATTATGAGTTTTATGTTCACTTGAAGCAGTATTCAGCTTCGGTTAGAAAATTCTTACAGTGTGAAGTTTATTAATTTCATGTTGATATTTAAATGAACCTAAAATACATAATAGTCCATTATGTATCATTCAGTAGTACTTACATATACTTTTCTTAACTGCCAAATGAAAATATGTTGGAGGGTAGGGTTTTTTTGTTTATTTTGTGGCTTGAATACATCAGTAAAGCAGGAAACAAATGTCTTACTTAATCTGAGATCAGTGTAGAGAATCTATAAAGTGGAATAAGAGAAACCACAATAGTGATCACAGTAATTCATGTAGCTCTTATCCTCTGAAAATGGAGCTTTCCTTTGTAAAGGTCAAAGCAGGCTCATGTTTTAAAATTCGTATACTTCCTGTAAACTAAGAAAGACTCACAGAGTATCTTTAAAAGCAGAAGGAAGTTGAAAGAGGAAGATCACATAGTCAGAAGTGAAGCTAATTTGGAAGCTATTGCAGTCAGGTAGATCACCCATGGGGAGGATAGTAGTCTGCTTTCTAGGGATGATAAGGTAGGCACGTGTCTGTGAGGAGAATTTTTCCAATTGTCCTTTGTGGACAGAGACCACAAGTCCTCTGTAATCTAAGCTCCCGAAATTCACATAGCCCTCTCATTGTTATAAGGTCATTTCTGATGGAAAGCTCTTGGTCACCCCTGGTGTAACCAACATTAAAATTAAGATGGTGTAAACAGGCTCTGTCTCTTATGTAAATAACTGGTTACAGTAGCTTGACCTCATTTTTTCATTTATTCTTTAATATCGAGAGGTGTTTTAAATGGTTTACGTTAGTATCAAGGTTTTCTCATTTTGCTGCATCATCTCCCCATTCTTTCCAGATCTAAATGAGTGTGGCCTGAAGCCGCGACCCTGCAAGCACAGGTGCATGAACACTTACGGCAGCTACAAGTGCTACTGTCTGAACGGATATATGCTCATGCCAGATGGGTCCTGCTCAAGTATGTCAAGAATCTTAACTGTTTTATAAGTGCTCTGGCTCGGTTTCACATTGTGCTCTGATAGGGTGTGTGAAAATAGCCTCCCAGGCCGCCTTAACCACGATGTGAGCATGTATTTATATGCATGCCTAAGGAATGGAAAATCAAAATAAAAATTGCCCATTTTACTTGCCTAGCATTATTTTACCATGGGCGCCCATGTTAAACCCATGGAAGTAGTATTTAGAACACGCATCGACACCTACATGTGTTTTCTAATGCCTTTTTTATTCCCCCAACACATTTTTCCTGTCTTCTGTCTAAGCAAAGAACTAACTGCTCTAGCTGGTAAAGGAGGATTAGTGCCTATGTGAGGACTGTGTTGCTGTTCACAAGGACAGACACTAAACTGTTAGCTGGTAGAGGATCCATCACAGGACCCAATACTTATTGAGTATAAACCATTCATAAATACCTTCTCACTTTGCCTTTACATTTCTTTATAGTAGTCTAAAGACTCAGATACCACTTTTCTAAAAAACAAAATCTACTTCAACTGAAAAAAATAAATGGTTACAGTACCATAAAAGTAGATTTCACGTATTATGTTTTCCTACTATCATTTGGATGTGGTTATAGGATAGACAATGCCCTGAAGTTTTCCGTAAGCTGAACATTGAATTGAGATGGTGTTTATATGAGATCCGACCATTGATGGCTTGATTTTCATTTTTACTGAGTTATCTGGTAAGTTAGTTAATTATAAATTATCTGTTATCTCTCTCTAACTGGGTTGAGTTTTATTTAAAAAGTTGAGCTAATCTTATTTAGCATTGCATATGTAGCACGGAACCTTTAGAAGTAGCTGAATTCGTGTTTAATACTATGTGGCAGTGATGCTACAATTGTATGTTGTACATTGTACAACTCGGTGGGATGTCTCCCGTTCCAGAATAATTTAGTGGGAGATTGAGAAAATTAATTGGATGTTTTAGTTAAAACTGGCATTTGGCATGAGTAATCTAGAAAATTACCTCAATCCTGCACTTTTCTTGGTTACTGGAAAAGTTTCCAGATAATCTGTGTGAGATGAAGCTTTATATTTGTCTTTTAATTTTTTGTAATGCATTAAAGATTTCCCCAGATGATAACAGAGCCGGTTTACTTCTTAATCTTCTTGATCCCTGGGGGAGTAAGGTCTTTCTGTCCCTCTGTTTTCGACGGTCTTTAGACTGTTGGATAATTGAGGCCTTTTTGTCTTCATTGTTGATTCAGTGTCAAGTTAAAAAAAACATTTGCCCTCTGCCTCTCTGAGTCAGCCAGTCACACTCTTTCCAGGTGCCCTGACGTGCTCCATGGCAAACTGTCAGTATGGCTGTGATGTTGTCAAAGGACAGATACGGTGCCAGTGCCCCTCTCCCGGCCTAGAGCTGGCTCCTGATGGGAGGACCTGTATGGGTGAGTTGTAAAATCGAGCATCTCTGTCAGCAGCTTCTCTAGGATAAAAGAACAGAGGGAAAGGTGATGGAGTAAGGAAACGAGGCATTACCTACATCAGGCAATTAGCTGTTCTTCCAAAGATAGCACGTGTCTTGGGAGAGGACCTCTCTGTGAATGGTTGATGGACACTTTGTTTCCCTAAAAATGAGGGACGGGAGGAATCTTCGGGCAGAGGAAACCACATGTGCAAAGGCTTTGAAGTTTACTAGAGCACGATATTCAGGAAAGGCAGAAGAGCTCAGTATTTTTAGAATGTTAAGAAGGAATGAGTGATAAAGCTGAATGGGTAGGCAGGGCTAGATTATATGTGCTGCTCTAAACAGATTTTTTTTTCCTGTAAATTAGGAAGACAGTATAGGATTGTGGTTAACAGTCTGGGCTTTGATTTCAAACCTAGCTCTGCCATGTGCTTGATAATGTAACCTTAGGCAAGAGACTTCCTTTGTTTGAGCTTGAGTCTCATCTTTAAAATGGGAGTCATGCCATCTAGAACCATTATAAGGATTGAATGGGATTATATATGCAAAGGGCTGAGCAGAGTACCTAGCATGTAGTACTCCCTCAATGAATAGAGGTATTCAGTGATTCCAGAGAGATTTGTTTAGTACTTTCTGTATTTCAGGTGCTGTGCCAAGTGCTAGGATATATAGTAGGGAACAGAGCAGACAAGATTTTGGTCCTCATAAAGCTGATACTCTCATGGGAAGACAGAAAATTAACAAATATCCAATAAAATTGGGCAAACAGTATTAAATGTTAACATGAGGTACTAAGAGAACAACATAAAAGGCCTATTTTAGAAAATAATGGTAGAAATGGTGCAAGGCAATTCTGCACTGAACGAAGAGAGGCTGGCCTGTGTGAGGTTTAGAAGGAAAGAAGACCAATGTGGCTTCAGTACAGAATGAGTGTGAGGGGCAGTGGCTCACCTACTGGTGAGGTAGGTAAGGACTACATAGTTATTGCAGGTTATTCACTCACATTGTGAGGAATGAGGATTTAACTCAAAACGCAAGCAGAAATAGTTGAGGAGTCTTAAGCATGGTAATACTCCAATCTTAATGTTTTAACAAAAGATTTTGACAGTTGAGTGGGAATGCTTTGGGGGGGTGAGGTTGGCAGGGAAATGACTGATTCCAAGGCTCTTGCAATAGTCTAACTGAGACGGTGGCAGCTTGGACTAGGGTAGTGGTAGTGGGTGAAGAGAAGACTAGTAGCAGAAGACAAGAGGTAGAATTAACTGGGCCTGATGATTTGAGATTATGGGGAAATGAGGTGGTCAAGGATGCCTCCTATTTCCAGTTGGAGCAACTAGTGGATACAGGTGCAGTCTCTGCTGAGATACGGTGCAAGAGCAGCACAACTCTGGTTCGGAGGATGCATTGAAGTTTGGAGGTGTGGAATTTACATTGCCTATCGGGGTAACCAGCTGGATAACATTTATGATGAGCCACTCTGTGCCAGGCAACTGTGTGCAGACATTTATTTCAAAATCTATCCCATCTGAACGTGCTATGCTGCTCCTCTAAGATGCAATTGATTTATGTTTCTAGACGTTGATGAATGTGCCACTGGAAGAGCATCCTGCCCTAGATTTAGGCAGTGCGTCAACACTTTCGGGAGTTACATCTGCAAGTGTCATAAAGGCTTCGACCTCATGTATATTGCAGGCAAATACCAGTGTCACGGTAATGAGCCCTGACCATCGTTTTGTTTTGTTTTCTTTCTTCCTGGTGGTACAGAAAGTTCTCTTAACTGGGGTGGTGACTGGGATGTCAGAGAAAGGGGAGGGGAACCGGCATTACATTAAGCAGAGGTCCAGTTCAACTACTGGTAGTCTCGGATGTACATGTGCTTTGTTTCTCCCATTTATCTGCTGATTTTACACAGACCTTTCAAAAAAATTTTATTTGGAGACTCTACAGAGTTTTGATGCCATCATACTCCTCTCCCAAATAAACTCCTTCTTTTCCCACTTCCTGATGCAGATATAGATGAATGCTCCCTTGGTCAGTATCAGTGCAGCCGCTTCGCTCGATGTTACAACGTGCACGGGTCCTACAAGTGTAAATGTAAAGATGGATACCAGGGTGATGGCCTGAGTTGTGTGTGTAAGTAGTGCTTATCTCCCACCTTTAGATTCTAGCAGGAAATACAGGATTACACAGAGGCCATTATTGGGGAAGATGAGGAACAAGATTAATTATCATGAAAGTATAATTTTTATGGCTAAAATATTAGTCTGTTTTTTGCAGTCAAATCACTTTGCTCAGGTATTTTAAAAAAATAAAGACTCAGTAATACATTCTCTCGCTCTCTTTTTTTTAACATTTATTTATTTTAAGAGAGAGAGCATGAGCAAAGGAGGGGCAGAGGGAGAGAGAATATCCCAAGCAGGCTCTGCACTGTCAGTACAGAGCCCACAATGGAGTTTGATCTCCTGAACCATGAGATCATGACCTGAGCTGAAATCAAGAGTCAGACGCTTAACTGACTGAGTCACCAAGGTGCCCTGACTCAGTAATACATTCTAATCTTAAAAACATTCAATTCCTGTGCTAAAACCTCTCAATAGCCTCTGTTTGGCTCACAAGAAATTATGGAGCTCTCTCTGAGAATCGGATTTTGTTATAATTAGAAATAAAAGTTTGTCATTAGCATTAGATTGTGACAGGGAGAAAAGTCTGAATATATTCTACATCTTTTGTTCCTCTGTTTTATGTCTCTAAATTCTACTATTAAAAAATCATTCTGATATTTATTTTCTCTAAATTTAGAACTGTTTTGCTTTTTAAATTCTTATAAGCTCTGCTTGGAATATGGCTATGTTAGTAGATAAACATGAAGAAAATAAGCTCCAGGATGAAAGTTTTACAAATTAAAGACCATAATTTTGGATACAGTTCATGTGACAATAGATAATTTTTAAATTTTGGGAGTAAAATATTTACCAAAAATCATGAGTCATAAAATCATGTGGATTAAGGGATTTTTGAAGGGTCATGTAGTCATACTCCCAGCCTGGAGTATATCATTCCAGAAAGATTAAATATTAATTCCTTTTGGTGAAGATGATCACAAAAAAAGATTCCACAGATAATCACAGTGACCTCTGAATTTTTTTAAGTGATTGTATAAATTAGTAAGGGGGAAAGCAAAGCAACTTTAAAAATATACAGAACAATTAACGAAAATATTCTGCACGAAAACAGATGAACATATGGGAAGGATGTAGAAAGAAGATAGAGGGAAACTAACCCAAGAGACTCTTAGTGATAGAGAACAAACTGAGGATTGACAGAGGGAAGTGGTGAGGAATGGGCTAGGTGGGTGATGGGTACTAAGGAGGGCACTTGTGATGAGCACTGGATGTTGTTAAGTGTTGAATCACTGAAATCTGTTCCTGAAACCAATATTGCCCTGTATGTTAACTAAAATTTAAAGAAAAATAAGAAAGGAAAGAAAGAAAGAAATGTTTTGCATGAGTTAATTTACGTACAGTATGGAAAAGTATTAGTCTTTAGACAATTTGAAACATGATTTGATAATATAGGTGTACTATAGGGATACTTAACATAGACTCTCACACATTTCTCATATTTAAAAAACCTAGAATGTTTCTGCTTTTAAAAAATCTCAGTGATTGTTGTCTATTTCCGTTTTACAGATACTTGAAATTCTTTGTGTTTTAAATACTACATATCCATTACAGAAATACTATATAGCTTTTGTATATATCTGCAGGGTGGCTATGTGTGCATATGAATTCATATGTATAAATCAGATACATATACACACATAGTTATTTGGAAAACAGCTTGACTTACAGTAGGGGAATATTCTAAGTGTGAAAAGTAAGCCTACTTGGCATTAGATATTCTAATGTGTTTTTCACAATTTGATTCCACAACTGAACTTTTAATATTTATTTATTTTGAGAGAGAGAGCACACACCCAAGAGAAGGGGGAGAGGGTTAGAGAGAGAGGGAGAGAGAGAATCCCAAGCAGGTTCTGCTGTGTCATTGGAGAGCTCGACGTTGGGCTCGAACTCACAAACTGTGAGATCATGACCTGAACTGAAATCAAAAGTCAGATGTTTAACCAGATTAGCCACCAAGCGCCCCTCCACAGCTAAAGTTTTAGAGAGAGATGGCTACACAGTAACTTAAATTTTTGACTCTTTCAGATATTCCAAAAGTCATGATTGAACCGTCAGGTCCAATTCATGTACCAAAGGGAAATGGTACCATTTCAAAGGGTGATGGAGGACACAGTAATTGGATTCCTGATGTTGGAAGTACTAGGTGGCCTCTGAAGACACCATATGTTCCTCCTGTTACCAGCAGGCCCACTTCTAAGCCAACAACAAGACCTACACCAGAGCCAACACCACAGCCTACCCCACCCCCATTCCCAGACCTCGGAACATCTCCACCAATAGTAACCCCGGAAAGACCAAGCACCAGACTAACAACTGTACCGCCAATTGCCACGACATCTCCACGATGGATTACAGTTGACAACAGGATACAGACAGATCCTCAGAAGCCCAGAGGAGATGTGTTCAGTAAGTCATATAAATGTTAGCACAGTTTGGAGTTTTTATCCAGTTTTATTGAGCTATAATTGACATACAGCACAATATAAGCTTAAGGAATACAGCATAATGGCTTGACTTACATAAATCATGAAATGATTACCACAGTAAGTTTAGTTAACATCCATCATCTCATATAGGTACAAAAGAAAATTTTTTTTTTCTGTGATGAGAACTCTTAGGATTTACTTTCATAACAACTTTCATATAAATCCTATAGCAGTGTTAACTATAGTCGTAATATTTTATTTCCCTAGTACTTATTGATCTTCTTAACTGGAGGTTTGTACCTTTTAACTACTTTCCTCCAGTTCTCCCTCCCCTACTCACCACCCCTGGTAATCACAAATCTGATCATTTTCTGTAAGCTTTTTTTTAAGATTCTCCATATAGTATGTGAGGTTATATAGTATTTGTCTTTCTCTGACTGACTTGATTTAGCATAATGCTTCAAGGTGCATCCATATTGTCTCAGATGGCAAGATTTTCTCATTTTTTAAGGCTGAATTGTGTATGTGTTCCATTGTGTATTTATACCACAGCTTCTTTATCCATCCATCCATTGATAGACATTTAGGTTGTTTCCATATATGGCTGTTGTAAATAATGCTGCTAGGAACATGGGGGAGAGATATTTTGACATGGTATTTTCATTTTCTTCCGATGAATACCCAGAAGTGGAGTTAGTAGATCTTATGGTAGTTCTAGTTTTAATTTTTTGAGGACCCTCTGTACTGTTTTCCATGGTGGCTGCACCAATTTACAATCCCACCATCAGTGCTCAAGGGCTCTCTTTTTTCCAACTCTTTGCAAGCATTTGTTATCTCTCGTCTTTTTGATGGTGGCCATTCTAACAGGCACGAGGTGGTATCTCACGGCAATTCTAAGTTGCGTTCCCCTAATAATTAGTGATGTTGAGCCTCTTTTCATTTGGCAGTTGCCCATGTGTGTGTCCTTTTTGGAAGAATATCTATTCATGACCTGTGTCCATTTTTATTTGGATCATTTGGGTGTTTTTCCTGTTGAGTTGTAGGAGTTCCCTGTATATTTCAGACATTAACCCCTTCATAGGTACATTGTCTGCAAATATTTTTCTTCAGTCCATAGTTTGTCTTCACTTTGTTGATGGTCTCTTTTGCTGTGCAGAAGCTTTTCAGTTTGATGTAGTCCTAGTTGTTTTTTATTTTATTGCTTGTGCTTCAGGTGTCATATCCAATATGATCATTGCCAAGATCCATGTCAAGGAAATTTTTCCTATGTTTTCTTCTAAGAGTCTCATAGTTTCAGATAGTACATTCAAGCATTTAATTAATTTTGAGTTCATTTTTGTGTGTTGTGTAAGATAAGGGCTCAGTTTCATTGTTTTGCATGTGAATATCCAATTTTCCCAGCACCATTTATCGAAGAGACTGTCTTTTCTCCATTCAGTATTCTTGGTTTGCTTGTCAAATGTTAGTTGGCCGTATGTGCTTCAGTTTATTTCTGCATATAAATTTTATTCTGTTGGTTGGCACATCTGTTTTATGCTAACACCACACTGTTTTGATGACTACAACTGTATAGTATAGCTTGAAATCAGGCAGAGTGATGCTTCCTGCTTTGTTCTTCTTTCTCAGGATTGCTTTAGCTACTCAGAAACCTTTGTGTTAGCACATTTTTAATAAGCTCTTTACAATGACATTTCAGTCATAGGCCATGCCTTGAATAAGAATGAAATTTATAAAAAGTATTATCTGTACAAAATATAAGTCATATGTCATTATTGTTAAATATTATAAAGAACTGTGTAAAAGGCAATCAGTGGGGCAAATAACAATGTGTGTAGCAATGGCAGAAATATCATGAAGTCATATAGTAGGTCATAGCTCCTATCCAGTGTCAGAATTCTCCTAACGTGTTCAGATTTACTGAAAAATCTCTGAGATGAGAAACTTACTGTATCAGTGGCATTTAACTTAATCTAATCATTCATTTAATCAACAAACATTTTTGAGTGTGTTTTAGAACACCAGGCCCTGTATGAGGCATTAGATTTACAAAGATAAGACAGAAAATGTATATTCTGTTGGGAAAGATAGTCGCCCCAAGGATAGATAACTGGAGTAGTGTGTTGGTGAGAGAGATTTGTGTAGCACATTATGGAAATAGAAGAGGCATCTAATCAGCCTTGAGGCAGGGCATATTTGGGGTGGGAGGGCTTCCAGAGTGAAAAGGAGTAGGAAGCAGCCTAGCCTAGGCAATAAAGTGCCAGTAAACTAGAGGGTTGAGTCAACGATTGAGGAGAAAACTAGACAGCTACCCTTTCTGTTTGCTGTGACCTGGTGGTTGGATCTGGAATCTTTCTCCTAGATTATCAGGGGTGAGTGGGTAAAGGATAGTGTCACATAGAGATAGAGGCTAGAGGTAAAATAGCAAGTTCTGAAGAAGGAAGAGGTTCCCTTATTACCAGATCAGAATGTGCAATTTAAAACAAAAACTTTTCATGTTTGTTTATTTTTGAGACAGGGAGAAACAGAGCATGAGTGGGGGAGGGGCAGAGAGAGAGAGGGAGACACAGAATCTAAAGCAGACTCCAGCCTCTGAGCTGTCAGAACAGAGCCCGACACGGGGCTTGAATCCACAAACCGTGAGATCATGACCTGAGCCGAAGTCAGATGCTTAACCAACTGAGCCACCCAGGCCCCCCCCAGAATGTGCAGTTTTCTTTCTTTCTATTTTTTTTTTTAATTTTTTTAACATTTCTTTTATTTCTGAGAGAGAGGGACAGTGTGAGCAAAGGAGGGTCAGAGAGAGAGGGAGACACAGAATCTGAAGCAGGCTCCAGGCTCTGAGCTAGCTTCCAGCATAGAGCCTGACGTGGGGCTTGAACCCACAAACTGTGAGATCATGACCTGAGCCGAAGTTGGACGCCCAACTCACTGAGCCACCCAGGCGCCCCCAGAATGTGCAGTTTTCAAATACTCACCTCGTATTTATCCATTTGTCACATCTCACTGTGCTTATTCTTAGCCACCTTTGTGTTCACGCCTCCTGTCTCCTCTTCTCTCCCAGTACTAGTTTCTTTTCCTTTTCCCATTCCTCCATGAGGGAACCAGACTTTGGTCCTTTATAGTGAATACTTGCAAATTTTTTTTACCAGGTGAAAAGAATACTGACACTTATAATCTTTTTAAAAGAGAAGTTTCTCTTGTGTGTGACTCTCAAATTTTCCTTCTAGATCATTGTCCAATTAAAGAGAGATTGAAATTCTCTCATTCTGATGTAGTTATAATTGTGTTTGTGTTGGGCAAAAAATATAATTTTTAGAGGAATCAGATTGTGTATCTAATAATGTGTTTTAAATGCACATATCTTTTATTTGAAAATATATTTGAGGGGCGCCTGGGTGGCTTAGTCGGTTAAGCGTCCGANATATATTTGTAATAATTTTCCTCTCCCTTTCTCTCGCCCTCCTTTCCTCTTTTTCTTTCTCTGTCTCTGCATTGTCTTTCTCTCTCTTACTCCTTTACATTGTTTGTTTTCATCTCTTTGTGATCATACAGTGGAATTTTTATTCATGGGTGCTTAAGTACATATAGTACTTCTTTTTTTCTGTTGTCGTAAGGTAGGGTCATAAAAACTTGGCTACTTAATATAAAAAGACACTGTAACAGAGATATCAACATCTTTCAGAGCCTTTAATGTTTTCTCTTTTTAAAAAGTATGTCTTTCTTTCCACTATTCCTCTCTATATCAGCACACATGTGAATTAAAAATAAGCAATCTGGGGCACCTGGGTGGCTCAGTCAGTTAAGTGTCCAACTTCGTCTCAGATCATGATCTCATGGTTCATGAGTTCGAGCCCCTCGTCGGGCTCTGTGCTGACAGCTCAGAGCCTGGAGCCTGCTTCAGATTCTGTGTCTCCCCCTCTCTTTTCCTCTCCCCCCACTTGTGCTCTGTCTTTGTCTCTCAAAAAAAAAAAAAAAAGGCAATCCAGTCAAGTTCACTGATCGAATTTTAGGATAAAATTGGGGAGACATGGAGCTCTGATGATGTTTGAAAGCACTCTCTCTAAGAGAGTGTAATCTTAAAGTCATGCCCCGGAAAGGAATTACCTTGATCAGATGCCAAGGCGGTTGCATGCCACAGATAGCATTGCTGCTTCTAGACACTGCTGCCCCAAATCAGATTCCACCTCATTTCATCATCAGCTACAGCTACTGGTTAACATTAGCACGTAGGAGGGCATTTTAGACACTTCTTAATTTGCGATTAAATTTGCGATCCCCTTTCTGAAAAAGGGAAGGGTTCTAAGTTTTTAACTCAGGACAAACAACTTGTGTTTATTCACTGTGGAAACAGAAAGGAACCTTAGCACTATTTTAGTTCAACACCATCTCGTCATTGAATATTTTCTTCACTTCTGGCAAAATCATACCTTAAGCCATCCTTATTCTGCACGGATCTGAGAACAGAATTTGTCTCTCCCCATTTCATACATTTTCAGGTGGTATTATTTGCAGCCACTGTTAAGCAGTCTCATAACAGCCCTATATTTCAATTGTATTTTTCTTTACATTGAAAGATATATATTTGTTTTATGGAAAAGTTTGTTCAAC
>NW_027528804.1:5369141-5371138 GCF_008692635.1 Crocuta crocuta
CAGAGCTTTTCTTGTGTGTGTGTGTGTGTGTGTGTAGATGTGTATTTTCCCCCTGAGATAAGATTAAAAATATTTTTATAGGAAATCAAGGGAAAAAATTATAACACAAATACATCTGTAGCCCAGACTTCTCCCCCAACTTCAGACTTGTATATCCACCTGGCTGTTTAATCTCTCCAGTTGAATAGAAATACATGCATCAAATTCCGCACATCTACTGGTTTCTGATCATCAGCCCAAACACATTCTACCCGTGGTCTTTTCCCTCGGGAGATGTCCCCTCCATCCTACCAGTTGCTAAGGCAAAGAACTTTGAATCATCTTAAATTACTCTTTCTACACCCACATTCAATCTATATGTTAATGCGGTTAGCCTTACCTTCAAATACTGTCTAATGTGGGACCTCCTTGCACCCTCTCCAGCACGGCCACTCTGACCCATGCCGTTCTTCTACTGGAGTACAGGTCCGAATTCCTTCATCTAGATGATTTATGGAATGCAGAATTTTTTAGATTTTAGAAAAGTAGTAAGGTACATATGTATACCAAGGCGGGTTAATGTTCTACAGTGAAGCATAGACATATTTACACTAGCTTGGCTACCAGAGACAGTTCGCCTAAGTGTAGGTTACTTTGGGCACCTGATGAGTTACAGAAACCGCTTGTGGATATCAGCATTATGGGTGAGCAACCATGGCCTGCAGCACAGCCCTCCCTGCTTCTACTCTGGTCTCTCCATGGTCTCCCCTCAACCCAGTAGATAGAGGGATCTTTTATCTTTTTTTTTTTAATGTTTATTTAGTTTTGAGAAAGAGAATGAATATGAGAGGGGGGAGGGGTAGAAAGAGTTGGGGACAGAAGATCCAAAGCAGGCTCTGTGCTGACAGCAGAGAGCCCTATGCAGGGCTCAAACTCACAAACCGCAAGATCATGACCTGAACCAAACACTTAATTGAATGAACCACCCACATGCCCTGCTAAAGAGATAAAATATAAATGTTGGGGCCCCTGGATGGCTCAGTCAGTTAAGTGGTTAAGCATCTGACTTGGGCTCAGGTCATGATCTCGTAGTCTGTGAGTTTGAGCCCTGCATTGGGCTCTGTGCTGACAGCTCAGAGCCTAGAGCCTGCTTCCAATTCTGTGTCTCCCTCTCTCTCTCTGCCTTTCCTCCACTCATGTTCTCTTTCCTTCCCTCTCTCCCTCTCTCCCTCCCTCTCTCTCTCTCTCTCAAAAATAAATAAACATTAAAAAATGTTTAAATATAAATGAGACATCATTCAAAGCTGTGCATCAGCAAGCAATTGATTCCATAAGAACATAAGCCATACTAGTGTCTCACAGAGTCCTAGAGGGTCTGATCTTCTCACCTCTGTCCTCACTGACTCCATTCCAGCCTCCTCACTGATCCTCAGACTGCTCCTATTTTAGGACTTTTGCTCCAACCTGTCCCTATCTCTGGAACACTCTTCCCCTAGCTCTCAGCTTGGCTCACTTTCTCACCTCTTGACTCAGATGTCAGCTTACCTACCAGTGAGGCCGTCCTGACCCCCGTATTCAGTTGTGACCTCCACCAACCACCACCAGCACACCTTTTTCCTGTTTTCTCTTTTTTAGTAGCATTTACCACCTTCTAATATACTGTATTATTTACTTATTTATCGTGTCTATTGTTGTATCTCCCTACTAGAATATAGACTTTTTGAGGACAGGGATCTTTGTCTCTTTTGTTCATTGGCATATTTCAAAGACCTAAAATGATGCCTGGCACATAGTTGGCACTTAAACACCATTTGTGCAACAAAGGAATGAATTTGTCACTCATAGCATTTTAACATGAAATAAATAATCATTATGTGTCATCTATACAAAAGCTAGTTTAATGTAACAACACATTTAATCTGTTTATGAATTAGAACACATTCTTGTTCCTTTCTTTTTTTTTTTTTTTTTTTTTTTTTTTTTTTTTTTTTTCCTCCTCCCTTTTTCCTCTTTTTTTT
>NW_027528804.1:5371156-5383099 GCF_008692635.1 Crocuta crocuta
TTTTTTTTTTTTTTGTTTTTTTTTTTTTACTGTGGTTTCTCCACCATTTTCCCCTCTTTCTTCCCTCCCTTCCTCCTTTCTTCTTAGGGATTGGTATTCTATTCAGTGGAATATTAAATGTGAAAATTCGATGTTAATGAGAAGACAGATGATGTCGGTTTAGAGATAATGACTCAAAGCATGTATTTCATAGCTCTTGAGACTTGCTCAAATAATTTTTGCTTTGTACTTTTACTATGTGAAAGTTGGCCTGTGAGAAGGCACACAAATTTTTTAATGACAACATTTCTTGTAGATATAAACAAAATATCACTGAAACTGGACTTTTTGTCCTGTTACTACTCCCAGAAAGAAAGAGGTTCAAAACAGAAAAAGGAAAGTTTAAACTTCAAATAAGCAATCCAGATGGAAGGATTATAATATAGCCTTTTCACATTTTAATTTGGAACCTAAAACCTTTCATCTAAATTAAATGAACATCAATTAATTACCCAAGAGTGATATTCTTAGGAGGCTTAAAAAAATTGATCCCAATTACATTCAAAATCTTTAATGGTAACTATTAAGTCTCTCACAATAACCCATCCTACTGTTGGGATATTCTCTCTCATATTTCATCTAAATTCTCAAAATTATAGTTTACACCACTTCAGTACTGTCAGGTAATTATGGCTGGTGGACCCAGCTGGTCAATTCTCCAGACCTCATATTCCATGTATTAAAAGAACACGCTCAGGAAATTACTCAGCTGTTTCTTTTTTGGGCTGAGTGATTTCTGTTTCATAAACCTTTTCTTAGAAATATTGTTTTTCAACCCACTTAGCAGTCTTTTGGGGTTGCCCTTTGAACATTCTTCATTTTTTAAATCTGTCTCAAACTATGGGGTCCAAAGACAGTAACAGTCAGATCTGACCCAATATTGATTGCAAGGAGAGTTTCTTTAAACATGTTTTTCTAATCTAAATCATTTCCCTCTGTTGCCAACTATGTTATCTCGCAGATTTATGGGCAGCTGTTTCATCCCCAGATGTTTTTCCCTCAAACGATCACACAATGCCTGGTACATAGTAGGCATTCAAAAATATTTATTGAATGGAATGAGATAAAATTTTGTACTGGAATCAACTTTTTTCAATCTGTGTTATACTTCAAACGCTTTAACTAGCTAAATGTAACTTGGTTCTGATAGTTTGTCCCCACATGGTCAAAATTGATTTCAGATTATGGGCTTTCTCTTACCCTGATAGAGTGTACTATAGTCATTGAAAACAAACATTCTCTAGAAAACTCGAATAGACTTCTAAATTTTGAGCATAATGTAAGGAAATAGTGAAAAGGCATTGAAAGGAAATATGAAAACAAGGTTGAAATGTGAAACTGAGGAGTTTCTAACTACTGCTAAGGAGAATATTAATTGAATCAAAAGATCTAATTTTGATTCTTACCTCTATTATTTATGAGTTAGATGCCTTTGGACAAATTACTGTGCATTTTCTCTCATCTATACAGTTTCTGAGACCAGTGGGTTGATCTTGGACTCTGGGAGAGCCTTGTGGAGTTCGGGGGGGTTGGGGAGACAGAAAGATGCTGGGCACTCTTAGAGCAAGAAAAGCAGATTTAATTGGTGGGACGGCTGTTTAGACACCAGAGATCTGCTGTAAGGAATTGCTAAAAAGTTGGAGACCTAGCACCAAAGACAAAAGTCTGGTATCAGAGCAGGTAGGAGCTATCCCAAAGCAAAACAAACAAACCAAAAAAAAAAAAAAAAAAAAAAAAAAAAAAAAAAAAAAAAAAAAAACAGACAAAAAAAAAGGAAAACTTTATGTAGAACCTGAAGTAAAGGAACTTAAGGGGAAATGCATTCTAGTCTATTTATACAATGAAGTATTATGCAGCAGTGTTTTTTGAAAAATATTTAATGCATTGGGAAAATGCTAATGTAATAAAAAGCATAAGTGAAAAGAATGTACAGAAGTGTACATATCATTAGATCGAAATTAGGTATAAAATACATGTCTGCATATGCCTGGATGAATATAAAAGTGTGGAAGAAAATAAATTAGTAATTATGAATCTATCCACTTTATGATATTTGGGGTAATTTTCCTTGTCTTTTTAAAAAATATTTTAAAAATCACAGACATACACACACACACACACACACACACACACACACGAATATATTAATAACCTTTTGCACATTCCAGCCTGGGAGGATAAGAGGAAGAGGGACGGAGGGAGAGAGGGAGAGAGAGAGAGAAAGAGAATTTTAAGCCTGGGGTGGGTGTTGCAGGTTCGAGCTCCTGAATGGTTAGGTCATAACCTGAGCCAAAATCAAGAGTGGGACATTTAACCAGCTGAGCCACCCAAGCGCCCCTCTCCATGTCTCTTTGTTGTCCTCGCTTTGTGGTGTTTAATCCTCCTGTCCCCACTGCTGTCGGTCACTGTGATTTATTCTCGGAGGGGTTCCTTAGGACAGGTGTCAGTGGTCACGGAATCCACTCTCCACAGGAAGAGTGTGAGTTGTGTGTTTTGGAAAAATACCCCATGAGATTCTCATTCTCAATCACATAATTTTATTTAGAACATCCTGGTTTTTAAAAATGCATTAAATGTTTTATTAACTTCCATTTTTAACCTTTCAAAATTGTGTTTATAATGGAGTATGTCAGATACGTCCAGTTTTAGCTAGAAAGCTCAGATTACCGCAAGGAATATAATACCAGTTGGACCAGGAAGCAAAATTTTTTTTTCAAAGTGTTGTCAGAAGCTCATTGGAACCAGAATAACCTAGGGTGCTTATTTAAGATGTAGATTCCTAATCCCTACCACACATTTACTAAATCAAACTTTCTAAGGAAGTACTTCTCTGTCCTCAGTGTGTATATAGTCTCATGGAACATGGTTAAAGTGAAAACTTCGATTTAGTGGGTCTGGGGGAGGACCCAAGATTCTGCATTTTTAACAAGTTTGCAGGTAATGCTGTTGCTCTGCTGACCACACTGAAAAGCAGGGCTCTCTAAGCTTTAGTAGTAGCTTCAGCCAGTAGAACAGAGACAGATTAGCCAGATGTGGAAGGTTTCAAATACAGCAATTGTGCCTAAGATGTAAATGTATGCGGCATCTGGGCCACATAAAGAAGGAAAATGTTGCACAATAAAGTTTATAGAATATAGTGTAATGTGTATCAGTAGCTCTTACAGGTGGCCTTATCAGAGAGCCAGACTCATTGTTTCTAGGCTGTCCTAGACTCTGAGAATGTGTTGAAATTCTAAGTACCATGCAGTAAGAAGAAAATTGTTTCCATTTTCGTGATTGCTGCCTTGCTACCTGCTGTGTATGGTTTCCTTCTCTCACCTTCCTTCCGTGGATTTTTACAGAGTCTGTGGCTGGTGCCATCACGTTGTTCTTAGTCATGAAAGTAGGATCTCTCTTCTGATTCTACGTGGTAATGAGTAAAAAGATTGTTTCTGCTGAGGGGTGAAAAGGTCTTCAAACTAGTTTGCTGTCTGGTAAACAGCAAGGCCAACAGAGACCCTGAGAAGATGCCTGCCATCTCCCTGCGGATTACATTCCTGCTAGTGTTTTGAAGGAGTGAGTTGTTACAGGTCAGGATCTGGTGCTGTTAATTCTGAAAGTTTTCAAGATTTTGATTTATATTTTAAGGTGGCTGGTAAAGAAGAAACAGTTCTCTCTGGAAGGGACAAATTGAATTCTTGGTGGACGTGACCAAAGTCAGAAATCAAAAAATGTTAAGTTGTATGCACGGTTGTCTGTAGTATTGTAATGAAAAGTACTGTACTCAGCCACTCTGTGATTAGGGGCCTATTACTAAATCTTCCCATGCTTTTGTTTCCTCACTTGTAAATGGGGATAAGAATAGTATCTACCTCATTGAACTGTCATGAAGATTAGATGACAGGGTGCATGTAAAACTCTTACCATAATGCTTGGCATATAATAAGAACTCAATACATAATAGCTCTTCTTCTGTTGATGTTGTTGAATTCAATTTTATGGTAATAATACCATATACTGAACTCATAAAAATACAGCCCTTATTTTGTGTTCCAGTTCTGAGTCTAGATTTTCCTGAGGGTTTTTATTATGGTTCATTATAATTTTAATACTATTTTTGTCTAACCGGATCATTTTTAACCAAATTGGTTTGCAAGTGAGAGCTATTAGGTGAGCAGGGAAGATACGAACGGAAAGCTGCTACTTCATATATCCTTTACTTTTTACCAAGTAGTTGGAATATCCTGTATCATTTAGGTGTTGATAGTGAGCAGGTGAACAATTGTGATGGCAAAAGACACAGGATCCCCTCGGCTTCATAGCTGTGTAAATAGTGACAACAGCCTTTTTTTTTTTTTTAAATAATAGTTTATTGTCAAGTTGGTTTCCATATAACACCCAAGTGTCCATCCCAACAAGTGCCCTCATCCATTCTCCCTTCTTCCCCACCCCTCATCAGCCTTCAGTTTGTTCTTAGTATTTAAGAGTCTCTCATGGTTTGCCTCCCTCCCTCTCCTTAACTATTTTTTCCCCATCTCCTCCCCCATGATCCTCTGTTAAGTTTCTCCTGTTCCACATAGGAGTGAAAACATATATGTTTCTCTGCCTGACTTATTTCACTTCGCATAATACCCTCCAGTTCCATCCACATTGCTACAAATGGCCAGATTTCATTCTTTCTCATTGCCATGTAGTATTCCATTGTGTATATAAACCACATCTTCTTGATCCATTTGTCAGTTGATGGACATTTAGGCTCTTTCCATGATTTGGCTATGACAGCAGCCTTTTGAGAGATGAGTCTGTCTGGGTGGAAACATGATACATGTCATATCTGATAAATAACCAAAAATAAAAGCTTTTTTTTCCTTTAAGTTATTTCTTTGGCCTGAAGGCATTGACATTTGTTCCCCAGAGCAGGTGGCGTTCTGCACCTCCCCAGGTGTTCGTGCTGCGCTCAGGGCCAGCAGCCTCACCGCATAGTCCGCTCACCCACAAGGTTGTCCGCTCACCTAGGCAGTAGTCTGCTCACTGCCTGCTCTGGAGTGCTCCTGGCCGGGCTACCCTTCATGGTTCCTTGGCTCAGAAGAGGGAAAGAGAACAGAACCTGTCACACTTTCTCTTGCTCTGGAAAAGTTGTGTGATCATCCTTGTGGTCATACTTAGAAAAGAACCATCTTTTAGATATTCTGTTCTCCCCAGATTGCACAAGACAGTGCTTTGAGTTGTTCTGAAACTGTTAAGGGAGGAATAGGTGAGCCAGGTAAATTAGGCTCCTTACTGAATGCTGTCACTGTGTCCATGTCCCCCCACCTTTCATGAGCGGTTTAATTTTTTCCAATTCTGCTCTTTACTCTCAGCCCAAAGGGCTGTCTTTTGAACATGTTAGATTCTTCCTATGGGATAAAAGCTTTGGCAGACAAGGGCTTATTTCTGTGGAGCCCAGAAACTCTTTTCTTTTTGCTAGTAATCAGTTATATGGCTAAAAATTTTCTCTAATGTGGTTAAGGAAATTTCAGAAACTCGTTTCCAATCCTTTTATTTGCTTCTCTCTGGTCATTTAAAGCTATAATGCATATGTTCTTCATCTGAAGAGGGAAGGAAAGGGGCGGGCAGGAGGGAGAGAGGCCGGAGACTGCCTCATAAAACCCCTGTCACTCATCTCCACTCTGTAGTCTCTAAAAATCCCCAGGTTTTGCCTCCAGAAAGAGACTTCAGAGTATTACGAAAGTGGGTCACTTGATTGGCACAGTGGATTAGGCATCCGACTTCAGCTCAGGTCACGATCTCATGGTTCCTGAGATTGAGCTCCATACTGACAGCTCGGTACTGACAGCTCAGAGCCTGGAGCCTGGAGCCTGCTTCAGAGTCTGTGTCTCCTTTCTCTCTGCCCCTCCCCACTCACACTCTGTTTCTCGCGATCTCAAAATTAAATAAACATTTAAAAAAGAGAATATTAGGAAAGTTACAGATGTACCTTACTCTTCCAATGAACCAAACCCTTCACCATAGAAAGAAATTTAAGACCATGTTATCTTTAATCTTTTTGTCCTGCAACAAATGCCAGAACTGGCCTGGGTAATGTCATGGTAGCCATCAATGAACAGAAATGGAATTTGCAAACCTACCTTTAATAAATAATGCTTACATTTTGCTATAGTTCACTCTTTGGAAGAAGTCTGGCAGTGGGAGGCATGTCTGATGATATTTACATTTACTTCACTGTGTTTACTTTTCATGTTTTTGGGGGGTAACAGTATGCTTGACTATTTGGGAAACTTCACTTATGAATGCAAGTTATATACTAATGTCCTATTCCTGGGGAAAGTGCTGGGCCAAAGTGTCTTGTAAGAGATTTCTTGCTTATTTATGTGGCCGGTTCTTCTCACAGGCTCAGGGGCTCTCCAGCCATTGTGAAAGAGTACCAGGTCGCTGAGCACAATCCAGCCATGTGTTTACCCAGCTGTCTGTGTGCTTCAGTACGTGCACACCCCCTTTGTTTCAGTTCATGCTGAAGATTGTAAGATGCACCGGGCAAGTGATATTTTTTGTTGTGTATACCATTGGCCAAAGGGAGGAAAAAATTTAGGAAATGAGTCTTTTAAAGAATATATGACCATTCTTGGGGCATCTGGGAGGCTCAGTTGGTTAAGGGTCCGACTTTGGCTCAGTTCATGATCTCGCGGTTTGTGGGTCCAAGCCTCGCGTTGGGCTCTGTGCTGAAAGCTCAGAGCCTGGAGCCTGCTTCAGATTCTGTGTCTCCCTCTCTCTCTCTGCCCCTCCCCACTCACACTTTGTCTCTCTCTCTCTCTCAAATGTAAACATTAATTTAAAAAAAAAAGAAAGTATTTTTGTTCTGGAAGAAAAAAAGTACCTAAAACATTGAAAGAAGAGAGAGTTCTCTGAGAGCACATATACAGACCCCTACCCCATACCAACTACATGTCTGTTACTTGTATTTTGATTGCTCAAAGAGGACTTTCAATAGAGTCTTGGTACCTATTATTAAGTGTGAGGCTATGAAATTGAAATAGATCTGTGAATTTGAACATGTTCTTTGATTCAAGAGAATTATTTTAATCAAGGTAGAAAATGTTAATTAAAATAAAAAGATTAACCTTGCCTGAAAAATAGAAGTATAACCAGGATAAACACTTATACATGATTGTTTGGATTATTTTTCCCTGCTTTGTATTTTAGCTAATAGTCAATCTAAATATGTAATATATTTTATAAAAACAAATATATATCTGATATTGCGTAGTTGGACCATTAATTTTTAGAATTAAAATGGTATAATTTTAGAGATTAAAAAAAGGATAGGAGAAAAACGTTAACAATACAATTCTGCTACCCTCTGTCCACCTATCCTCCATCTGTTCTATACACTTTTTAATGCACTCAAGAAACAGAACCCACTGAATATAAGGCGCTGGGTAAGAACTTGTAAAGCAGTGAGCATACTCTTGCCCTAATGAGATCTACATCTTGGAGGTGAAGACAGACATCTGAAAATTTCTCCCGGGTAGTGAATGCTTTAAAGGAGAATAGAGGAGGCTGTGTGAGGAAGGGGGAGGGGCGTGGGGCTGGCTAAGCTCGCCTGAGGACAGGTGTGGGGAAAATCTCCAGAGAGGTGATGCTTGCATTGTGACACACAGGATTCATTACTGTGAGCCACTGCCCCAGGGAGTGAAAGGGTGTGGAACTAAAAACCTCCTTCTAGCTCTAGAGCTCACAGGTGGGGAGGGAGGGTGTGGCAGAAACGGCACCAAATGCAGCTAGAGATGCAGACTGACTGTACAGGGTCTTTTTTTAAGCCCTGTAAAAAATTTTAGACTTGATTCTGGTGGAAGCTGGAAGCCTTTGGAAGATTGCAGATCGGGTATACCATTCTGGCTGTAGCATGAAGAATGTGTGGGAGGGAGGTGAAAGGGGATGTCAGAGTGCAAATATGACCAAAATTAACATAAGCTAAAGAATATTCATCTAATTCTTTTTTAAAAATATTTTTTAATGTTTATTTTTGAGAGAGAGAGAGAATGTAAGTGGGGGAGGGACAGGGAGAGAGAGAGAGAGGGAGACACAGAATCTGAAGCAGGCTTCAGGCTCTGCACTGTCAGCACAGAGCCCGACATGAGGCTCGAACCCACGAACGCTGAGATCATGACCTGAGCTGAAGTCGGACACTTAGCCGACTAAGCCACCCAGGTGCCCCCATAAATCCTTTCTTTTTATAAACAATTCTTAAATACAATTACAAAAGACAAAGCAAACCAAATGAGAAAATATCATTTTCATTTCCAATACTCATTTTACATCATCAGCATATTGGTGTATTGCTTTTTTTAAACTGAGGTATAATTGACCAACTGCTTTATATTAGTTTCAGGTGTACAACACAATGATTAAATATTTGTATGCATGTTGAAATGATAGCCACTATGAATCTAGTTAGCACCCGTCATAATACTTTATTTACAAAATCTTTTCTTGTGATGAGAACTTTTAAGATTTACTTTGTTATCAACTTTCAGATATGCAGTGCGGTATTATTAATTGTACTCACCATGCTTTATATCCCCAGGATTTACTTATTTTATAACTAGACAGTTGTAACTTTGGAACCCTTTTGCCCACTTAGCCCACACCTCATCACCTATTTCTGGCAGCCTTTATTCTGTTCTCTGTAGCTATGAGCTTGTTTTTGTTTTTAAGATTCTACATTTGAGTGAGATCATGTGGTATTTGTTTTACTCTGACTCATTTCACTTACCGTAATGCCTTCAGGGTCTTTCCATGTTGTAACAAGTGGCAAGATTTCATTCCTTTTTATAGCTGACTATTACTCTGTGCACATAGACGCCACATCTTCTTTATCCATTCAGTAGTCCGTGGACATGGAGGTTATTTCCATATCTTGGCTGCAGTGAGCATGAGAGTGCAATATTTTTGAATTACTATTTTTATTTTCTTCAGATAAATACTCAGAAGTGGAATTGCTGGATCATATGGTGTTTGTAGTTTCAATTTTTCAGGAACCTGCATCCTGTTTCCCTAAGTGGCCGTACCAATTTGCATTCTCATTAACATTGCACAAGGGTTCGGCTTTTCTCCACATCTTTGCCAACACTTGTGATTTCTTGTCTCCTTGATTACAGCCATTCTAACAGGTGTGAGGTGATCCCTCATCAGGGTTTTGATTTGCATTTCCCTGAAGATCCGGTGACACTGAGCACCTTTTAATGTACCTGCTGGCCTCTGTATATCTTTGGGAAAAAGTTGATTCAGATCTTCTGCTCATTTTATAATTGCATATTTTTTTTGCTATTGAATTGTCTGAGTTCTTTATATATTTTGGATATTAACTTCTTATCAGATATGATTTGCAAATATTTTCTCCTACTTAGTAGCTGGCCTTTTCATTTTGGTGGTGATTTTCTCCGCTGTGCAGAAGATTTTTAGTTTGATATCGTCCTGCTTGCTTATTTTTGCTTTTGTTGCCTCTGCTTTTGGAGTCAGATCCAAAAGAAATCACTGCCAAAACCAGTGCCAAGGAGTTTATTGTCTGTATTTTCTTCTAGGAGTTTTATGGCTACAGAGCTTACATTCAAGTCTTTAATCCATGTTGAGTTCATTTTTGTGTATAATGCAAAATAGGGGTCCAGTTTCATTCTTTGACTTGTGGCCATCCAGTTTTCCCAACACCATGTTTTTGAAGAGACTGCCATTTCTCCACTGTATATTCTTGGCTTCTTTGTTGTAAATTAATTGACCGTAGGTGTTGTTTGGTCACTCTTTTTCTTCTAGCCTGTTTTTTTGGTGTGCTTGTTTTCCTTTTACATAGTTGAGATAATACTGCTTGAATGATTTTGTCCCATAACTTATTTCACCTAGTATTTTCACATAAACTGTAAAATATGCCAGGAAGCAAGGTAGTGAACCTTCTCTTGACACTTGACTCTTAGCAATCTATGTGTGTATGTGTGAAGAAGGAGAAATAGTTTAACAATTTGGCAGATTTACAGAGTAGAGCACACAAAATTGTGAAAACTAATAGCTGCTGAGGGTTTCAGGTCTCTGAATTCCTTGAAATGTGTTCCCAATGACCTGCACTGAAGGTGTGCTTGATCAGCTGAAGTTAGTGTTTTAGGCACTTGGTTTCCAAGAACTCTTAATGAAACATCTGGCACTTAGCAAGTCGTTAGATAACTAATTCTTGGAGTTGCTATTTTCTAAACATGTGATCTCCTCCCTCCCTTTCTCTTCAACCTCATCCCAAACCACTTTCCCCCATTTCTCAGCATCCTTCATGCACCAGGAACTCCTTTTTCTAAATATTCTGAACACCTTCTTTGTAATTGCTGTCTGAAACACTCCCTCTGCCCCCACACCACCACTTTGCTTTTTGCTTGGAAGTTTCCACATTCTTTCCTTCTTGGTGTAAATGGTGCTTCCTTAGAGAGGATCCCCTTGATCTCCCTTTATGACCAGTTTATTATGTGAGTGGAAGTAACCCTCATTATTTAATGCATGCAATAAATTGTTTAAGAGCACTTCTAGTAAGATATTTTTTAAGAAAGACATGTGCAAGCTGTGACTTTTGCAACACAGTGTTATGTCAGTGATGGAAATAATACCCACTAAATAGGCATGAAGTGTTTGAGTACATTTGTAATACAGAGGTTTCTTTTTTTTTTTAAGGTTTATTTTTGAGAAAGACAGAGCAAGTAGGGGAGAGGCAGAGAGAGAGAGAATCCATCCCAAGCAGGCTCCATGCTGTTAGCACAGGACCTGATACAGGGCTAGAACCCATGAACTGTGAGATCATGACCTGAGTTGAAATCGAGTCCAGAGTCAGATGCTCAACCAGGCACCCTATCAATACAGAGGTTTCTAAGAACACATCTCCCAAGTGCCATAAAGAGTTTTACGTAGGGCGAAGCTGCACTGAATGTAGTGACACCCATGCTCTGAAGAATGAAGTGATGAGTTCACTTAGAAACATCTATAAGAAAGCTATTTGCAAGCTTCCCATGACAGGTGTTATATCAGTGACTAGAAGTTATCCCCATGTTGTAATATACATATTAAAGTGTTAAGATCACATGTAATAAGGAAGCTTCTAAGAACAACAACAAAAATAGGCCCCTTGTGCCAGGAAACCTTTGTTCCAGCCTCCCCCTCTACACCAAAACTATTTAACATTTGAGTGTCCTTCATCTAGAAAAAAGGAGGCTGACAAACAGCCACAATGCAGCACCATAATACGGTACTACAGGATTTGAGCTATTCCAGCTCAGAAATAAGTTGTGTAAGTTACAACAGCAGAACAAAAAATGATTGTTCTATAGAATTTTTTTACACTGTCTCTATATGATGAGAAATGAAGCATGCTTGCTTACAAGTTTATAGTATTTCTAGTAAATAAGAGGCAGTCCCCTCTTAAGAGTCCCAAAGGAAGAAAGGAAGGCTATAAATGGATGTCGTTGCTGTTAGTCTTTTGGGTATAAAAGAGGGCAGCCAGTTACCTCACCCTCAGGGCACCTGCGATCAGGTTATATCCTTAGAGCTGGTCTATGGTCTAGCTTCTATAGCTTCTCTCTCCTCCCTTTCAGGCCGGGCATTTGTGTGTGTGTGTGTGTGTGTGGAGAGGAGATGGGTCTTCACTGTTTGCACTTCTGAAACAAAAAGGGAAAAGCTTTAAAAGCAGTAAGTGGGGGAAAAATCAGCATGAATATTATGGGATTGTTAATTTTAAAAAGTTCTTGCTAAAAATAATAGGAACATTGTTGGAAAAGAACCCTGACTGATGTCTGTTCCTTGGTGTTCTACATCTTTTACTCCCTGCCTTATACAAACAGTGTTAATGAATTTAAGTTCTGGCTTAGAAAAGGGAGTATGCCCTGGTCTTTGGCCAGGAATTTC
>NW_027528804.1:5383199-5410105 GCF_008692635.1 Crocuta crocuta
CCCACCCCATTTAATCTTTATGACATCTTCTGGTGCTTTCCCTTTGCAGCCCTCATCAGAAGTTAGAATTGTAGTGAGGATTTAGCTACATGTTTACTGTTGGCCTCTAGTTAGAATGCAGTCTCCCTGAGGGCTAGGTCCTTGTTGATCTTGTCCACTCTTGTACCTGTCCCCTTGGCTACCAAGGTTCATGGCAGTGGGGGACAAATATACGTTGAATAACTAATGCTTTAAATAACTGTGTTTTGAGAGGCGCCTGGGTGACTCAGTCGGTTAAGCGTCTGAGTTCGGCTCAGATCATGATCTTATGGTTCCTGAGTTCAAGCCCCACATTGGGCTGTGTGCTGACAGCTCGGAGCCTGGTGCCTGCTTCGGATTCTGTGTCTCCCTCTCTCTCTGCCTCTCCCCTGTTCACCCTCTGTCTCTGTCTCTCCCTCTTTCTATCAAAAATAAATAAGCATTACAAGTTTTTTTAAAAATTATAAATGACTCTAATTTTAAAAAATGGATTCTTCAACTCTGTCCCTGTTGGTTCGTTTGAGGAAAAGGGTTGACAGAACGTAAATTTCTGATAAGATTTTCACACTCATTCCATAAACACTTACCAAGGGCCTGTCTCCAGGTCACGCCCTGGAAATGTCACATGAATAAGACATGATTGAAGCCCTCCAAGACCTCAGAACCAAGAGAGACAGACATGCATGTATGTGAAGAACTGCAGTTCTCTATCGAAGGGTGTAATAGAGATGTGTACACATGAGCTTTTGGGGGGAACAAGGGGAAAGAATCTAATTTGCCTGGGGCATGAGCGTTTTCACCCAGACAGGGTTATTTACGTTGGGTCTTGCAGGCGGAGGGACGGTTTGGCAGGTTAATTAGTCCGAACAGGAGGAGCCGAAGCTGGGGGCGGGGCCAGAGACAGGAAAATAAATGGCATGTTTGGACAGTACTGTGTGTTTCAGGGGGTGAGTTGTGAGTGTTTCACCCAAGAGTTTGGATTGGGTTGTTAAGGAGCCAGGCAACCTAGAGATGGTGAGAGTTGTAGATGGAATTCAGCAGTGGGCAGCGTTCACTGGAGAGGGGTTGACGCCGTGGCTAGAAAATCAAACCATTCACTGTACTTGCCAGCATTTTCCATTAAAAAAGAAAAACAGCCTTAGAGTTCATAATGTATCTTTCATAGAAACAAATTCTAGAAGTTGACAGAGGTGATTATTTTGCTGGAGATGGGTAGCTCTTTTAAAAGGTATTTTCCAGGCAAAGACTTTGTATGTTGACTTTTAGAAACACTTTAACAACATTTTAAAAAATTGTGCTCAGATAAACGTTATAGTAGAAGTGCCTGGAGAACAAACCTCGTGACTCTTAATGTGACATGTAATATTATTAATGAAATATTTTGGATTCTTCCAGATGAGTGGAATGCCTAGGCCTTCTCCCGCTATGCCATGGTTAAAGGTCTACCTCTTTACCAATACCTCCTCAAAACCAAACCAAACCTCTCTCTCTTTCAGTTCCACGACAGCCTTCGAATGACTTGTTTGAAATATTTGAAATTGAAAGAGGAGTCAGTGCAGACGATGAAGCAAAGGATGATCCAGGTAGATGCTTCTATTTTAGTAGCGTTACACTGATAGTGTATCGTTTCCTTCCATTTCATGAAAGTGGCTTTTAAATTGTAGATGATTTGGTTATGTCTGGGGAAAAAAAACATACTCTTATTTTTTTACAACCCGGTTTCCTTTGCGGTTCTATAATTGTTGAGTGAAAATAATGATATATCATCATTATCTTCTTTTAAAAAAATATTAAAGCACTTAAACTGGAGGAAATCCTGTTTGGTAAGCGACCATGTAACGAGGTCATAATTTGGCAACATTTGTGTGTTCTGTTTTTACAGCTGATCACACAGGCACAGTTGTTCTAACACAGGCTTCATGGGATCTTCCTTTGATCTCTAGTGGGGCAGTTCTGTGTGGCTAGAAGAGAACACGTGTGCAGATAGAGAACGAATTTGTTTTTATTGTCAGTCGTTGGGTTCGTGGTCTACTCATCTTTCTGGCCATTTTCTCGTAGGTGTTCTGATACACAGTTGTAATTTTGACCATGGGCTTTGTGGATGGATCAGAGAAAAAGACAGTGACTTGCACTGGGAACCGGTTAGAGATCCAGCAGGTAAAACCAGTTAATATAGATCAGTTTGATCCTCTCTGAGGACGCCAGTTCTGACCATCAAAAATGCTCTAACATGTCTCTGTGTTTACCCTTTATTCAGTAAAGAAAGATCTCATTCAGCATTTCATATTCCATTTTTTTTAAGTGAACTAAACTTGTCAGCAATAAACTAGGAATAATATTATGGGAGGACAAGTAGTTCACTAAAAGGCCAGCTAATTTCCCTCACAGAGGTTGGTAAGTAAGACATTTGGACTCATTCTAACATAATTTTCAGGCTATTTATAGTGCCCCATTCCCAAGCATGAAAGAAGTAATATCGTGGTACATCAGCCATGGTGGTAGTTCCTAGTTATTTTCTCAATTAGGTCTTTTTAAAGATTTGGCACATAACAGAAAGACACTGGAAATTTCTGTGAGGTTGTGAATATTTCTCTGGAAAAAATTTCAATCTACTTTAGATGCTGGTTAAATTAATTACATATTACTAACACTTATTCCACAAGAGAATGTTATTAGAAAGGTAGATTTAGACATAGATGCTTGGAAAATTAAGACTTTTAAATTGCATGCTCCCTGGAGTGCCTGGGTAGCTCTATGGTAGAAATATAACAGATTTTTAAAATTTGAAGTAAGCTTTTAAAATAAGCTCTAACAGGTTTTTAGATTTCTCTTAGCTATGAAATAAATTTTAGTAACCCCACCCTTCACCACCCACACATAGTTTTCTCATTTAAGGTTGACTCTGAGCAAGACATTATTACTTTTTAATGTTTGTTTATTTATTTTTGAGAGAGTGAGAGTACAAGCAGAGAGAGAATCCCAAGTAGGCTCATTGCTGTTAGCTCAGACCGCAAGATCATAACCTGAGCCGAAACCAAGAGTTGGATGCTCAACTGACTGAGCCACCCAGGTGCTCCAGAGCATGACATTATTATTAATGTCACAAATGTCTGTTAATGAGAAACTATTTATTTCATATCTACTGTAGTCCTGACTCATTTATCATCTCATAGGTTCTATTTAATCTAATCTTATTTACCCTGTGAAGCAAGTAGTATTGTCCCTGTTTTGCAAAGGAGATACTGAAGCCCAGAGGCGGTATACGTTTCCTAAGGCCACAAAGCTAACAAATGGACCTCACTCCAGGCCTCCCTGTACTTCCTGTGCTATCAGCCTCCTCTGATAGCTCGCTGTCTACGATCAGCACAGGTCAGGACCGTAGCTTTCACTGACCACTGACGTGTAGTAGTTTGCTAAGGATGAAGGAGTTTTAGCAGTTATCTGCGACAGGATGGTGAACTCTGTTCATGGCCGTAATGAGCAACTCTTTCAAGTAAGATACATGGGTGAGAGTAATCTGTGCTAAACTCAGAAGAATTCGTTATACTTCCATGTAGGCATCCTATGTAGAAAGTCTATGTAAAATACTTGATTTTTAGAATTTAAATATGTATTAGAACCAATTTAGTATTTTAACACTTCTTATTATTCGTTACATATGTTGACGTTTAAATTTGTTGTGGCCCAAATTCCACTTACCCTCTTATGGAGAGGATTGGAAATGAGAATGGTAGACAAAAAAGTTGGGAGCGGCCATTTGGCTATGATAGAGCCAACTGAAAGGAAGTGATGGCTCTTTGGGTGACTGGGTAGCTCTTGAAGATTGGTTCTGGCACCTGGAGGATGAGCTTCTGGGGTTGCTCCAGGTTGTACCAATTTGAATGAATTGGATCTTGAACTTGTATATTGAAGGCATACTAGCCAAACAGAATGACTCAAAGCCCAAGGAGAAAGTGGCAGTGTGTGCGGATAGAACCAGCTCTCAGACATTAGATCAACAGGTCATATTTCAGAAGGTGAAACGTATGGAGGGTGAGTACGTTTGGCTCACCATCCCTATGTTGGCTCATGGTCTAGAGCCATGGTCTAGAAACCAACTACACGCATGTGGGAAGGGGAGGACGTGCCTTAGTGTGAACAGATTTGAGGGGTCAGGCTCTAAACTCCAGAAAATGTTGAAAGTAAGGAACTTTTTATTGTTCCAAGGAAGGAGACAGGGAGCTAGCTCTCAATGCACTGTCTCCCCGGGGTGTTAGTACAGGAAGCTTTCATTTAGTGTATTAGGGGGAAGGGGCAGGAGGCTGGCATAGGGATTTTTGGTTCAACTATGCACACCTAGCAAGATCCACACATCATATATTCAGAAACTGGCAGAAAACTCTGCCCCTAGAAAGAAATCTGTGTTATAACGAGCTACAGGTAACCTCAGGAAAGTCAGCAGCAGGGGTGGGTGGGGGTTGGGGGTGGCTTCTCAGGTCCTCAGATCCAGTCCAGGTCAAACTGGCTTACGTAAGGCTTACTAGCAGGTAAAACACGTTCCTTCTCTGCTTTTGTCCCTTCCCCCTTCCCTTCTGTTTATAGCCAGAATACATGGGGAAGTTACTCGAATAAGAGAGGTGAAAGCCTTTCTGAGTGGAATCTGTGCCATCACTGTTAATTTCCAGAGAAAATAGGATTTTTTTTTTCCAGAATGGAAAATCAGTGAGTTCTTTCTCTTCTGAAAAGAATAGAGATAATGGTAGGTCACTCATAAGAAAATGACCTAGATGGAAAGTATCTCGATGCCTATGGGAAACAAGTGAAGAAACCAAAATGTTTAGCTTGGAGAGGAAAAAATGGAGAAAGACTGCTTTTCAAATACTTGACCAACACCACCCATCCCAGTTGTTCGGTAACCACAAGGGGATGAGAAGTCAGACCAGTAGGTAAAAGCTACAGGGAGACCAGTTTGGGCTCACTCTCAGAACTTTGTGATCGTCCGAGCCATCTAAAAAGAACAGGGTGACGTGGAAATAGGGAGGTCTCCCCTGGTGGAAATAGGGAGGTTTCCCCTGGTGGGGGTGTTTGGGTGAAATGTAGCAAGAGCTGGTTTTGAGCATTGGCTAAGAGTTGGATTAGAAAACCTCCTACATGGCCTCCCAGAGCCTCTGACTCAGATTGCAAAGCCCCCAGGTCACCCCAAAGTGATTACTGAGCAGCAGGGCTCTGGCTGGGAAGTGGATGGGAAGACCAAAGGGTGGCAGCGTGGAAGAAAGGATAGCACTACATGACATGTGTCCCGGTGCAAGTGCAGACAAGCTTTTTAGAACACGTTGGGGAATTCTCACCAGAAACTGATGGAAATACTAACGCTTAGTTTGAAAAATGCCTATTCTTCTTCTAGGAAGTTCAGGGGTGTGAGTATGTATGTATCACATGCTAAGACTAGAGAAGACTATAACCAATTTACTAAATGATTCCTGTGTATTTTCTAATTACCAAGCTAATTGTTTACTTGCTTCTGTCTAGATTATGCCATTTGTAAAGGAATATGTTTGGATTTCCACAGTTATGACTGATCTTAATGTGCATTTCTTATGCAAGATCCAGATTTGCAGATACTCTCATATACTAATATCTCTAAGAAAACCCTCAAACACACTTACAACTTTGAGAAACAGCTGCAGAGTAAATTCATTTGCTAGCTGTTCTTCCTGGTGCTCATTAGGTTTTATTTATCGCAGTCAGTCTTAATTGTGAGATAGTGAAATTAACACATGCCTCTAAGGGACAGAAGATTGTGCTGCTGACAGATGTGATGTGCTGTAGGCATGTGGCTGTGGCCTTGAAGACACCTCATCCTGTAAATGTCAAGGCTGGACCCCGGAGTGGGGATGGGAGCTTTTCCTGAAACCCTGATCTCTGGCGACCAGGGTTAAAGGAAGCTGACTCAGTGCTCTGCTACTGATACCTACAAGGTATTCACTTAAGTATATAGCAAGCAAGCCAGCATGTACCTGCAAGTACATCTATTTGCAGCATTAAACATTATTTTGAAATACACATAAATGGAAAAACAAATCAACAGTGAAAAAAGAAGCCTTTGTCCCCCTAGCCCTGGCTCAGTTACCTTCCCCAGATGCAACTAGTTTCTTGGTTATTTTTCCAGAGAGATATTTTTCTACATAACAGCATCTTCTTTTGTGTCTTGTTTTTGTGATTTGAAGACACTGTCCTTTAGTTTTTTAATGTCTTATTTTTGAGAGAGCAAGCAGAGGAGGGGCAAAGAGAGAGACAGAGGATCCAAAGGAGAGGTCTGTGCTGATAGCAGAGAGTCCGATGGGAGGCTTGAACTCAACAGACTGAGTTTATGACCTGAGCCAAAGTCCAACACTTAACTAACTGAGCCACCCAGGTGCCCCAGAAGGTATGATCTTTGAACCCCCCAAGGCTTGGGCTGAAACCCAGTGCCACTACTCACTAGCTTTGACTTGGAGCAGGTTATTTAAATGGAGATAATTATATCTATTAAACATATGTAAAATATTTAAAGCAGTGCCTGGCCCACAGTTACCAATAAAATTGTATTAGCTATGGTTGTTGAAGATTGTCCTGTAAACAGAACACCTTTATTCTTATTTATGGCTGCCACACCATTCCTTCTTAGATGTACCACACTGTATTGAACCAGTCATCCACTGAGGCACATTTCATCAGAACTGTGCCCCAGTGAATAGCCTTGTACTAGACTGTACATGTATCATTTCATATACGCTTGAATATATCTGTAGGATAAATTCGTAGATTGGAATGGCTAGGTCACAGGGAATTCACATTTTGAATTTTGGTAAGTTTTCGAAATTGCCCTTCATAAGAGTTGTAGCAATTTATGCTCCCACCAGTAATATTTAAGACCCATTCCAAAAGATCTTTTCCAACNAGAGATGGAGGGAAAGAGAATTCTAAGCAGGCTCCCACTCTGTCACTATGAAGCCCGACGGGGCTCTCAATCCCACAAACTGGGATCACAACCTGAGCCAGAAATCAAGAGTGGGCCGCTTAACTGACTGAGCTACCTGGGCGCCCCTAAACTATTATTGTATCCTTGCCAAACTTAATGTGAAAAGGCCTCTCCTTTTAATTTTGACTTTCTCTTATATGAAAAGATGGTCAACTTTTCACAATATTTAAGTAATTTCTTCTACGATGCCCTTTATTTTGTGTGTCGTTTGTAAAGCTCTTTATATAAAAAAGGAACTTAGTTCTTTTCAGGTTTGTTTTTTTTTTTTTTTTTTTTTTTTTTTTCTCTTTTTCATNGTGGTTTTTTTTTTTTTTTTTTTTTTTTTTTTTTGGCTCATCTTACTGTTTTCTGCTAGGATGAGCATGGATGTAAGTGATGAATCATTAAGCTCTGCTCCTGAAACTAATACTGTATGTGAACTAACTAGAATTTAAATAAAAACCTGAAATTATAAAAAAATTCTTAAATTTGAAACTTAAATGCTCTTCGCTAAGAAATTGGCTAAATTATTAATGATATGCTTAGAGCTATGAAAAATGTCTATTTGTTGACATAGAAAATGGCTTATACATTTCATGAAAAAAAGTTACTACACTGGAAAAAATGTTCATATTCATGTGCATTAGTGTTCACATATTTCCATAGGAGAATGTTCAAAGTTAAAATATTAGTAATTATCTCTGGCTTTTAGGATCATGGCTTATTTAAATTTTCTCTCTGCTTTTGTACTATTTTTCCTACAGTACACATTACTGTATTACTTCTGTGTAAAAAAACAAAAAATTAAGGTCTTTGTATTTGAGAGATAAATCCCAGCAAACTGTAATGATCTTAGTTTTCAAGCTGGGCTGGTTTCTCAATGAGGCCATGACTTCTAAGTAAAACACCCCCTCATTTTTTTTTTTTTTTGGCCGCACTTAATAGTTACGGTAATGGACATCATGTTGCTGTCTTTGTAAAGGTAAGTTGTAAAGGCACAAACCAGTAGAGTTACAAATAAGTACATTCAAATTTTATCATCTAACTTTTCCGGCAAGTTTTGCAGCATTTATTATTTCTCAAAAAAGAAAAAACCTTAGATACTGTGACCCTTTAAACTGAAACCATGAAGATGTTTAATATAGTTTTCTATTTAAGCCAGTATTTTGGAATCAGAAGATTTTTATCTAATAGGTAACTTGTTTTGGAATACTAGATCCATTTTTCCCTTAGCTACCACTGCACCCTTGTAACATTTCCTTTTATTAAAAAGGGAAAGAATCCTTTAATGTAAAACAAAAACCTCTTTCCCCCAGAGCAGCTCTATAGAGGAAGAGCAATGGTGGCCTCGCTCACCATGATTTACACTATAGTTTTAGATACCTGTACAAAAGGACTGCCTTGACTCTCACCAGGATGCCGTGGTTTGTGAGGTGGTTTGCCTGCGGCGTCTGGCATAGTGATATTAGCGAACATTCCACAGGGTCTTAAGGTAATCCTTGTTTTCTTAAAACTTTCAGGTTAACTGTAATAACCTTATATCTTAGTCTTAACCCAAATACCTGTGATGATTCAAAGCTGACTTATGGGGAGACATTTAACCCCCATCTAAATGTTTTGGCCCCAAATTTTGTTTGGATTAATTTGGCAGGGCACAAGGATGGGCAGAGAAGAAATCTGTGCGTTTGGTGAGTCAAGTACATGCCTCAAGGACCTATTTCCCTACAGGTTTTTCCTGTATTCTTGGAACATCATTTATTTAACAAATGACATCAAAGCCCTACCATGTGCCAGGAATTTAAAATGGGGTAGTTTGGGGGAAAGATCGGTTCTGACAGCAACGACTTCACGGTAAACCACTGATTCCAGTCTGAGAGCAGCAAGTGCTCCATAGGGAGGGGATCAGGTAGTTCTGACCTCACACCGTTGCCCTGCCCCTCGCTGGCTGGATGACACCTCGGGTGCCTTCACCTCTCCAAACCTTAGTTTCTGCAGCTGTATGACAAACCAAACTCGTGCTCCCTTCAGAGACCAGTTAGCAGGGCTGAAGGTGTTCCCATTAAAGAGCCTGGCACAGGCAAAGTATACGACAATCGCCTATTTGGTCCTTTGAATGCTCTTAGTAGAACTTAGTAAGAACTAAGGAACTTAGTAGACATGTCCCTTGAAGAATACGACATCCCCCAAATAATCGTATCTTACACAGATTAAGCATAACAAAGAAAGGATGGTTATCTTTTAACTGAGAAATAAGTAGCATCTCTACCAAAACAAGTACATGTGGTCAACATTCCAGCCACGTATTTCTTACGGATAAATCGGTGCTGAAACGCAAGGTGCCTCTTCAGTTGGCTGTAATAAAACAGCCGGGTGGGTGGGGGTCATTTGTACATGGACTGAGTTTCCAAATACTACTTGCAACTTCCCCTCTCTTGGGAAGCAATATACCCCACTTCACTGTTCCTTAAACTTCCCCCACCCCATTGCGGTTACTCTAACAATAGGGCGAAGCAAACTCTATGGCCCTAGGGATCTGAGGATATCATCAAAGTACTTGTCCAAAGTGAAAGTTTTTATTAATATTGTGTGTACATATATATGTAATATATTAGTTAATATTAATTATATATAATGATACAGATTTGCTTTGAGATAAACATGTCTTAAACTACTTACCTGCAAATAAAATTGATGCTCCAGCAAGATGTAGAGGTTTACAGAACACCTCTGCATCTTCATGGGGTTAGGTGTACTCCCATGTGAGAAAAATAGCAAAACTGACCTTTACAAAGAACCCTTCTTGCTTTAGAGATTAAAAAAAAAAAAAAAGTGGAGAGAAGAGAGTAAACAGATCTAGTGTCCCTTCAGACCACCATCTGCTCTACTGCCTGGAGGTTAATTATCCACATAGGAAATTCTCTTTGGCAATTTAGAGTCAACCAGCCAGCCAGCTTGACAATGGAGTCAGACATTGGTGAAGATCAAGAGATGGTGAGCTCGTGTCTACCTGTGTATGTCTGCTCATCCTCAACAGAAAATATTCATAGTGTCAGGATTACTAATCACTGTGTCCTTGCCATAATTTGTACTCTCCATGAGCCAAGTATTTTCTGTAAACACAAGCCACAGAATTTAGTCTGATCTTCTCCCCTCTGCAAAATGTGGAATTCTGTACAAGTGACTACCCCAGCTTGCAGTTTCTGCAAAGTAAAGCTTATGTGAGTTTCGCCCTCCATGCTGTCTGTGCGAGAAAGGAATGTCGGCACATACACACAAAAGCCCTGCTTTTCCCATTCCAGGTGGACAATATCTGACAGTCTCGGGAGCCAAAGGCCCAGGGGGAAAAGCCGCTCGCTTGGTGCTACCTCTCGGTCACCTCATGCATTCAGGGGACCTGTGCCTGTCGTTCAGGCACAAGGTGACTGGGCTGCACTCCGGCGCACTCCAGGTGTTTGTGAGAAAACACGGTGCCCACGGAGCAGCCCTGTGGGGAAGAAATGGTGGCCATGGCTGGAGGCACACACAGATCACCTTGCGAGGGGCTGACGTCAAGAGCGTAAGTAGAACCTACAAGGAGGCAGAGCCTGGGAAGTTTTCCTTTCATAGGAGAACAGTAGGATCTGAATCTGAAAAAGCCATGTTTCCTTCATTAATTCAGGCACAAAGGTTTGTGTTTTTCTGGATATGAGAGCTCTGTTCCTTCACTGCCTCTTCCTGTAATCCCTTTTTACTGCTTCTTACGTTCTTCATTGCAACCTCTGACTACAGCCACTCTCCCCCCCCAACCTTGGTGAAAATCCCCTATTTTTAATGAAGAAAACTCAGGAATTGAAAAAGAAGAAAAAATGTTAACAGCAACTTGAAAGAGCAGAGGTGGTGAGCTTAACTGTTGCTGCTTTTCCTTTTTCTTCAACTCCTTTACTTTTCAGAGTTACCCTAAAGTGTTTCTTTTTTCTTTTTTGAAGTATTTCTCTGAAGTCTAATTTTTTTCCTTTGCCTCAGAGATCATAGTTAAACAGCCTTGGGTGGAAACCCAGAACAATATGCTTGGGAGGTCCTATTCAGGACAGGATGTGGGAAAAGCTTTGACTCAATACGTAAATTTTATCTTAAGTAATCAAGTCATAGGTAGCAATAAGACGATCTATAGCATTCCACCAAAATAATGTATTTGGAAGAGAATCTTTATGCTTCTATTCACAAAACTTGCTATTAGGAGATTATGCATAGATGACCATAGGCATAGTTTCTAGAAACTATGTTAAAAGGAACAGACTCCATGTATACAGCTTTTATCAGTCTTCGATTTCTTTAACTCTTGTAAAAAAAAAAAAGCGTAACGTTGTTTGGAGAAACAAAGTCGTTTTAAAAATCATAGCATCGGAAGGTTTCTGTTTTTAAAAAACCAAGGATGATCTATAGAAGATGAGATACAAGAAAGTTTTTGTCCTTTACGGAAGTAAAACAACACTGTGATTGGAATGTGGTGTTTGGTCCGAATCTGTTTTAGGCAACAAAGTCGGCCTAACCCAAGGAGGAAACCGCAAATGTCCAGGATAGGCAGCCTGATTATGGTCGTTCAGGCAGAGTTTGGGCTCTTATTTCTACATCTTTATATCTGTCTCATTTGTTACTTCTGACCTTCGTAATCTTTCACAAAATGTCCATTTCGTAAACATTCCTGAACAGAAGTAGTCTGTCCTTCAAAATGGCTTTTTAAAGCGTAGCATGTGGTCTGATGAACACTCTACTGAGGATTTCAGTTTCTGCCGAAAGGCAAGCCTCAGGCGACCCTGGCTATGTTCTAGTCTTTCCTTCTGTCGAGAAAGTTTGCTGTTCGGTTTTGGGGAACGTTTGCCTTTCATTTTGTGAAGCGAGGGCATTGGGAAGTGGCAGAGGAGAGGCTTGACTGGTGTGCATTCTCTCCCTAGGTCGTCTTCAGAGGTGAAAAAAGGCGTGGCCACACTGGGGAGATTGGATTGGATGATGTGAGCCTGAGAAAAGGCCACTGCTCTGAAGAACGCGAGCAACTCCCGAACTAGCACTGAACTCTCCCTGTTGCTCTTTTCTTTTTCCAATCTTCACCTCCTGTCCTCTCCTCCCTCTTATCAGGCCTAGGAGAAGAATAGGTCAGTGGGTCAAGAGAAGGTCTGGTGGGTGACCCACACCTTGCTGGCCTGCTTTTGTGCAATTCCAATCAACAGTGCACCCTCCTTGGGATATAGGGGGGCATCTGTAGACACATCCACGCCAGCTTTCGGTGTTACCTTCCATCCTGTGTGTCTTTCAGGAAGGCCCCCGGCATGTGACCTGTGCCATCCTTCCTCCTGGTCACAAGGTGTTCCTAGTTGCAAACCATGGGAGAAGATTGCAAAAGAAATCTGTGGAAATGGCCATTCTGTTATGTGTTCAGTGTTGTACCACGAGTAGTATTGACTTCCCCTAAGATAATGTTGTTGTACAATGTGCCTGTGAAATTGGTTTCTCCCCTTCACATGTTAGCTCTGGCCTGACCTGAACTCTGGCTTTTACTGCCATTCACTTTATAAAAGAAGGGTGTGTAACGTATCAAGATGCATTTATTCTCGTTATCTGTATTTTTCTCTTGAAGACATTACGTAGAGTGGGCACGTCCCTCGTTAGTAGTATTGTGTTTTGTGTAAATGTGCTATTGATATTAAGTAGTTACGTGTTCCTAATATATACAGACTCTAGTTGCAAGGGAAAAGGCAGCTTGTGAGCTCTTGAATTAAAAAATACCCGGTGAAATGTCATCCAGTTCCCAGACCTTATTTTGGCAGCGAGAGAAAATGGGAAGAGATGTCACGTGTGGTAGTGGAGGGATGAGTTTTTTGACGGCCATGAGTTTGATCACTATATGGGATAGCGAACCATTCATGTGGACAAGAAGCTGATGTTTGTGTAGAAGACTCTCAGTGTTCCAGGGTATACTTTAAAACCAGCAGTTTTTACCATAATAACATGGCTCTCTTTGGTAATCTGTAAAACATGTTGTAAAAGTTCTGGTTGTTTCAGAGAAAAGATCCTGCTTCTGGAAGAGTGAGGGGGAGAGCTCTGTTGGGACAGGGTTTCATACAGATTTTAAAATCCATACACACACAGGCAGGTCTAACTCCTAACGCCTGTGCCGTCTTTTCAGAACGGGACAGGGCGCAGGTCCTGTGCCCGGATGCGCTGATGTGTCGAAACGGGGCTCCCACGCACATTAGAGCAGGAAGACCTGGGACCCCACCCCCCACCCCCCCACCCGNGCTTTTAAGAGGCAATGAACTCCTGAGGCTTTTCCTTCATTCCTGATTAAGTAATCAAAATATTCTCTGCTGTTTTTGCCAGGAATCACAAAGATGATTAAAGGGTTGGAAAAAAAGATCTATGATGAAAAATTAAAGGAACTGGGAATATCCAGTGTGGAGAAGAGAAGACTGAGGGGCAAATCACTGCTGGTTTTCAAGTGTACGGATGGCTGGGGCAGAGAGGACGGTGGCCAGCTGTCCTCCACGTGCGCTAAGAATAGGACAAGAGGAAACAGGCCCAGACTGGAGTGTGAGGGGACCTTTCCTGGCAGGGGCAACTGTTAAATTAGAATCCTTTGTTTAAAAAAAAAAAAAAAAAAAAGAAAGAAAGAAAGTGAATCTCTCTCCTCTCTTCTCTCTCTCCCCCTCCATCTCTTCTCTCTCTCCCCCTCCATCTCTTCTCTCTCTCTGCCTCCATCTCTTCTCTCTCTCCGCCTCCATCTCTTCTCTCTCTCCACCTCCATCTCTTCTCTCTCTCCCCCTCCATCTCTTCTCTCTCTCCCCCTCCATCTCTTCTCTCTCTCTGCCTCCATCTCTTCTCTTTTTTTCTTTCTCTCCTTTTCTCTCTCCCTTTCTCTTTCTCCCTCACCCTCTTTGAAGTTTTTTAAAAAGTAGATAAAAATGTGTTTATTTAAGATGGTTAAAGATGTTCTTACATTAAGATAAAGTGACAGATTTATAGAATCTTCCAAAAGATGTCTTGATTCTATTCCTAGGTAACAAAAATCTTCAGAACAGAGTCATTTGGACGAGGCCAGGATCTAATTTAGGTATTTACCTCTTAGCCTCCTAATGGAGGAGAATCAAAAGGGGAAAAGCCCACCAAATGTGGAGCTCGCTGAAAGATCTCTCCCTTTAAGGCAAACCTAATGGGATTATAACAGTGGGGGAAAAAACCCATATTCTTAAAAGAGTATGACGGACAGATACTTTACCACCTCCATAGTGTCCTAACGGGGTAGGGTTCTTTTCTTTTTTTGGTAAAAGTATAACCCTTTTAGTTGCTCAATGGATGATATTTCAGGTTTTGAAAGAGACCATAACAAGGAACAGAGGTTAGAGAGTTTTTTGTGTGGTGCATTCTCTGTGCAACATGTGTGACAAGTTGGCCACTGATAAAGAGTGCTGTGCTCAACACCTGTCAGCATCCTTGCTTCCCCCAGCCGCTATGATGGCTTCATTGGTCAACGGGAATCTCCCAAGTTCCACAAAATGTACCTGTGTTTAAAAAAAAAATTACCAACAGAATATCTCTAGTCCTTTCACTTGGTGGAGGCAGGATGGGAGCAGGGACGTAAATCAGTGAGCCTTTGACTAGGGGCCAGATGGTGTGGCTTTAGATCCATTTTTAATGATTCATTTCCTTTGTGGTCGTATAACTGCACAGCCGAAGAGGAAAGGGGGAAATCGTTGAAAATGTCACTTTTAGGTGCCAATATTACATTGCACTAAACTGACAGAAGTTATCCAAAGTACTGTATAACATCTTGTTTATTATTTAATGTTTTCTAAAGTGAAAAATGTTAGTGGTTTTCCAAACAGCCAAATAAAAATGATTCTTTGTAAATAAAAGCACTCTTAATGACACCTATCGCCTGTCATGGTTTTGTTTTGTTTTTAGTTGGGAGAATATAGGAGGAGCGGGAGGTCTCACGAATGCCATCTGTCGTAGAGCCCCTTCTACTGCTGGAAGAGAGGGAACAAAGATGTTGCCCCTGTTGGGATGCTTTCTAGGCTGTGAATGGGAGACCCTCTTCACCAGCATGCTCGGGGCATGTCAGACCTTAGCATATTGCTTTCGTTACGTGTTCTTGTAGCTCACTTCATCATAACATTAGCCTCACGTCCTTTTTATAAGAAGGCAGGATAAACTATGTATAAATATATAGGAATTACAAGTGTAAAGCCTTTTATTTTCCTACTAGTGTTGGTTTTGTTGATTTGTGGTAGTTGACTCATGTTCCAATAACCTTTCCTGATGGAGAAAACAACTATAAGGAAACAAAACTAATGAAATAATCAGGATTAAAAGTCTTCCTGGCAAGGTAATGAAAGGAACCCCCACCCTGGCACTGCGGAGTGCAGGGAGGTTAGTCCTGGGGGACCCTGAACAAATCCCCTGTTGCAGGGCACGGAGGAAAAGCTGGGGTTTAAAAGAACCGCTAGCAGGGGCACCTGGGTGGCTCAGTCAGGTAAAGCGTCTGGCTCTTGATTTCAGCTCAGGTCATGATCTCATAGTTTGTGATATCCAGCCCCAGCTCAGACTCTGCACTGACCACACAGAGCCTGCTTGGAATTCTCAGGCTCCCTCTCTCTGCCCCTCCCCTGTTCGTGTTGGTGTTGGTGTTCTCCCTCTCTCTCTCTCTCTCTCTCTCTCTCTCTCTCTCTCCCTCTCTCAAAAATAAATAAACTTTAAAAAGCAAAACAAAAAAGAGCAACTAGTATACAAAAGATCCAGCCCTAGAGGAGGATGTGGAGAAAGGGGAACCCTCTTATACTGTTGGTGGGAATGCAAACTGGTGCAGCCACTCTGGAAAACAGTATGGAGGATCCCCAGAAAGTTAAAAATAGAACTACCCAATGACCCAGCAATTGCACTACTAGGTATTTACCCAAAGGATACAAAAATACTAATTTGGAGGGATACATGCACCCCAATGTTTATAGCAGCATTGTCAACAATAGCCAAATTATGGAAAGAGCCAGTGTTTATAGACTGGATGAAGAAGATATGGTATGTATATACAATGGAATATTATTCAGCCATGAAAAAAAATGAACTCTTGCCACTTACAATGACATGGATGGAGCTAGAGCATCTTTTTTTTTTTAAATTTTTTTAATGTTTTATTTATTTCTAGGAGAGAGAGAGACAGCGTGAGCAGGGGAGGGTCAGAGAGAGAGGGAGTCATAGACTCTGAAACAGGCTCCAGGCTCTGAGCTGGCAGTCAGCACAGAGCCCGACTCAGGGCTCGAACCCACGAACCGCGAGATCATGACCTAAGCGAAAGTCGGACGCTTAACCACTAAGCCACCCAGGCGCCCCGGAGCTAGAGCATCTTATGCTAAGTGAAATAAATCAGAGAAAGACAAATACCATATGGTTTTACTCACAGGTGGAATTTAAGAAACAAAACAAATGATCATGGGGGAAAAAAAAGAGGCCAATCAAGAAACAGACAATCAACTATAGAGAACAAACTGATAAGTTACCAGAGTGGAGGTGGGTGGGGGGATGGATGAAATAGGTGATGGGGATTAGGAGGGCACTTGTGATGAGCACTGGGTGATGTATGGAAGCATTGAATCACTAAATTGTATACCCAAAACTAATATTACACTGTATGTTAACTAGAATTTAAATAAAAAATAAAAGATCCAGCCTTAGTTGCCGAATGGTGGAAGAGATGCTGAAAGAAATGCTGAAAGTCTCCCCAGGTCAGAGGGGCAGGTGGGCGTGTAGCTGACGTTCCCCATTCACACTGATAGGATGGATGAAAGCAGCCCAGGTGCCCAGGCCAGCTTATGACCTCGGGAGCCCCGGGGCCCCAGCCCACACCACCGCCACCAGTGCCCCCAAGGCAGCCCCAGCACAGCACACAGCAGGACACCCCCGGTCAGCATTCACTGCAGCCCTAGCTGTGTCACCCAAGTAACAGGCAAAATGCACCCCAGAAGACCCTGGGCCCATACCACATGGCCCCCAGACAACTTGCTGGGATGCCCCATGCCGGAGCACCCCAGGACCCTACAGCCCACACCTCCCTGCCCAGCCAGGGAGCTCGCCCTGCAGAAAGCCGCAGACACACTGGCTCACACCCACTTCAGCTTCAGCTGTCCTGCCAGGGCGCCCGCTGTGTGGAGAGCCCTGGGACGTCGCCCAGCCCATGCCCACTTCATCTCTGGCCATCCCACCAGGGCGGCTCCAGCACAAAGTGCCCCGGGACCCCTGGCCCATGGCAGCCACAGTCCCAGCCACAGCCACACCTGCCGAGCACACACAGTCTACACAGGGGATGACCATACACAAATCATTACTTCAAGTTTAGAAGCAGGTGTTCTGCCTAACTTCTGGAAACACAGAAAGTCAGGCAGAATGTAGAAATAGAAAAATATGCTCCAAAGGAAAGGAAAAAACAAGACACCCCTGCCATACACACACACACACACACACACACACACACACACACACACACACACACACACACCCCTCATGCTCTCACTCTCTCTCAAAAATAAACATTTAAAAAATTTAAAAGTGCAGAGCCCATTTGGTATTCTCTCTCTTCTCCCTCTGTCTCTCTCCCACTTGCACAGTCTCTCTCTCACACTCAAAATAAATAAACTTTTAAAAAAAGAAGGGGGCACCTGGGTGGCTCAGTCGGTTAAGTGTGCGACTTCCGCTCAGGTCATGATCTCGCAGTTCGTGGGTTGGAGCCCCACTTCGGGTTCTGTGCTGGCAGCTCAGCGCCTGGAGCCTGTTTTAGATTTTGTGTCTCCCTTCCTCTCTGCCCCTCCCCCACTCATGCTCTGTCTCTCACTGTCTCGAAAATAAATAAAAACTATAAAAAGGAAAAAAAAGGGAGGGGGAAAGGAAGGCAGAGACAAATACTGTGATTTCACTTATATGTGTACTATAGAAAACAAGTGACTAAACAAACAAAAAGCAGAATCAGACTCATAAACACAGAGAAGTGATGGTGCCAGAGGAGAGGTAGGGATGGGCAAAGTGGGTGAAGCGGAGGGGAGATCCAGACTCCCAACCATGGAATGAATAAGTCATGGGGATAAAAGTTACAGAATATGGAATATAGTCACTGGTATCCTAATAGGGTTGTACGGTGACGAATGGTAGGAATACTTGTAATGAGCATAGCGTAGGGTACAGAATTGTCAAATCATTGCTGTACACCTGAAACTAATGTAACATTGTGTTTCAACTATACTTCTATTTTAAAAAGTCAGCAAAAAATTTCATTCTGCAGAATTATAAAAATATGCTCAATGGCTTCTTTCTTTCTAATACTCAGAGAAGTCTTATCAGCCGAGAAACTCAAAGTTTGGATAAGTACATACTTTAAGCAAAAAGTAAAGAAAAACTACAGTTTTCTTATCTCAGAGATATTTCCTTATTTCAGAGATCCTTCCTAATCATCCCTAGGAGATCCAAAAAAAAAAAAACTCAGGTTTTCTGAGTAGGTTAATTAAGAAGATAAATCTCAGGGCACCTGGGTGGCTCAGTCAGTTAAGCATCTGACTTTGGCTCAGGTCATGATCTCACACTTCGGGAGTTTGAGCCCCATGTCCGGCTCTGTGCTGACAGCTCAGAGTCTGGATCCTGCTTTGGATTCTGTGTCTCCCTCTCTCTCTTCCCCTTCTCTACTCATGCTCTATTTCTCTCTGTCTCAATAAGAAATAAACATTAAAAAAAAAAAAGATAAACCTCTTCCAAAACCTATTTGAGGTGAGGGATTGGAGAAAGCAGGTAAGTATGAGATTCCAGGGTCCACTTCACTGATTTACCAGACAGATTTTATAGCACTTAACTCTGTATGTGACTCTGGTGTACAGTAGCAAGCAGATTTCTCCTTATGGGTTTGTACTCTGGAGAGGAAGACGGACATTTATCAAGTCATATAAAATAAATGAAAAACTACTATTCTCAAAAGTAGTGTATGGGACCTTGAAGGATCTGAAAGCATGGTGGGTCCCAGGACTTTTGGCCACCACTTTTTAAACCCCGATGTGCATGGGAATCACCTAAGGATCTTGTTGAAATGCAGCTTCTGATTCAATGTATCTGGAGTGGTACTTGAGATTCTGTACTTCTAACCAGCTCAAAAGGTGATGTCTACTAAGTTCTGGGGTCCAATTTGAGTAACAAATTAATGATAAGACACTGAGGAGCCGGGGGCCTCTGTATCTGTTAATGTTAACCACTAGACTATAACTAAAGTTCCATGCTTAGAAAGTCTAAAGTTCCATGGTTGCAAGGTCTGCATTTGCAAAAATTTATTAAATTCCAGTGCCTTTTTTCTTTCAAGAAACTTTTGAGTCTCAACAAATTGAGAATAACAATAAATAGACAATATTTTAAAAGGACATAATAATGAGTCCTATTACTAAAATGAAGAATTCACTAAGATATTCAACAGCAGGTCTGAGCTAGCAGGAGAAAGAATCAGTCAACTTGAAAAGAAATCAGCTGAGATTATCCACTCTGTGGAACAGAAAGATAAAGTTTCAATAAGGAGAAAACAACTGGACTTAAGATCAACAAGGAAAGAGAAGACTTGAAAAGTTCTATCAACCAACCAGACCTAACATGCATCTATAGAACATTCTGCCCAACAACTCAAGAATATACATTTTTCTCAGGTGCATAGAGGTGTTGACAGACTATAAGTTAGGCCATAAAATAGTATCAACAAAAGTACTGAAATTACACAAAATATGTCATTCAATCACAATGGAATGAAATTAGAAATTAGTAACAGAAGGAAATTTGGGAAATTCACAAATATATGGAAATTAAATAACATGCTCATAATCAATGGCTAAAAGAAGAAATCATGGAAAAAGTGGTATTTTCAAACTAACAAAAATGAAAATACAATATGCCCAAACTTATGGAATACAACTAAAGCACTGCTTATATAAATGCCTATATTAAAAAAGAAGTCAAATCAATAATGTAAATTTCAACCTTATAAAACTAGAAAGAAGAAGAGCAAATTAGATCACAATAAATAGAAGAAAAGAAATAAAGATTTGGGCATTTGAAAAAATGAACAGAAAAATAATATAGAAGATGAATTATACTATAAACGGGTTCTTTGACAAGATGAACAAAATTTATGAACATTTACTAGACTGAACAAGAAAAAAAAGATTTAAATTAATAAAATCAAAATGAGAGAGGACATTATCACTGATCTTACAGAAATAGAAAGGATTAAAATACTCTGAACAATTTTATGCCAACAAATAAGAAAACCTAGTTCACATGGACAGAGTCTTGGACACAAACTACTGAAATCGAATCAAGAAGAAATAGAAGACTTAAACATACCAATTTGCAAGTAGATAGATTGAACTAGTAATTACAAATTCTCCATAACAGAAAGCCAATGCCCTGATAGCTTCAATGGTGAAGGCTACCAAATGTTTGAGAAGAATTAACACCAAGTCTTTATAAATTCTTAAATAATTGGAAAAAGCAACACTCCCAACTTATTCTATAAGACCATTAAAAAAAAAATAGTTTGGAGATTATTACTATCTTAGCAATATTAAGTCTTCCTTTTTATGAACATGGGATACAACAAAGGCGGTAGTCAGAGGGAGTTATAACAGTAAATATTTTAAAAGATCTCACCAGTAAATGTTATGTATTAAAAAAACACTAGTAAATATTTAAAAAGCTCTCAAGTCAATTTACATGAAGAAAGTAAAGGGTCACCTGGGTGGCTTAGTCGGTTGAGCATCTGACTCTTGGTTTCAGCTCAGGTCACAATCTCACAGTTTGTGAGTTCAAGCCCTACATCAGGCTCTGTGCTGGCCGTGCAGAGCCTGCTTGGGATTCTTGCTTCCTTGCTCCCTCACTCATGCTCTCTCTCAAAATAAATAAACAAACATTAAGAAACCACACTAAATTTACATGAAGAAACTAGAAAAACAAGTTCAAATTAAACCCAAAACTAGCAGGAGGAAAATAAATATTCAAGCAAAGCTATATAAAATACAAGAGAAAAACACACAGAATCAACAAAATAAAAAACTCGAAACACAAAATTTAAGAACAGTTAGCTAGACTAACAAAAAAAGAGAGAAGACACAAACAACTAAAATCAGAAAGAAAAGCGGGACATCATACCAAATTTACAGAAATAAAGAGGATAAGAGAATACTATAAACAGTTGTATGCCAACAAATTAGATGACCTAGATGAAATGGACAAATTTCTACCAACAAACAAATTACCAAAAAGAACTCAAGAAAATAAAGAAAACCTCAACAGATATATGACCAGTAAAGAGACTGAAGTAATAATCAAAATCTCCCATCAAAGAAACATTCAGAATGAAATGTCTTCACTGGTGAATTCTACCCAATTTAAAGAATTGACATAAAATCTTCTCAAAGTCCCCAAGAAATAAAGATGAGGGAACACTTCCTAACTCATTCTATGAGGCCAGTATTCTGATAACAAAACTAGATAAAGACATCACACACAAAAAATAGACCAATATCCCTTATAAATACAGGTGCAAATATCCTTGACAAAATACTAGTAAGTCAAATCCAATAGCACATTGAAAAGATTATACAATTATACATCATGACAGGGACTTATGTCAGCAATGCAAAGGTGGTTTAAAATTTAAAAAAAAAAAATCAATCATTCAACATTTTACTGGATATTCTAGCTAAAGCAATTAGACAATAAATAAAAAGTATTGAGGGGCACCCGGTTGGCTCAGTCAGTTAAGCATCTGACTTTGGCTGAGGTCATGATCTCACAGTTTGTGAGTTTGAGCCCCACATCAGGCTTTGCTCTGACAGCTCAGAGCTTGGAGCCTGCTTCAAATTCTGTGTCTCTCTCTGTGTCTCTCTCTCTGCCCCTCCCCACTTATGTTCGTTCATCCTCTCTCTCTCTCTCTCTCAGAAAAAAGAAAAGAGAAAACAGTATTGAAGAGGAAGAAGTAAAACTTATTGTAATTGCAGATGACATGATCCTCTATATAAAAAACCCTATGAATCTACAGAAAAGCTACTAAAGCTAGTCAATGAATTCAGTCAAGTTGCAGGCCACAATATTAACACTGAAAAATCAGTAGATTTTTTAGGCATCAGCAATGAAAAATATGAAAAGAAAATTAAAACTATTTCATTTACAATAGCACCCAAAAGAAAAAAATAAAAATAAATTTAACCAAGGAGATAAGAGACTCGTATACTGAAAAGTACAAAATATTACTGAAAGAATAGAAGACCTAAATAAATAGAAAGCTGTCCTAGGTTTATGGATTAAAAGGTATAATATTGTTAAGACAGCAATGTACTCAAAGTGATCTATATATATTCAGTGCAATCCCTATCACAATTCCAATGACTTTTTTTTTAATTGGAACACCGATGCTCAAATTCATATAAAACTTAAAGGAACCCTGAATAGGCAAAGTGATCCTAAACATAAAGTTGGAAGATTCATACCTCCCATTTTCAAAACTTACTACAAAGTGACAGTAACCAAAACAGTGTGGTACTGACCTAAGGACAGACATACGGACTAATGGAATAAAATTGAGAGTATTTTATTTATTTATGCTGAGAGTAAACCCACAGCAATGTTAACCACTTTGTGACCAGGATCCCAAGACCATTCAATGGGGAACAAATAGCCTCTTCAAATGGTGCTGGGACAACTGGATATCCACATGCACAAGAATGTAATTGGATTCATACCTCACACCTTTAAAAAAATTAACTGAAAATTGATCAAACCCTAAATGTGAGAGCTAAAACCCTAAAACTCAGAAGAAAATATACAGTTAAATTTTCATGACCTTCAGAGGTGGCAATAGATTCTTAGCTATGACAGTAAAAGTCTGAGTAATGACATAAAAAATAGATTAAGTGGACTTCATGAATATTAAATATTAAAACATTTTATACATTAAAAGACATACTCAAGAGAATGAAAAGATAACCCATAGAATGGAGAAAATATTTGCTAGCTATTTATCATATAAGGGTTTAGTATCCAGAATATGTAAAGAACTTTTATAACTCATCAAGGCAAACAACCCAATTAGAAAATGGGTAACTGATTTGAATAGACATTTCTAAAAAAAAAAAAAATCCGTATTTTTTCAATGACCACATGAAAAAAATGCTCAGCATAATCTTTCAGTATTCGGAGACACAAGAAGGGTGTCTAAGAATTGAACTTAATCCTAAGGCTACCTACCCGGAGAAAACATCAGATTCCACAGGTTAAGTGTTCAGTCTTACACGACTGCCCTCCCAGGCTCACTTCTGACACAGGTTGCAAGCCCAGGCTGTTTACCTGTGTTTCTGACCAACCTGCTATAAATCAGGGGTTCTCACAACCTCCTCTTTAGGTTTGATTAATTTGCTAGAGTAGCTCACAGAACTCAGAGAAACATTTTACTTACTAGTTCACCCGTTCATTATAACAGGATATAATTCAAAAACAACTAGATGGAAGAAATCCATAGGGAAGGTGTGAGCAAAGGGTGTGGAGTTTCTTTGCCCTCCCTCTCCAGGCTTTCCACCCCCTAACCCCCACAGCACCTCCGTGTGGTCACCAATCTCAAATCCAGTCCTTTTGCATATGTATGAAGACTTCATTACACGGGCATGACTGATTAAATCATTGGCCTTTGGTGACTGTTTCAACCTCCAGCCCCTCTCCCCTCTCTGGAGATCAGGGGGAAGAGACTGAACATTATTCCAACCCTCTCATTACACTAATGGTTCTCCAGGCAACCAGCCCCTATCCTTAGATGTGGTCCCAAAGTCATTAACTCATTACAATAACAAAGGACATTTATCACTCTCATTACTTAGGAAATTTCCAAGTGTTTTAGGAGTTTTGTGCCAGAACCAGACCGAAGACTGAATATATATTTCTTATTCTAAATCACAGTATCACAATTAGTCTTAGGGAAATGCTCACATTAAAACACGATGTGATACTACTTCGCACCCACTGACATAGGCGATAATAAACAAAATGGAAAGTTGCAAGTGTTGGTGAGGATATGGAGAAGTTGGATATTGCTGGTAAGAATGAAAAATGGTACAACCACTGTGGAAAATAGTTTGGTGATTCCTCAGTTAAACACACAGAATGACTCTGTGACCCAGAAATTCCACTCCTAGTATACACCCAAATTATTGAAAACAGGTATTTAAACAAATACTTGTACACAAATTTTCATAGCAGCTCTATTCACTAATAGTGGAAGGCGGAAATAGCCACAGTGTTCCTTAACAAATAGATAAGCAAATTAGGATGCACCCATACACAGAATATTATTCAGCCATTAAACGGAATGAAGCACTGTTACATGCCACCATGTTGATGAACCTCAAAAACAGGATTTTAAGTGAGAGGAGTCACACACAAAAGGTCACAGATTCTATTACTTCACTTATATGAAATGTCCAGAATAGGTAAGTCAGTGGAAACAAAGTAAATCGGTGGTGGACAGAGGGGACACAGAGAATAACTGCTTAATGAGTAAAGGGTTTCTTTGGGGGAATTAAAAGGTTTTGGAACTGAATAGAGGGTGGCGTCTGCACGACTCTGAGTGCAGCAAATGCAACTGAATTGCTCACTTGCAAATGGGTACTTTTATGTCAGGGATGTTTCATCTTTTTATAAAAAACTTTTTTGAAATGTTTATCTACTTTTGAGAAAGAGAGAGGCAGAACAAAAGCAGGGGAAGGATAGAGAGAGTCAGATATAAAATCCAAAGCAGACTCCAGGCTCCAAGCTGTCGGCACAAAGCCTGACACGGAGCTTCAACCCATGAAGGTGAGATCATGTCCTGAGCCGAAGTCGACGCTCAATGACTGAGCCACCCAGGCGCCCCTCATCTTTTTTTTTTTAAGTGTTGTTTTATTTTTGAGAGAGAGAGGGAGGGAGGGAGGAAGGGAGAACATACATGGGAGGGGCAGAGAGAGGGAGACAGAGGATCTGAAGGAGGCGCCACGCTGCCAGCACAGAGCCCAATGAGGGGCTTGAACTCACAAACTGGCAGATCATGACTTGAGCCAAAGCCAAACACTTAACTGACTGGGGCCCCCAGGTGCCAAGGTATGTTTCACCTTAATAAAATATTTGTTCTAATTTTCAAATAATGTATCGGGGGTGGGAGAAGGAGAAAAACAAACAAATGAGACAAATAGAGAATAAAGAGCAAGAAGATAAATTTAAACCAAACTTAATAGTCTTATATATAAATAGTGTAAACACCCCAATTAAAAGGAAGAGATTGTCAGATTAGATAAAAAGGCAAGAATGAACGATATACTGTTTATAAGACACACCTAAGAAACAAAACAAAACAAAATTTCTGGGTGTGGAATGCTTAAATCTGCTAACTTGGTACAGAGCGTTGCTTTGTCTAGCAAATGGCAGGGCCTTCAGAATAAGAAGTCCTGACTGAGGGCAGCTAAATAAAGCTGAGGCAGTGATCCAGGAAGCCTATATTTCAGAAGACAGAGGCACATTCATGAATTGGGGGTAATTTACTAGATATGATTTTCAGGGCTCCAGGATGCAGAAACCTGAAAACAACTTGGAATTGCAGTGCAGGTTGGTTCCAAGTTGATTTTCTGGGGTCAATTCACTAAAAGCTAATAATTGAGCCCTCATTTATAATCTGGAATTTAATTTCAAAAAGCACAGATTACTCGCCTGGGGGCCCTGTTCCACTGTCTCATTCACACCTTTATTTTCCAGACCAAACCCCTTCTGATGTTCCAGATTTACCTGCAGACAGTGTTGTTCAAGGTGTTAAACGATCTAAAGCAGTGGTTCCCAACTGGGAGCAATTTTTACCCATGGGGGACATTTTGGTAATGCCTAGAAACATATTTGGTTGTTACAAGATGGGGATGCTACTTTCATCTAGTGAGTAGAGGCCGGGTATGTTGTTAAACATCCTATAGAGCATAGGACAGCTCGATACAACAAAGAATCATCTGGCTTACGATATCAACAGCGCAAGGTTGCAAAAGCCTGATCCAAATCAACAATTCTAAATCGAGGACTTCCAAACAGCAGTCCCCACAGACCCAGCAGCATCAGTTCTGGGAACACGTTAAAATCACAGATTCTCAGGCTCCATGTCTGAACTACAGATTCAGAAACTCTGGAGGTGGAGCCCAGTAATTTGTGTTATAACCAGCTCTCCAGGTGATTCTGGTCAGTGTTGGTTTGAGATTAAACTTGCTTACTCTTTCCATTTCCACTCTCTAGAAAGAGTGATTTACCTGAGACCAATCTTCAGTGTCTCACTACCACTACTAGCTCATTCCTTAACTCTGACCTTCAACATCACTGGTCTACAAAAATTGCTTTTTCAAAGGCTGCTCATTATTTTGTACACAATTCCGTCAATTCGACCCACACATATCGTTATACCAGGTACTTGGCAATGGTGACCGCCGCACCCGCTTCCTTGAAATCTTCTCCCTTGGCTTCCACGAGCCACACACTCCCGTGTTTGCAACCTATTACTGGAAAAATCCAAGAGGCCCCACATTTACCAAGTACAACTGTATTATAGTTCATTATCAATCCTCCCCAAACCTCCTCTCTTCTACCCAAGCCTGCTTCCCATTGCTAATCACTCCTCTGAATGAAAGCAATATCTTATCACAGTCATTAATCCTTAAAATATGCCATGTTAAAAAATACTTATTTCTATATATTTGAATCACTGACAAATTTTTTTTTACAAATAGTTTATTGTCAACTTTGTTTCCATATAACACCCAGTGCTCATCCCCACAAGTGCCCTCCTCCATGCCCATCCCCCCTCCCCCCCACATCC
>NW_027528804.1:5410142-5497392 GCF_008692635.1 Crocuta crocuta
TGTATCACTGAGCTCTCGAACTCTTCTTTCATGTTCCTGGATCAGTTTGTCTCTTTTTTTGTCAGCTTCTTGTTTTTCTATAATGGTGTCTTCTAAATCACTTATTCTCTTTTCTGTCTCTTCAATCCGTGCATTGGACACCTCCAGTGTATTATGTATTTCATTTATCGCATTTTTTAATTCATCATTCCTATTTTTGTTTTCCATGTTGGTTGTAGCCATAGTTTCTTTAGATCCTCCATGCTTTTTGTAAGCCCAGCCATTAATTTTATGATTATTGTTCTAATATCTTGTTCAGTTATGCTGCTTATATCTGTTTTGAGCAGTTCATTAACTGTCAATTCTTCTTGGAGTTTCTTTGGAGGAGAGCTCTTTCGTTTCGTCATTTTGGTTAGTCTCTTGTTAAAGACTTGTTATGTACTCTGCACCTGTGAGCACTGCTGTACCCAAGAAGACTCTTTGACTGTCCAGGGCCTATCCTTTCAGAAAGTGTTCTTTGAATGGTATCTCTTGGTCTCTCTTGTTGAGACCTTGGTTATTTTATTTTCCTACTCGTAGTAGTATTTGGGACTTTCCACCATGTGTACTTTGGCTTATTTCTTGAGATGGCCCTGGAGAAGAAAACATACAGAGAAACACACAGGGAACAGAGGGACACAAACGTACAAACAAATCTAACAATCACGCAAACCAAGGGGGAAAACTAAAAAGCAATGAGAAAAGACGGAGGAGGGAAGGCGAATGATAGAAAATAAAAATAGATTTAAAAAGTCAAAAAAAAAGAAAAGAAAAGGAAGAATGAAGAAAACTGATAGACAAAGATCAGTTTAAAGCTTATAACCAGATTCCCCAGTTACAATTAAATAGCCGGGTGTATGCAGTGCTTGTTGAAGAGCTAGAGAAAGAGAAAGATGATAGGGTAGAGATGAGGCAAAACTGGAGATAGAATGAACAGGCAGAAGGGATAAGAAGCTTTTTTCAAAGAGCTAAAGGGTGGAATATGGTTGCAGAGGTGAGAGAAAGAAGGTGGTGTTATCTAGAGAAACTATCTAGTCTGATTACTCCTGAGAGGCTTTGTTATACTGCCATTAACAGTTCCGCTGGTCACTGCTTCCCTGTTGCCGGGGGTTGAGTGGAGGGTGGGGAAGTGCCGCAGCCTCAGACCCGCTGGGGTCAAGCAGCAATACAACCCGAGTGCGTCTGGGGATCGTAGCAACTTCAGGTCCGCAGAGTCCGCATCGCCTCACCCCGCCGCAACTGCTTTACTGGCCGCCGCCGCTTCAGCAGGCAACTTTCGCTCACGCAGCCGCCGTTTCACCGGGCGCCGGTGGCACTTCACCGGGTCGCAGCCACCGCCGCTTTAGTGGGCCGATGTCGCGTGCACCACTGCCGCTTCACCCGGCGCCGGGACCGCCTCCGCAGGCGTTGCTGCTGGTTCACCCGGCCGCTGCAGCCATGGATGGTACCGGGCGCGCGGCAGTTCAGTTTTTCCTGGCGCCTCCTGGGACCAGGGTACCTAGTTTAAAGTCAGCACCCCAGCCAGAGCTAAAAAACACTGTCTAACCAAGCCGAGGTTTTTTCTCTTCTCCAGGGACGGTTCTATGAGCAATCTCTGCTTTTCTTTCCTTTCCCCTGGACTCGCGGCAGCTCGACACCACTCGCTGGTTTATCAGTCACCCCAGCTGCTCGCAAGCCGGGTTCCTTCCCCTCCCTCCGTGTCACTGGTCCCGTCCCCCTTTTATCTTCCCCAGTTCGCACTCACCACTTATGAGGTTTCCTTCCCAGTGCACTCTGTCTCTTTCTCTTCCCAAACTCCTGTGGCTCAGTGTCCTACGACTTCAGGCCTTCTCTGTTTGAGAGATGAGTGCAGGCGAAATGTACGGTGCTCCCTACTTCTCCGCCATCTTGCCTTCCCCCCCCTCACCGAATCACTGACAAATTTTAATAATTCTGCATCTGAAATAGATCTTCTGCTTCCATCCCACACCAATCAAAAATGCAAAATTTGGGGGCACCTGGATGGCTCAGTCTGTTAAGCATCAGACTTCGGCTCAGGTCATGATCTCATGGTTTGTGAGCTTGAGCCCCACTTAGGGTAAATCACAAGCCCCACTTCTCTCTCTCTCTCTCTCTCTCTCTGCCCTTCACTTACTTGCGGGCTCTCTCTCAGAAAAAAAATAAAAATAAAAAAGGAAGAGCATAGGACTCTTGATCTCAGGAGTCATGAGTTTGAGCCCCAAGCTGGGTGTAAAGATTACTTACAAAAATAAACCTTAAAGTCTGGTTTCAGCTCTGACTTTGCCTCAAATTGTGATCTTGAAGTTAGTGATTGCCAGACGGCATCGGGCTCACCGCTATCAGCTCAGAGCCTGAGCTGCTACCCCGTCTCTCTTTGCTCCTCTTTCCCTCATGAGTTCTTTCAAAAATAAGAAGCAAAATTTGAGGGATGACTTTTTTTTTTATATTTGAAGAGAGAATGATTATTTAATTCACAGGGCATTTTAAATGATGGGTCAAGAGTACTCCTCCAGGGATACCTGGGTGACTCCGGTGGTTAAGCATCTGACTCTTGACTTGGCTCAGGGCATGATCTCCCGGTTCGTGAGTTTGAGCCCCACATGGGTCTCTCCAGTGACAGCGCGGAGCCCTCTTGTGATTCTGTCTCCCTCTCTTTCTGTGCCTCCCCTTCTCATGTTCTCTCTCTCCAGATAAATAAATAAAATAAACATTAAAAAAATAGTACTCCTCCCATTTTGTCCCTTTTGTAGACAAGAGCTATGAACGCAGAGCAGAAATTTTTCGCCTATCTTTTTGTATTGTATGCACTTTTGTAAGTTAAATCCTTATCAAGTAATGTATTTAAAACAAAACAACAAAACATACCTTGAGTTTTTCGGGGCTGAACTCACTGTCCACGTTCTCTCTGAAGAGGGGCCACAGGCTGAGAGCAGGAAGTTTGGGATATTTAGGAATAAATAGGGAACAGCTTTTCCTACTCTTTTTAATAGAAATCAAATGCATAGCCATGAGCTGTGGCTTTTTAGCTTTGTTTCTCAAAGTATGGCCAGCAGACCAGCTGCAAAAGCTTTACCTGTGCCTTTTTAGAAACAGAATCATGAGCCTGCCCAAAACCTAATGAAGCAAAATCCACATATAATACGAATCCCTGAGTGATTCGTACATGCATGGAGTTTTCCGAAGCACCCCTTAAGAGAAAACAAAGCTTTTCTGTAGAGCTTAGCTTTCACCCCCATACAAACCCCTGGAAACCTATCTGCCCAGCTTTACTATGCTTTAGAGCAGTGGTTCTCAAAGTGTGGTCCTGGAGCCAGCAGCTTCAGCATAACCAGGGAACTCATTAGAAATGCAGTTTCTCAGGTCCAACCCAGATCTGGTGAATCAAATGCTGGAGGTGGGTTTCCACAGCCCTGCAGTGACGGACACTGATTCATGTCTGAGAATCACCGCTTTGTAGATGGCAGTGCTGGCTCACAGAAATTCACAGAGGTTCCCTGCCTTCCAAATGATTCCCCGAGTACCCACAGACACCAGCGCTGTTGCAGGCACCATCAGACACCTAAAAAAGGTTCAACACAGTTTTAGGGCTAATTCATAATTAGGAGAACTTGAGTTGCTGTTATTCCATTGGTACCACGAATCATAATATTTGGGACATACATAGAAAATTTACAGTTTAAAAACTGTTTTCCATGGTATTTAACTTTAATCCTCAGTGCAACACAAGGATATAGGTGTAATTGCCTCCTGCAACAGATGACGAAACTGAGTTTGAGAAAAATTAAGCAACTTTTTCGAGTATATTAAGAGGCTGGGTTAGTTAGTCTTTGAACCTAAAAACACCATTGTAAAGAGATCTTCCACCAGCCGTTTGAAAAGTTAAATGAAGACGTGTCAAATGCTGTGGAAAACTCCAAAGTGTTTTTTACTTTTTGAGGAACAAATCTCAGGTTAAAGAAGGACTCAAAAAAAATTCATGACCTCCTCTAACGGTGCAAAAATTAGCAAATATATGAATATAGAGAGAAAGCAAATGAGGTCAAATGTGCACATCTGGTGAATCTAGATGAAGGATTTATGAGTTTTTATTGCACAATTTCTGCAACTCTTCTTTAAAATAACTTTTCTTGGGCGTCTGGGTGGCTCAGTAGGTTAAGCATCGGGCTTTGGATCAGGTCATGATCTCCCGGTTTGTGGGTTCGAGTCTCACATCCGGCTTTGTGCTGGCAGCTCAGAGCCCAGAGCCTGCTTCAGATTCTGTGTCTGCCCCTCCCATGCTCATGCTCTGTCTCTCTCTGTCTCTCAATAATAAACGTTAAAAAAATTTAAAATAATTAACTTTTCTTTAAAAATGAAATCTCCAGAGCTGCCAACATTTGTCCATGTGGTCGAGTCGACGGACACTATATTTCTTACCTCTCTTTGCATACATTTTCAGGACTTTGTCAATAGCTTTATGTATAAGGCAGTTTACCTCTGTATTATGAGAAAGTGGGGAATGGACAGAGGAGGAACACCAAGATGCATTTACATTCTTTTCCCTTTTGCAGTGAAGCTTAGTCATGTATGCTAATATTCTTTATTGGGGTCAATCATTCACTGTTAAAGAAAGGGCAATTCTGGGTTGTGATTTTTATTAATATGGTTATGTTCTGTCTAACCCCAGGCAGAAGACCAGTTTCACACAGGGAAGACCTAGGGATTTTCAGAGAATCTGGCTTTCAATGTGCTGCTTTGCCTCGGTGCTAGAATTCTCAAACATTGTCGCCAGTGACTACATCTGGCTACATGTCAGATATTTCATACACTGTCCTTCTACATGTGAGCCGCTATGCTAATGTTTCACAGCTAGTGTTTCTGAAAGCCTTTTTGATTAAATACTGGATTGGGAAAAAATAACCCAAAAGACATTATTGCGACAACTAGGAGAACAGATATAGATCATAGCAGTTCTGTCAAAAATGAATGATTACACTTCCACATGCCCCGAACCCACTCATAAGGAGACAACAACCTGCTGCACGGCTTGGGTCCTCTTGACTTCTATTCCTGTGGGGACAGCAAGGAAATTATGCTAAGAGCTAACAACTGCGGATTGTTTACACTTGCCAAATACTTTGGCATTTGCTCTCCCACTTGGCCTCATGATGTATGATTCCCTCAGTTGACTGCAGTGCTCGAGTGTAGGTAGTATTACTTTATAAACAAGAAATCTGAGAGTCGAGTAACCAAATTTCCGAAAGTCACTTGGATAGGAGCTACTGGTGCTGTGACTCTCAACTCCAGGGCTGCTCTTTAAAATTCTCTCATCTACTGCAGCTCCAGAGCAGCAGGTCCCAGGCACCCTGCAGGGCCATGGTACCGGCCCCCGGGGCCGGAAGAGGCTTCAAGTTTTGAGCATCCACTTAGTTGTGATCAGAGAACTCACTGAACATTTTTGAAGATGTCCGAAATAAGAAGTGCTGATCATGGAATACTGAGAATATTCCAAAAGAAGGGAAAAAGAGAGGAGGGAGGAAGGGATGGACAGGAGAAAGGAAGACTCCTATCTCTACCTGGAAGTAGACGTCACGGCTACATTGGTAAACGTCCGCGCCGACTTTGTGTTTTATTTGTACCTTTGCTATCCAAACCTACGGGCAAAGGCTTATAGTCAACACCGCTTAATGAAAAGCTTTCCCTGAAGTTGAACATACTCTTACTACCTTCTGCATAGTATTCTATTGAATGGATAAACCATAAATACTGAGTTGTTTCTCCTGGACTTTGGACTGCCTCTGGAGACTGGCCCTGTAGGGACTCCAGAAGCCTAATTATGCTGCAGGAAATGATTCACAATCCATTTGTAATTGCTGGCCTCTTGCCTTTCTTTCACCTGCTCCACTGAGCCGTGGAAACATTCCCTGGAGGCCTGGGATGTAATGCACAAGGTTAGGTTCCCAGAAAAGCCAGACTTGAGGAGTAGGTAGTCCTTTAGAAATCCATATAGGAAAGAAATCATATACATTTCCATCACAAACATATAGGAATCTTTCTTTATCCAAACTATTTCATTTAAAAACAACGTAAGAAGGGGCGCCTGGGTGGCTCCGTCGGTTAAGCATCCGACTTCGGTCACGATCTCAGGTCATGATCTCACAGTTTGTGGGTCCGCTGTGCTGACAGCTCAGAGCCTGGAGCCTGCTTGGGATTCTGTGTCTCCCCCTCTCTCTGCCCCTCCCCTGCTTCCTCTCCCTCTCTCTCTCTCTGTCTCTCTAAAATAAACATTAAAAACAACAATATAAGAAAAACGGCAACAAAATTTGCTGCTCCCTCCCAGTTGCTCCAGGGGCGCCTCAAGGGGCATTAGCAGTGGGCATTGACTGAAGTCCTAGAATTGCGGTCACTGCAGTTCATCTCAGTGGGTTGTTTTTCTTCTAAGTTTTTGGTAATTAAAACATTATCACAGTAGGACTAAAGTCAAAGGTTAGATGCCATCGTGGATAACTCAGCTTCGTTCTGAAGCTTACTACAGAAGACCAAATGCCTATGAGCCATATAGGAGATGGACAATCAGGTAAACTTGTGGCCATACCTATGTCAACATTGGAAAAATAACTTGCAATTGTATCCCTAAATGACCGCGCAGTCCTTCTGATACACAAAATATGGTGTATTATGTACTGCTTTGGGTTTGCTTTAAAATGGTACTTTATTCCAACTGCTACTTAAAAAAAAAGTTAGTGAAAATTGTGTTGCTTAGAATTAAAGGCTGAGAAAATGCTTCATAAAATATCACAAATGTCCAGGGACTTCTGGGTAAACACAAAAACACCTTGCCTTATTGTGCTTGGAAAGGCGTCCATGTTTAGCCTGGACAGTGCTCATTGAATAAAAGAGGGCTTTTCAACAGAGGTTAAGGTCATTTGGGAGGCAGTTTGGTCCCTTCTTGCAGGGCTACTTTAGTGAGCAGTCCTGTGTGGAGTGGATACGAGGGTTAGCTCCGTGCCCCTGGCTCCCCGCGCCTTTAGCTTTCCGAGCACAGGGTCCGCCCCTGCCCCCTCCATCACTCTTGTGTCCCAGTGGGTTCTCCGTTAGCTGACTCAACTCCAGATGCCTTCCCTACTGCACACTCAGGCCATCCTTCCCAGCAGGTTTGAGCTAGCATGAACCACGGAGACCTATCAGCCCTCCTAGAGTTAGAGATTGTACCGGGGTTTCCCAACAATGCTCAAAGCAGTGCTTGTCCCAACCGTTAGCACTGCTTGTGATTCACGGTGATCCCAGTCAGTTCCCCGGACTCTGCCTCACGTTACATACAGTTGGATCTTCTCCAAGCAGAGCAGATGCCTCTTTACAAATCAAAGTTCCTCGTTCTCCTTTGGAAATTGAATGCAGTCAAGCTTTGTACCATTATCTTCCTTCAGGTCAGGAGAGAAGTCTGGCTATCTGTTGTCCCCCAGGGAAAGTGAGATTAGGGGCCCTCTGGGCCTTGGCCCTTGCTCTCCTGGTGATGGGTGGCACTTCAGAGCTGTGACAGCTGTACTGGATTGCCGCACAGACCCCTGGCTCTGACAGCACCATTAACCTAGAGAAGTCACGCTCCAGAGGCAGAAAACAAAAGAGGGTGAAGGAAGGTTGCTTTAAGTAATTTTCTTTTCTCTATTTAGTTTCATTTCCTCACATCATATTATGCTGCTAACAAAGGAGAAAAGTAATGACCTGTGAGCCTCTCTGTGTTTCTGAAGTCTTGTTCTTTGTTTCAAGGAATGAGAAAGATATACCAACTGTTTCTACATTTGCATTATGGTTAATTTTTAAAGGTGTCTTTTTGGTCTAATAAGAGCTATGTGGAAAATGGACTTTTTCTAATGACATTTCCAGGCTTGCTGAGGACATATAGTAGAGACTATTGTGTGGTCTTTCAGGGGGTATAGGGTTCTGTATGTCCAATGTGGGCATTGTCACAAGGGTCTGAAGACCTTCCAATGCCCAGCCTTTTCACAGTCTATGCAATGATTAGGTCCCAGTCTTTTAAAAAAATGTTTATTTATTTATTTTGAAAGAGAGAAAGAGAGAGAGAGCATGCATGTGCATGTGTGCAAATAGCGGAGGGTCAGAGACAGGGAGAGAGAGAATCCCAAGCAAGCTTTGTGCTGTCAGCTCAATCCCATGAACCTTGAGATCATTATCTGAGCCTCCTAACAAGAGCTGGATGCTTAACCAACGGAGCTACCCAGGTGCCCCAGGTCCCAGTTTGAGTTAGACTGTTAGACATCATTGTAACTTTAACTGCTCATTTGACTTTTTCATGGACTTCCTTAAAGATCTCCTCTGACACCGATGACTGACAGTTATTCCACTGTAAGAAATAGATTATATCCGTTCTTGGTTACCATCTAACGTCATTTCCACAAACTTGGCCTCTTAAGAGAACTCACATTTATGATCTCACAGTTTCTGGGTTAACAGTATAGGCATAGTGTAACTGCGTTCTCTACTACAGGGTCTTCCAAGGTGGCAATCAAGGGATCAGCCAGGGTTGTGTTCTCACCCAAGACTGAACTGTGAAAGGATCTACTTCTAACTTCATGTAGTTGTTGGCAGAATTCAATGCCTTGAATTGGTCTCATTTTCTTGCTGGCGTGATGCTGCCCTCAACTCTTTGAGACATCCCATGGTTCCTTGGGGCAGGGAGTTCCCCCAGATGACTGCTTGCTTCCTCAAGGCCAGCAAAGGACCCCAGTAATATAGGCACTAAAATCTTATGCAGTGTAAAATAAATAAATAAAATTAAAATAAATGAAATTGTATGCAGTATAATCATGTATGTGTAATCATCCAGTGGTCCACTTGAACCCATCTACTTAGGAATGCACAAAGAATATCCTGAACCCTGCCCTTTTAGTATGCTTAAATGTCCTTTGTGTCTGTAATACCCGAATGGGAATAAAAAACCTTGAATTCTTCCTCTGTTTCCTCTAAGATCATAAGAAAGTCCCTCTGCATACGACACATTTTCCAAGTGCTGTGCTAATTCTGGGAGGAAAACTTTGCGAAGTGTCTCCACTTTGATGTGCTAGCTTTTACTTTATACTCAAAAGCAAATGTCTCTCTCTTCATATTTTTACGAGACCGATGTGGAACTGAGCTGCCATACATTTCTCCTTTAATGGATCACACTTGTATGCAAAGAATACCAAGTTATTTTTATAAAAAATGTTAAGTCTCTAGGGCAGTATTAATGGGCAATTCTGTCGAGTGTGCACCGCTATTCTTGCCAGGTCTGTTATCTTTTCAAGTTGGTTCCAACTTGATTAATCCAAGAAGATTAGCCAGCTGTCCTAAACAAGTTCTTTGTAGCTCCAGAGTTTGTGTGGCCTTATTGAATAACTCTGGGGAGGCCTGTGAGCACATACCGTTAAATACTGGCTTGATTCCCACCCTCTAGTTCTCCTACTATACAAAATCTGTGATTTCCTTGGGCACGAAGGAAATCCTCTCATTGGTGGGAGTGGTTGGCAGCTCCTGATATGAGATCACTGGCTATTTTGTCCAAGGTGTACGATTTCCCTTTGACCTGACAATGCCACTTCGAACTTCCAGTGCTTTCAAAGGAAGTGAAAAGTGCCATTTGGGAAAAAATAGTTAATCTGGTTATGTTAGCAATTTTAAAATCCCAAACTAAGTGAATAATAAAAGTACAATCTTAGTTTATATTGCAAGAGGTTCTTACCTGCTTTAATAAAAAACATCCTTCTTTAAAAAAAATATTTCAGTCTCAGCAAAATTCATGAAAGGTAGTTTTGAGTACACAGTTTGTTTCTGGAGCCTGTCAGCCGTTCTTCTCCTGTCCTCCTTGCTGTGTGACCTTAGTGCATTTAGGTCACGGTGTACAATGTTCAGTAATTTAAAAACTGTCTACAAGGTAGCAGGTATTTGGATCTTTGACTTATTTTCCAGGGTGTTCCATATTTCTAATATTTTCTTCCATATCTTCCTCTATTCTTTTTGTTGTTGTTGTTCTTGTCATTCTCATTTGCCTCCAGAGCTTTCCTTTTCACTGCCTGTCCATATAACTCTTGGGCGTGTGTAGGGACATAGGGGGTGGTGGTGATTGCTGTTCCCCCTTTCCTGGGTTCCCACCAGCCCACCAATTTAGGAACTTCTGTGCTCTCTAAAGGAGAAAGGAAGTCACTATATTGTTTCTTCATTCGTCTCCCTTCCCTCTGCCCCCAGGAGCAGTGACTGATGTCAGGCCAGACTCCCAGTCCATGACTGCCTGTTGGAGGACATTAATAGGGTACCTATTTTTGCCCCCCTCATGTCTTTCTCCATCTTGTAAGCCCCTCGGAGGATGCCTTGCCCCTGGGAAGGGGAGAGTGATGCGGTCTTAGCATGTCCAGCTGCTCTGGCTAAGAACATCTCTTGGCTAAATGAGGAGGAAGTCCTTTGGGTGGTAGGTCTAAGCTGTCTTCTCAATTTTTGCTTTAGCAGTGAAACAACTGGTGTTTTGGTCTCTGTCTGATGACTGGAACTTTTTAGTTTATTCCTCACCTAGAGGAGAGAGGGATACTATGAATTAATGTCCTCAACTACCAATAAAGTGCTATCAACCTGACACTGCCCTCTCCTTTTGCTCATAGGGAGAGAGCCTGGAGGAGAGGGAATGGGAGGTTTTTGGGCAGCAGAGCTTGTGAGCAACTTCACAGGGCATGGGCAGGAAGGCAGACAAAAAGCCGGATGTCCTGTGAAATGAGGGCACTTGGGATCTGGGCCACCAAGCCAAGTTTAGTTCTTCCTGATTCCAGCCAAATCACAGGAGGTAAGACAAAGTTTCAGTGGAGCCTCTGGGAAGGAAGCCAGGCTTGACAAACCTGCTAAAAACATGCCTGGCAAGTGCCCAGAGCACAGGGCAAGAGACCCAAAAGATGGACACCCTCAGTGAGTCATGCTGACAGAAAAGGATGGCCGGCCATGGCCTCTGAGGGAGCAGGGCTGACTCAGTGTCTGTACGGTCATTTTCAGCCTATTTCAGGCAGGAGGAGCAATATGGCTCCAAATTACTATCCTCAAATGAAGAATCATGATTTTGACCAACTCAGAATTCATAAGGTGACCATATTTCTATATTGGACCTCACAGATTCCATTAGAAAGAAGGGGGGATACTATAGACCAGGAAAGTGATATGGCCAATAGCATGATGTAGAAAACTGACTGCCCTCACAGAATCTGAAATGTCCTGCTACACCCCAAGTGTGCACCAAAAAGAACTCCCCTCCAACCTTCTCTTACTGCCTGTGTTTTTGGCTTCACAAAGCCAAGTTTCTTGGGCAGGTAGAGAAAGAAAAGGCATATCTCTTCTTACAAGGGCACAAATCCCATCATGAGGGCCCCACCCTCATGATCTTCTCTAAACCCAATTACCTCCAAATACCATCACACCGGAGGGCTAGGGCTTCTTAGCCACGTGCCTTTTGGGGGGACACAATTCAGCCCCTGGTAGAAATGGTTGGCTGCCTCTACCTTAGACATAGATCTGGCCAGCAAAGGATTTGGGGGTCCTTAAAGATAGACAAAGCAATGTGAGTAGAAACAGCACCGCGTGACACATTGTCCTCAGGAGACAGAGCGAGGGCAAAGAAACCCACTGACTGGAGGTTATGAGACCGTGACTATTTACCTTGGATCCTCAGTCATCTTAACATACCCATGAGTCAAAAGGCATGGGGAATTCAAACCGCATCCTGGATGACAGCCTCAGATTCCTAAAGAGTATAAACCTTTGGCATCCAAACTAACTAAAATCATTAATTAACCAATAGGACAAGACACCGTGTTAGAAATGAGTTACACAGTTTTCATGTTGTATGGATCTAGAAAAGGTGCTATAGGGACAGAATGAATGCACCCAACACTGGCAAGGAGCCAGAGAAAAGTTAGGAAGCCACAAGAACGCAAAAAAGGATAATAACTGATTATGGAGCACTCACTGTGGCCCAAGCTGCTGAGATATAGTGTTTTATTTAAACACCACAACAGTCTTTAAAGAAATATTATTATCCCGATTCTATAGATGAATTAATTGAGCCCCAGAGACTTTAAGGAACTTGCCCAGAGTCACACTAATTTGTAAGTAGCATTGGGGCTCTGAAGTTCACGTTCTTTTGAATAAACCACACCAACGCCATGACAGCTCTGGTCAGTTGTATAGACAATGCCACTTTAAAGCTCAGTGATCAAGGCAGTGTCAAATGGGAGGGGTGGGTGAGGCCTGTGGACAAGGCATTCAAATGACCCCTTGGGATTCTCCCCTCTTAGTAATCCTGTGATGGATCCCTTGAACCATGTTCTCATTAGCATGTATGTCTTGTTGACCACCAACCCATCAGCCATGATTCAAAATAATACCTGGGCTCTCTGACAAATTGACACCTATAAAGCAACAGCAACACTAAATATTTCTCAGTTTAAGGAAATTTCTTATTTAGAAGATAGTATAGGGGCGTCTGGGTGGCTCAGTCAGTTAAGTGTCCAATTTCAGCTCAGGTCATGATCTCACAGTTTGTGAGTTTGAGCTTCTCATTAGGTTCTGCTGACAGCTTGGAGCCTGGAACCTGCTCGGATTCTGTGTCTCCCTCTCTCTCTGCCCCTCCCCAACTTGCACTCTGTCTCTATGTCTCTCAAAAACAAATAAAATGTTAAAAAAAATTTTTTAATAAAAATAAGATAGTATAATTTTCAGAGCCCAAATTCTAAAGAAGCAATGGTTCTGTGTGAAACCTCCCCATTTAACGCCTCACCTCTCACAGCTCGCGCAAGTAAAGCCCCACTCCCCGACGCTGTGTGCCAGGAAGGGAGAGAAGTACTTTCCATCCAGATGATCCCCATAAACATCCTGCCAGGGATTGCTGTCCACACCCTCTTCTGTGGATGAGGAAACAAACTGATGCTCAGACAGCTTCAGGAAATTGTTCAAAGCCACTGGGAGGGAGGAACCTGAAATCACACCCAAAACATGTGTCCTACCGCACTGGCCACATGCTATGCTTCGTGCTGAAGTGATAGGTATGCTCCTAGGTGGGGCAAGAACCTCCCGTAGGAGGAATACACCAGAGCCTGGGAGGATTTTTGCTGGTAATTGTTTGAAAAATTTCCTGAGAAATGTTTCTCTCCACACAGGAGCTGATGCATCTGACTTTCAAGCTCTTAGAGTAGAAACAGTGGCCAGTAATGAAGCAGGAAATCTTCACATAATAGCAAGGAGATCCCCTCGGGTTCCCTGCCAGCCCTGGATCCTGTCGGGTCAGCACACAACCTTATGCCACAGCCGGTCCTGTCCTCCCAGGGTGAGGGGGCAGTCTGGTCACCCTGCCTGAGGAACTGGAGGCTTGGGTTTGCCTCCACATCTGCCCCACTGTGTGGGCTTCAGTTAAGTATGCTCACTTCCCACTAGTCCTCCACATAACCGATAGAACGCCGCCTCTCTGATATCGACCAGGCAATGAATAACAGCCATTTCAAACACGCGTTCATTTGTTTATGTGGGAGAAAAATGAGAGTAGCAAGGTTCTACACCAACAATAAGGGTTAGTATTTCTTTTTTACAGAGGAGGAAATTTGGGATCAGAGAGGTTAAGTAATTTGCCCAAGGTCAAACAGTTAGGAACTGTGAAGTCATGGACTCCAGAGCCCACATGCTGATATTGCCTCAGTGAATTAGTAGCCAGACCAGAAGCCAAGACGTTCAGCTTCCACTTCAAAGCTCTTCCCAGTTTTTATACTGCTTTCCTCCCTGAGATGAACTGAACATGAAGTCATCTTTTCCTAACACACCTCCGTGCCAACATTATGCACATGCTATTAATGTGTACTGAAGAACAGCTGTCAAGGCTAGTGCGGTGAGAGGTAGAACAGTTGGGCTCTGGCTTTGGTAATGGCCCCCAAATCCAATTGTCCTCAGACAGCTCTGACTAGCTTGCTCTTTAGCTCCTAGCCTCGACCACTTCAGTGAGAGTTGACCACCTCTTTTGTGGCACAGCTGCCTTCCCGCAAAATTACTCCTCCAACTAACGCTGAGGCCGCCCTGTCACAAGCGAATACCCTCACCACGATCCATGTGGCACTGCGGCTGCTTGCACAAGCCACAAATCGCTCCTGGTCAGGGACACCTTCATGTTGACCTCACCTCGAGCTTCCTTGGTTGAGGTGGGGGCGGCATTTGTTCCTTGCTTCCTTCCTTCCCGTTTCTCCCTCTCCAGACAACAGAAGCCTTTTGCTAATTAGGTGGAAACACTCCTTCCCCTTTCTTGCTCTGGGTGGAGCTGATCCCACCCTTGCTCCTGGGCAGATGCTGCTCATTTATGCTGATCAATTAGCAAGTAGTTAATGGTTCAGACCCAGACCTGTTACCACAGCCCAGGCCAAGCACAGTACTCCTTTGCTCCAGTGACTGCTCCAAATGTGGGCCCTCCACTCAAGCTAGTCAAACCATGTCAACCTCCGGGTTATTGCCAAGAGAGTTGACACCAACACTCTCCCTTCCCAGGATGGTACAGTGTGAGAGTGACGGTCTTGCAGCCGTGGCCACCACTTGCCATCATCAGAGGGACATCTGAGGCTTTCACAGGCACTTTGGAGCCCAAGGATAAACTTGACCTTGTGGAAAACAGAAAGAAAGAAAGAGAGCATGTAGATCCTTAAAGACACAGTTGAGTCACTAGATCAAGCCTCACTTAAAGCCAGAATTCTCCCTGGGCCTTTGAGTTGCGTGAGCCGGGCAAGTATCTTCAGGGTCTTGGCCCGTTTTCTCTCCCTGTAGCAGAGTCCTGTTCTTGAGAGGTGCTCCCGTGACTTCTTTGTCTTCCCCTGTGTCTGCCGACAGTGTGCTTTGCTCACACTGCATGCTTAGTAAACACACTCTTGCAAGATAAGAATATTTCATTATTCGTAACGCAGTGCTGCTGGGAAATGGGCCCGTGTTGCTGTTGCCTTTATGGAGCTTTTGGAGGCACAAGATGTTGTTCAGAGCCAGACCCACGACACTCACCTGGCACAAGGCTGAGAATATTTAGCTTGCCAACAAACGCCGCATGCTGCAGGTAGAGAACGTGTAATTAAAGTGAGATTTGTGAGCTGTGTGCTGTTGCCCTGAACAGGAATTATTTTTGGTCTCCATCAAGCACCATTGTGACCATGCAGAGAAAGCTAGAAGTCAATTTTTCTTTATCTGATGGATTCAGACCCTTACGTTGTCATATGAAAAAGAATTTCCTGAGAAAGGTCTGACTAATTGGGATTTTCTACACAACTGAAGAAGTTAAATACTTAGAGTCTGTACTGTGACGGAATCTTGACATGTGTCTATTTTACTGAACAATGATTTTTTTTGCAGTGCCCATCACCGAGGAATACAAAAGCTCTTATAGCTTTTTGCATAAAGGGCTGCAATTCCTGTAATAGATTCCTGCTGCTGGGAAATTGGGGTTTTGATTCCTGAAAAATGCCTGTGTCACCTTGAGCAGGTCATTTAGCTTCTCTGGGCCAGATCTTCCTCTGTGAGATGAGAAAGTGGGTCCCAGCAAAGCTCTCTGGCTTTGTGCTGTTTAGATGCTGACCGAACACGGTAAGTGTTTTGACCATTGGGTGGTGGTTTCTCCAACAGACTCAGAAGTGATTGGAATTGCCCTCGTCCATGAATGTCCTTTCTGAGCCTGGAGCACACGGGCCCTTTATAAGTGTTAGCTGAATGAAAGTTGAGCCAGAAGGGAACAGCCAGCTCTGTTTGAATCCCCATATCCAAGAAATTGCTTGAGCAATGCTGCCTCTGTGCTTTACTCCTGCTCAGGGTGAAGAGGCCGAAATATATCAGGCCCTCCCCTCAGTGAGCTTATCTGTTTGTGGAAACCAACCCAAAGTAAATGAAAAAGGAACAGAGATGACAGTTCACAGTGAATTAGCAATGTGTATGGCATAGACTGAGGTGCTGAAAGAACTTAGGGGGCTGGGATATAATGGAGAGGATGGAAAAGGTCAGAGCTTTATGGAAGATGAAGGACTTGAGATGGTCTTTATGTGCCACACAGATGTGTGCATGCATGTTTGTGTGCATGTGTGCATTTGTGTGTGCGTGCATATGTACGGTGGGAAGGAAGGCTCAGTGAGGGACAAAATCTCATGTTGGAGGCTCTGCTCTGTTTTAGCTCCTGGTTCAGTAAGCCAGGACTCCTGCCGCTACTGTATCTTTAAAGCTTTTTTGCTGGTGTGGAAAATCACCACTCACTGGGGTCAGAATATTATGGCCCTGACTTAAGCCTCAGTCTCAAAGAGCATGCACACTTCCCGCATGGCAAGACAACATCATGAGTAACATAACCTGCACATTAGGGAGCCAGTAAATAAATAAACCTTACATTCCAGATCAATCCATCCAGCCTCTGACAATGACTTATAGCTTGTACTGCTAGGTTAAATATTAGTCGAGGGTGCCCTAGACAGCTCACACACAGATTTCTAGAGGAAAAGGCATGAACTTGGTCGGTGAGCACAGTCTGGGCCCCTAACATGAGATATCTTGGACCTAAAGCACTAGAAATACTGAGGAGAAACCATGTGAGTAAGATGTCTTCAAAACATGGCAAATTCACTCATCTAGATAAAGTGGAACACAGTCCACATCATTTCTGAAGTTAACACAAGCAAACGGAGAGGTCCTCAGGCCATCTTCTTAATTTATATTCTAACATAAGTGCAGGGGTAATCATCAAAATAATAATACCAGCTCCATTTCTGAAACGCTTTGTAGTTCTTTATAGTCCTTCATTGATGTCCATCCGGTGACATCGAGGGATAAGCTCCACTTCCATTTTAAGATGAGCAAAACAAGGGTCAGAGAAAAGAGATTCCTTATTCAAAGTTGCATAGCTGGAAGTGCGGGTACCCATTTATATCATGGGATCGAAGAACAAACTCAAGAATGCATCTGCCTCGCCCTGTGTACCAAGAGGTTCTTTGTAATGGCGAAATGTTGTCCCACAGCTGGAGCTTTCTGAAATACGCTATGGTACATCCATATAAAGCAATACCCTGCAGCCATCAAAATCTATTTTGAGGGCCTGTATCTATTAACATAAAAAAATGTATACCATATCACTTAGTTAGAAGAGCAGTTACCAAACTGAATATAGGGTAAGAGTCTCTGTTCCTTAGTAAGAAGGATTTGCATATTTAAAAAACCCCACACTCACATATATATGCATGCCGCAGGATTATTAGTAATTGTGGATGTTTTATGCTTACCCGTTTCTATTTTTCTCTCTTTAATTTTTTTTTGTTTTGAGATTTTGCTTTTGAAATAAGAATTAAAAATCCAAGCAAAACAAAAAAAGCAAGCAAGAGAAGGATAAACTCTACAGAAAACGCTAAGAATTTACCTCTGCTAAGATGTCCATCCTATCGATTTGTGTAAAGGTCTGAGATTTCTACCATTCTTCTTCCTCTTCCTTCTTCCTCTTTCTTCTTCCCCTTCCCCCTTCTCCTCCTCCTTTTCCTTCTCCTTCTTCTGATGAAAACTATTTCAAAAGACATTAAGTTTTGGGGGGGGGTGNGAGAGACAGGTGACAGACAGATGAACCTGTTCCCGAGAAACACCTAGAGCAGGGCCCTGAAGGAAATTCACATTTGTATCATACACAGGAGCTGCTCTCAGGGAAGACTGAACTTCCCTAGTGGGCCGAGGAGCATAAACTCTAGGATCTCAGAAAGGGGTAAAAGGAGATGGGAAGGAGGATGACTGCATCCACAGGTGATCCACAGGACCTTGGGGTTGTCTCAGTAATGGGTCTGAGCCAGTGTTACAGGGTTCTTGACGTTTGTGTAAATGAAAGCATCCCTTTAGCCTTCTGGTAAAGTCAACCTCTGGATTTAGGTCCCGAACGATTTGGAGTATGGGAGCTCAGGGCAGGGATTAACCTCTGTGAGGAAGTGGCCCATTGGGAGGCATCAAGGTGGAGGCTCGAGCGGGATAGCCACTTAGCGAGCCCCTGGGGAATTAACCCTGAATTGACAGTGGAGCCTCCTGAGCTTTGGTCTTATTATTTGACACGGTACTTTCCACTCTTCTTTAAACTAGTTGAATCAAGGTTTTCTATTACTGGCAACAAAAGCATCCTTAAGGAACCACCCACATTTAATGAGCCCATGTATGTGCCAGGCATTGTGTTGATGGCTTTATGTGTATTACTTCATTCAGTCCTCACAGAACCCCACGACAGGCATACCATTGTTATCCCCTGTTGGAAAACAAGGGACAACAGCCTGGGGAGGTTTAGGAACATGCCCAACTTACAGAACCTTGGAGGGACAGGTTTGTGTTTGAACACAGACTGGCTGACTGGGAGAACCCCAGTCTGAGCCACTCACCGTGGTTCTATTCACGTTTCTGATTTACTATTTGGTAACATGTGAGATCGCTCAGTTGATGTATTTTATCTAAGAGTTCTTAGTAAATGAAAAGAAAGATTTTGAGGGTAATTCCAGCCATATTCCAAAGCACACTCCCTTCTCCATGTACACCGGTCTCCTTTGCGAAAGTCAAACTCTGCAACCAGTTTGTTCAGAGAGAGATGTTGGTGGGGGTGGTGGGGGGTGAGGGCGGNCAACTCCTGGCTCTACACTTAATGACTGTAAGATTTTGGGAAAAGGATTAAACTCCTTAAGCCTCAGTTTCCTCATCTGTAAAGGGGGGTAGGAGAGACCTATCTTCCAGTTAGTGTATGTGTTAAGAGAGATACAGTGGGTAAAGCACTCGGCACAGTGCCTGACCTGTTACAGAGGAGGTAAGGGGCACAGGTTTGGGAACTCAGGCTGAGCCCATACTCCAGTCTTGCCTTAGTTTCTATGTCATAAGACAAGACATAATTATTTATTTATTCAACCCATCTGTACGTTGGCCTCCATTATGGGCCATACGCCAAGATAATGCTGACTTACAACTATAAACAAATTATAGTCTCCAGTAGCTTGGAAATTGCAATCTAGCAGAGAAGCAGAGACCAAGGGGAGATTGCAATATGGTATGTGAAGTTCTCCAGTGGAGAAGTACAGGGTGCGACGGAAATGCATGGGGGTTAGATTCAACCTGATCTCATGGGTCAGGGAGACTTCCTGGAAGCAGAGACTTTTATTTTTGTTCATTTAGTTTTTAAGTGAACATTTTAATTTTTGATGTGATGTTGGGTCTGTACTTTTTTTCCTTTTTTCTTGTCAAGTTAGCTAACATACAATGTAGCCTTGGCTTCAGGAATAGATTCTTGTGATTCATCACTTATATACCACACCCAGTGCTCATCCCAAAAAGAGCCCTCCTCAATGCCCATCATCCATATTCCATGCCCCCCAAACCCCGACTCCCATCAACCTTGAGTTTGTTCTCTGTATTAAAGAGTCTCTTATGATTTGCTTCCCTCTCTGTTCGTATTTTATTTTTCCTTCCCTTCCCCTATGGTCATCCATTAATTTTCTCAACTTCCATATATAAGTGAAATCACATGATATCTGTCTTTCTCCGACTGGCTTATTTCACTTAGCCTAATACCCTCCAGTTCCATCCACATTGTTGCAAATGGCAAGAGTCCATTCTGTTTCATCACCAAGTAGTATTCCATTATATATATATATATATATATATATATATATATATATGTGCATGTGTATATATACCTCACATCTTCTTTAGCCATTCATCAGTTGATGGACATTTGGGCTCTTTCCATGCTTTGGCCATTGTCTATACTGCTGCTATAAACATTGGGGTTCACGTGCCCTTCGGACAGATACAGGGCACTCCTGTATCTTTTGGATAAACTCCTAGTAGGGCTATTGCTGGGTGATAGGGTAATTCTATTTTTAATTTTTTGAGGAAACTCCACACTGTTTTCCAGAGTGGCTGCACGAATTTGCATTCCTACCAACAGTGTGAGAGGGTTCCGTGGAAGAAGAAACTTTTATGGTGAACTCATGAGTAGGAGTGATCCAGGTTGAAGTAAGGATAGGAAAATAGAGAGGGGGAAGAGCATTCAGGTCTTAGATTGTTGCAAAGGTGAAATACAACATGTATGGATTCCTTAATACAGTGCCTAACAATTTGCATGTGCTCAAGAAAGTCATTTCCTTACTTCTAGAACACTTGAAATACATGTGTTTTTCTATTTGCATTTCCAACTTCAGAATGAATGTTCTCCGTTAACTCTCAAGCATTTTTCTGAGTCTCACCAGCCTTTTTTTTTTATATAAGCACAGCCATAGTCTGCTCAAAGTCCCCTGAGCAGCAGTAGAATGGATGCCATTCTCCCCTTCTTCAGAGATGGTGAGTGGCCGGCAGGATAAGACCTTACCAAGTGAAAGTGGCAAAGACTGGCAGTTTGCTGGGCTTGCAGGAGCCCATTCAAAGCGGCCTTCACTAGCAGCTCCAATATTGGAGCATTAGTTCACCTTAAAGGAAGGGAAAGCCTAGAGCTTCATAATAGTTAAGCAATCAGATAGTATTCACCTTGCAGACAAAGACTGGTGTTGCCATGTCTTGCTTCTTCTGCTCACTTGACAAGTATCCTGAATCTTGGCATATCTCCTTGATGCTTTGGCATTTTTCCTTGAACTCAATTCTCCATACCCACCAGATCACTAGGGAAAGACAATATTGAGTTCTGAGACTAACATCTGAAGAGAGACATGAACAGAGTGACGAATGTGTACAGAAATTCTCAGACTGTGAAGAGCTTTGGAATCACATTAAATGAAACCAGGAGAAGGACCACTTTGCCACTCGTACGGAAGGGGGCATTAGTACTGTTGTACTAATGCAGCTGTGTGCTCTGTTAGCCTGTGCAAAGAAGGTATACAGACATTATACCAAGCTTTATAATCTTGTTTCCTTACAAGTTAAGGTGGAAGGAAGCTTTTAGAAAAAGCAAATCTCATGAGCCACCCTTGGCAAAAATGTAGAGCCATGGTGCGCTATCAGCCACTGCTGGTTAAAGTGTAAGTTAGTACAATTACTTAGTACAATGGATTGTCCGGCAGAGGTGAAGATACATATCTTCTGTGCCTTCTATTAGTTTTCCTCCTAGAGAATTTCATGCCCCAGGGACACAAATGCACACATGCCCCAGAATACATGTATAGGAATATTTGAAGCAGAATTGTTCATGATTGCTCAATGCTAGAGCCAATCTAAATGTCTCTATCCAAAGTAGAATGGATGAATATGCTGTGCTATAGTTAGACAATGGAATGCTATATAGCAATGAAGAAATAATACATTATAGTTATAGGCAACAATGTGGGTTGTTCAAAATAATACATGTCCTTGAGAAAGTTCAAAATAATACATATCTTGTGGTTATATTTATATAAAGTTCTAAACTAAGGCATGCTAAATTATGATTTCAGGGACGCCTGAACACATAGATGTTGAAACTCTAACAAAAATCAAATAAGTAATCATAATAAATGTCAGGATAGTGGGGACGGAGGGCACTCTGATTGGGAAGGGACACACTGGGAGCCTCTGGGGTCTATTGCTTGATCTGAGAAATGTGATGTGGGTGTTTGTTTTATGATTATCTATTAACTGTACACTTATGTTTTATCCACTTTTGTGTACTTAAAAAACATAAAAAAATTTTCTGTGAACTTTTGGAAAAAACAGTGGCCTGTAGAGCAAATCATTAATAAAATCACTCTCTAATGGATTTTCAAAGAGAAAACTTTCCCCAAAGAGCCTCTGTTAGTTGCCTAATTTATCTCTAAATCCAAGACCTTTGGACACTGGTTTTGCTATAACCAGGAAAGGCTTCTTTCCGGATATATCAGATAAGCTGGCTTTAACTCTCTGGGACGCATGTTGGGGCACTCCAGGGGAGATTTTCCTCTTTGATAACCTGTTGCTTGTGAACAAAACTGGTAGGATCTGGTCTAGACTAGAAAGCTGGTGTGTTCTGCAATGAGGCTAATTGTTTCTAGAGAAACTTGGAAACATTAACCACGATCCCTCCAGGAGGGTGGCCCAACAGATTATGTTTTGCTTCTAACATGTGCAGATTAGGAATAAAACCTGACTTGTGTCTGGAATTTCAATCTCTGCTATATTCCAAAGTCTATCAAACTCATAAAACAAAACAAGAAACAAAAGTAAATGAACGCTAGGATAAGCTAGCTACCTAAAGTGTCCTGTATTTTTTATTGCTCTCATTAAGGACCCTGGCTTTATGAGTTTATGTGGATAAAAATTTTCAAGCACAGGTTATTGATTATTGGAATTACTCCATTTGGGATCTTTAAAAAATATAGAGAGATCGCCTATTTACACTTTATGACACACTCACATTATATATAAATTTCATGTTTACAACTACAAAAGACAAAGGACCACGAAGAATTGAAGCAAAATGCATTATAAGCCATATTCAGTATGATACTGTTGTTCCTGTTCTGTTCTGTTCCGTTCTTCAATTTTAGAAGAAAATCATAAATGTCACCACACAGGTAGACTCAACTTTTAGAAGCAGGAGACAGCTTGTAGTTTGCACGCATCTTAGTCTCTATAGAACTGACATTCTAGTGTGTTCCAGATCAAGTCCACCAAGAAAAGGCATCCATCGCTGTTTGAGTTTCAGTGCTAGTGAAGAATAAGCTCCCTGTGTTTTCAAAACCAATAATCATTGTCTGTGTTTCTATCACTTCAACTTTGCTTTCTAAAGCAGGTGTATGTTTAGCAGTGGAAATTCCTTCTGTTTGCGTTTCTATGTCAGATGAATCAACTCAACACTCACGAAAAAGCTAGAGTGTTTTAGCAGACTTCACAGAGGCAGATGGGGCTATTGTTTAACTGGGGGTTGAACTCTGTCTGTGGCTACATAGCAAACAATTCTAGGCACAGGAAGTTAAAATTTCCCCTACAGCTATGGAACTGAGTAGAGGTATCTGCAAGTAAAAGTCAGGTTAGGTCCCTGTGTCCAGGGATTCCAAAACTTGTTCAGTGCTCATGTAAAATTCACTCTTTAGATTGAGTTTGGTTATTTGGGGGCTGAAAAGAACTCTGAAAGAAAATTGTTCCTGGGATTCTGGTTGGGCAAGATGGGAACATCCATTTTAGAGCTGACTTTGCTTATCCAATGTCTGACCATACAAATTACTTGAGAACATAATGGCTTTATTTGACAGCTTTTCATTGTGCCTGATTCAGCTTCCCATTTCCCATTTCCTGCTAGGCTGATTGATCCCTGTGTTCTTCGGGGACCTCAGGCCCATGGGGTGAATGCACAATTGTACATTGGCATCAGAGCAGCCACACGTATACTGCAAGGTCTTCCTACTAACCTCTGAAGTTTTTTCAAGTCTCCTTCTGTCCCATGTGAATTGCTGCGTTTATGACATTTACGCTACATTTCAGCCTGCATTTTCACAAAGTGCAGTTTTATAAGAGTACTACAAACACTTACCAAAGAAATACTTAATTCGAGGAAATTCTTTTAGGAATTAAATATTTCATTTCTCTCAAGCCCCCAGACCTAAGTAACAGTTTGCAGGAGATAAGGATACCAAAGAAACACGTTAAACAATACCATGGGAATGCGATCAACAAGATCCCGAATCTGAGAAACTACCGATCAAACAACTCGGTTTCTCTGACAAATACATTCGTAAGAAAAGAAAAAGAATAAACAGAAAGTGGGGACTTTAAACTAGAAAAGACTTTCAAGCATATCAACCAAACGTCATTTATAGACCTTGCTTGGATTCTAATTTAATGTATCAACTATAACATAAAACATTAAGACAACCAGAGAAATTTGAATAATGCCTGGTATTTGATGATATTAAACTATTATTAATATTGTGTAAAAAGTGTCCCATTTTTCTGAGTTGTTGTAGATCAGACTTATGTTGGTTTGGACGTTTACTAGGAAACACACACACACACACACACACACACACGTGTTACGGACTGATTGTCAAACAATTCATGTGTTTGCACTATTCCAAATATAAGAAACTTCGTATGTTGAAGCCCAGGACCCAGTGTGACTACATTTGGAGATGGGACCTTTAAGAAGGTAATTAAATGAGATTATAAGGAGGTGGGGGGGGGGTCCCTGAATCTGATAGGACTGGTGTCCTTTTAAAAAGAAGAGACACCAGAGCACTTTCTCTTTGCCTAAGTGCACACATAGAGTAAAGGCCATCTGGGGACACGGCCAGAAGGCAGCCATCTGCAAGCCAGGAGGAGAGGCCTCACCAGAAACTGAATATGTTGGCACCTTGATTTTGGACTTCCTGTCTCCAGAACTGTGAGAAAGTAAATTTCTGTTGTTTAGGTGACCCAAACCATGACATTTTATTATGGCAGTACCAGCTGACTACTGCACTGTGCCATCTTCCTCTAATGAGCCACATCTTCTCGTTTTGGGGCTCCTGTCTCAGGATATTAATCACTGAATCTAGTTAACAAATATGGGAAATCACTACATGCCAGGAACTAGTCTAGACACTGGGAATATGGCAGCAAATAACACAGTATCCCCACCCTCAGGGAATGTGTATTCTACAGGGAAACAACAACAACACAATATAGACAAGAGACTTCGTGTCCCAAATCAAGCAATATATTCGACACTGGAGGGTAAAAGCTCTTTCCACTGCATGAAAGGAGCATATCAATGAATGTCTTTAGAGACCTATTAATCAAAAAGGTAACAAAAAGAAACTCTGCGAGAGTAACTCAGGAAGAAACTCTTTATCTTCCCCTTGGAAAAACTGCCAGAGTTTAACATAAATTGAAGTAAAGTGAGATTCACAATCTATGAAAAAGATTTTTTTTTTTAGTTCAAAAACTGTGAAAGCAAAAAAAAAAAAAAAAAAAAAATCTTTCGGAGAGATTTTGTAATAATGATCTTGTCGGATGAGGACAGTGGGGGAACATCCCAGCCCTTCCGCACAAATGACTTGCCTCAACCTCGCATCAAAATATCCCTCTCCAAAGGTGCTGATGTGTCAGACATCACATGACAGTGGTAGCGCCCTGCCCTGTAGGTACTGCCTGAGGCAGAGAGACAGCCAAGAGGAAGTGTTTGAACTACAGTTGCCCGGATGCCCTGCATCAAGGCAGAAGTGATAGAAAATAAAGTTCTAACAATGGGCTCCACTGAGAATCTTAAAAAAAAAATCCATGCTGCTTTTCATAAATACCAATAATTCCTAAGAAAAAGACAGGATATCAACCAAATGTAGCTTCATTTCCACATCTAAGATTAGTTGGAATCTACACATTTCCGATGTCAAGCCATGGTTTCAAATCCCTCCATACCAAAAGCCCAGGGACAGGCACGTGATCCAGAGAAAACCCTTTATGGGCTGGTCAGTGTAAGAAGTCTTCCCAGTAAGGGCTACTTGGCTGCTCATATGTCTGTTTGTATTTGCTCTCGGATCCATTTCTTGTTTGTCTCATTTCCGGTTCTGCATCACATGGGACTGGCCCTGGAAACTGCATTTTCTAGGCAGCCTGAGGCTGGGCTCTGGAAACACCTCTTTTTCCTTTAAGTCTCTAACAGCTCTCAGTGTTGTCTCCTTGTCCCTTTTTGCCTTTTGGGGGTTTCCAGTCGCTCTATAACTAGTTCCCCATATTAACTGTACTCTATTGCCCCATGTGGCATGAGTTGCGTTTTTTCTTTCCTGGGCCCTGGCTGACATAGGACTTTACACAGATGGCGACTTGCATTATCCAACCAGAGCCTCTCTCTTGAGGAGCTGGAACAGAGATGCAGAATTGGCAGCACAGTAGGAGGAAGGGCAGAGAAAAGCAGAGCATCAGAAGAGGCAGGCAACAATGCCCAGGAGACCAGGCTGTTTTCTCTCCTAAAGAGTAATTATGTTCTCTGTGACTTTTAATTTTACAATTTCCACTTTGTTCTAGAAGGCATTCTAGTTTTCCTGAAAGCAGTCAGTGTGGCAATTGTGTCTGATTCTGCTCTTTCTTACTTTTCTTGGCATCTTTACGACATACTTGAGTGTGCCCCTGTGGCCTGTAACCTGAGGGAGCCCATCACTCAATCTGCTTTGATGGAAGAGGGCCGCGTGATGAACATGGAACGTGCTGTAAAGATGCAGATGCTGAGTGCATTCTGACGTGTGTGTTCCAAGCCAAAACTGAGAAAGGAGATTCCAAACTGCATCTTTCTAGATCCCTCTCTGTCCCAGGTTCAGATGACACCATGAAATAGAGCAGTGATGGCTCCGAGTCTAGAATCTGGGATGGCACAGTGTGGAAATAGAGGCTGCTGTATCCTTTTCTATCCTTTCACACTTAGCCCATTTGTGTCTTTCTAGTTAAGGAGAGGTTTCTAGGGGTGCCTGGGTGGCTCAATCGGTTAAGTGTCTGATTTGGGCTCAGGTCATGATTTCATGGTTCATGGGTTTGAGTCCTGCATCAGGCTCTGTGCTGACAGTTCAGAGGCTGGATCCTCCTTCAGATTCTGGGTCTGCCTCTCCCCAGCTCACATCTCTTTCTCTCTCTCTCCCAAAAATAAATAAACATTTTAAAAAGTTTTATGAAGAGAGGTTTCTGTAGGTAACACAGTTATCTCAACTAACCTCCTCTTTTGATTGGGACATGTAGACTATTTAAATTTAATTTGATTTTTGATCTGGTAGGATTTAAACCTACCATCTCACTATTTGTTGTCTGTTTTACCCATACCTTCTTTGTTCCTCTTTCCTTTTTTTTTCTTATCTGCCTTAGTTTAGATGAATTGAGGATTTTTTATTATTCCTTTTGATCTTCTTTGGTGGCTTCTTAGTTGTATCTTGTTGGCTTTTGCTGTGGTGCATGTGGTTGCTTTAGGGTTTATAGCATATATCTTGTCATAGTCTAACTTTAGGTAATATTTCACGTAATATATAGTCTAAGAAATTATATGAGGATACTTCCCTTTCCCTCTCCCTGCTCTTGTGCTATTGCTGTCATACATTTTACTTCTATAAATGTCATATATCCCACACTATATTATCTTTGATTTAAACAATCAACCATATTTAAAAGATATTTTTTCAATGAAGAAAAAGTATTTTATACTTTATCCATTTATTTACCATCCAGCACTTTTAATTCCATTATTTAGTTCCAGACTTCCCTCTGGTATTGTTTTCCTGCTGCCTATAAGACCTTCTTTAACACCTTTTGTAGAGCATGTCTGCCAATAATGAATTCTTTCAGGCTTCATGCATTTTTTTAAGGCTTTATGTATTTTAAGAGTCTTTATTTTGCCTTTGTTTTCAGAAGATATATTTGCTGGGTATAGAATTCAAGTTTTTTTTTTTTTTCCTTTTCTTAAAGAAGGTGACCCACTGACCTTTGGCTTGTGCTGTACCCAAACAGAAATCTACCGTCATTCATACCTTTGTCCTCTGTACATGTCTTTTTTCCTTTCACTGCTCTTAGGGTTTTCTCTTTACCAGTGGTTTTAAGGAATTTGATTCTGTGTGCCTGATGTATGTTTCTTCACAATTCTTGTGTTTTGTGTTTGTTGAGTGTCTTGGATCTGTGGACTTATAGTTTTCATTACATTTGAATTTTTCATTTTCTTTAATGTTTATTTATTTTTGAGAGAGACAGACAGAGCACAAATTGGGGAGGAGCAGGGAGAGAGACACAGAATCTAAAGCAGGCTCCAGGCTCCGAGCTGTCAGCACAGAGCCTGATGCAGGGCTCAAACCCACGAACTGTGAGATCGTGACCTGAGCCAAGTCAGATACTTAACCGACCGAGCCATCCAGGTGCCCCTATTACATTTGAAAGCATTTGTTTATTATTTCCTTAAATGCCTTAAAAAAAATCTGCCCCCCACCCCACAATCTCCTCCCCTGCCTTTTTGGGAGATCTCCAATCCAATTACATGTATATCAGATTTCTTTGAATTGTTATTGTTTTTTTTAGTCTTGTTTTCTTGCTGTGTTTCACTTTAACTAGTTTCTGTTGTTGCCTTCAAGATCATTAAGTTTTTATTATACAGTGTCTAATTTGCTTTTTTATGGTATATGTTCCATCTCAGTATTGTATTTTTACATCTTCCATATCTCTCCTTAACATGCTCATGCTTTCTCTATTTTCTTAAACATATGAGCTATAGCAATATTTTAATAACTATATTTAAATTTTTAAAAATGGTAAATATTTTAATTTCTCTGTGCACTAATTCTATCATCTGTATCATTTCTGGAATCGTTTCAAGTCTGATATTTCTCCTCATTATGGGTATGAAATTCTGCTTTTCTTATGCTTGTTTTTTTTTTGTTGTTGTTGTTGGATGCCAAACATGGTAAATTTTACCTTTTTGCGGGTGCTGGTTATTTTTATACTCACTTATATAGTGTTGAGCTTTGTTCTAGGACTTAGTTAAGTTACTTAGAAAGATTCTCATCCTTTTGAGGCTTGCTTTCAAGTTTTTTAGGTGGTATTAAAGCAGCCTTTCACCTAGGGCTAAGTTTGCTTTAATACTGAGTAATAACTTTCTGAGTACTCTGCCTGTTGCCCCATTAGTAATGAGATTTCCACAGACTGGTGGGAACATGAACTGTGTGTAATCCTTATGAGTTTAAGGGATTGTGCCACCTTTCTTTCTGATTTTTTTTTTTTTCCTGGCTTTTGGTAGTTTTCTCAAAGGCACGTGCTGATTAGCATTCCACTGAAGGCTCCAGATGAAACTTCTGCACAGTTCTGGAGGTCTGTGAAGCTCTCTCCTCTTGTCTATGCTGCCTTATGAATTCTAGCCTTTACCTCCCCAAATTCTCAGTTCTGACTCTTCAACTCAGGGAGACCACTGACTGTTTCTTCTCCCTGTGTTGCAGCCCATAAACCTCTAGGAAGCAAGTGGGGGCAATTGATTACGATCTCTCAGTGATCAGTGTCCTGCATCGTCTGTTGGCCAATATCTGAAAACATTTTTTTCACACATTTTTGTCCAGTGTGTTAGGTTGAGGTGTGTATACATTTCCTAGGACTGGTGTAACACATCACCACAAACTAGGTGGCTTAAAACAACAGCAATTTATTCTTGCACTGTCTGGAGGCCAGAAATCCGAAAAGCAGGACTACAGTTTCTCTGAAAGTTCCCAGGGAGAATGCAGTGCTTACCTCTTCCAGCTTCTGGTGGACGTCCTGCCATTTCTGGACCAGGGCCACCTCACTTCAATCCCTGTGTCTGTCTTCACAGCATCGTAACTCCCATGGTTTCTCTTTTATAAGGACACTTGTGATGGCATTTAGGGCCCACCCAGATAATCCAGGGTGATCTCCTAATTTAATCCTAATTTAATTACATCTGCAGAGACTATTTTTCCAAGTAAGGTAACATTTACTAGTCGAGGGATTAGGACTTGATATCTTTGGGTAGATATTCAACCTGTTACAAATTGGAACGGCAAATTAGGCTCCTGTTACTCCATTTTGGCCAGAAGCAAAAGTCTGGTGGGTAAGTATAGAATGGAATAAGAACAAAAAAAAGAGAGGTATGGAATGAGAGAGGAAGAACTCCTGGGGCTTTCATTCATCAATTCAACTGTTTAAACAATTTTAGCAAACGCCTAATATGTGATGAGGACACAGAATTGAACAAAGTATCGTTGCCCTCAGGCAGCTAACATTCTAATGGAAGGAGACAGATAATAGACAAATCAAATATATAGTCTTCACATAGTGATGAAGGCGATGGGAAAAAATGGAGCAGGGAAGGGGCAGAAAAGGGGCTCTAGGAATAAGAGTGAGGCTACAATTTTAAGTAGAGTGGGCAGGGAAGTTTGATTGAGAATATGGTATTTGAGTAAAGACCTAAGGGGGGGGGTGAAGGGATGAGGCATGCACATATCTGGTGAAGATACTTCAGGCAGATGGACTAGTTAGTACAAGGGTCTTGACATGGGAGTGGGCCAGTGAGTTTTGAGAAACTGCTAGGAAGCCAGTGTCAGCTGGAGCGGAATGAGCCACACTGAGGAGCTACATCAAACTGGACATTGAGAGCTATTTGCAATGACTTTGGCTTTCACTGAGTAAGATGAAAGCCACCTAACATGCCATGTGATGACTTGGGCTTTAGAAGGATTCCTCTGACTGTGGTGTTGAGAACAATTGCAGAGAATGGAAGCTGGAAGATACGTGAGGAGGCAATAATCCAACGAGTGGAGGATGGTGGCTTAACTTAGATCATGGCAATGAAGGTGTGAGAGGTCATTAGACTTTGGAATATTGTCTAGGTATATTCTTTGGGGATTGCCAAAGGAACCTACTGATGGATTGCATGTGGGGTGAAAGAAAAAGGGGCATCCAGAACAAATCTAAGATTTTAGGCCTGAGCAATCGAGGGATAAAATTGCTAGTAACTGGGATGAGAAAGATGTGGGGAGGGGCAGGTTTAAGAGGGAAATCAGAAGTTTCTTTATTGGCTATTTACTTTTGAGATGCCAATTAGACATCCCATTGATATGTCAAAGAGACTATTGGATATACTGAGTCTGGCATTTAGAGGATGGGTCCAGTTTAGACATAAAGTACATATATATAAGTAGTCATCTGACAGCAAGTGGAGAGGAATATAATACTATCAATTCAATTTGTAGGTATATTCAACTCTCCTCTCTCTTAACCTTGGGGATTAAACTTAGAAAATGTTTCTAAGTACATAGCTGTCCTGTCTGTTCAGTGCTCATTGACAAAACTGAGTTTAGAATATGAAACCGAGAACAGTACAGAGCAGAATCAATGCCTAGGAAGTGCAGTTGTTAGTAAGGGAGTGTCTGGTATCTGGAATTTATCCTAAGTTAGATATTAAATCTTCATTAGAGGGGGATTATTGCCTCTATTTTCTGGACAGGAAAACCGACTTTCAAAAGAGGTCAAATGACTTGCTCAGAGTCACAGAGTCAGTGAGTTGTAGAGCAGGGACATGAAGCCTGGCCTGGCTCACTCTGGAGCCCAGTTCCTTCCTATGACCCTGCCAGGCCTCCCGCTCAAACAATCAGTTTAGATGGGAGGATTGTGGGAAACTTCTGGGCTCAGGGCTCACTTCTTTATTTATGAGGTCAACCTCTCTGTCCCAGGAAAAATTCTAGACTGGTTTCCACAAAATAGGGCAAGGGAAGCCATAACTGGAACTATCCATAACCTGATACATACTTTCACTATTAGTTTGAAAACAAAGGATATTGTGTTATCTCATCACTAGGTTACATGAGATCATGAATGAGCAAAATATGACTAAGACTGATTAGGAAGATGGCACATCTGGGTGGCTCAGTCAGTTAGGCGTCCGACTTCAGTTGAGGTCAAGATCTCACGGTTCATGAATTCAAGCCCTGCGTCAGGCTGTATTCTGACAGCTCCGAACCTGGAGCCCTCTTCAGATTCTGTGTCTCCCTCTCTCTCTGCCCCGCCACTTCTCGCTCTCTCAGAAATGAATAAACANCTTGGGCTTTAGAAGGATTCCTCTGACTGTGGTGTTGAGAACAATTGCAGAGAATGGAAGCTGGAAGATATGTGAGGAGGCAATAATCCAATGAGTGGAGGATGGTGGCTTAAATTAGATCATGGCAATGAAGGTGTGAGAGGTCATTAGACTTTGGAATATTGTCTAGGTATATTCTTTGGGGATTGCCAAAGGAACCTACTGATGGATTGCATGTGGGGTGAAAGAAAAAGGGGCATCCAGAACAAATCTAAGATTTTAGGCCTGAGCAATCGAGGGATAAAATTGCTAGTAACTGGGATGAGAAAGATGNGTCAGGCTGTATTCTGACAGCTCCGAACCTGGAGCCCTCTTCAGATTCTGTGTCTCCCTCTCTCTCTGCCCCGCCACTTCTCGCTCTCTCAGAAATGAATAAACATTTTAAAGAAAGACTGATTAGGAAGAGAACCATGGAATAGGAACCTAGCCCATTAATGAACATTACCACTATTGATACTAGGCCAGAAAACCTTTCAACTTAGGGGCACCACATTAGATGATTTAAATAAAGTCTCCCAAGCTCTAAGATACTCCCCAACCTGCCCCCACCCCTAACCTTTATCACTGTGCTTTGCCAGATTATAGAGGCCATTTGTAAGGAAGGAAAAGTATCCTGGTGAATAGGCTGCCTTTCTGTCAACAATGAGCCTACTTATTCTTCCCATCCTTTCTTCTTAGGTCCTCTGTAAAAGGTAAAGTCGTTTATCATCTATCGTAATACCTCAGAATCAAATGTCAGTGACATCGATATGGGAGGATAAGAGAGCTCATTCAAGGTGAAATGGATGATACTATTTGGTTTGTTTATCACACTGGATGAGGGGAGGAAGGAAAGGGAAACGGGGAAGATGGAGCTGTGTCCCTCACCAAGGGAGATGGGTGAGCCATGCCAACAGCCCTCTCTTTCCAGAACACCAAAGAAGCCATTGTTATCAACTCTTTTTGGGCCTCAACAGAAGACACCTGATCCCAGTGCAGAGGGTTGTTTCCATGGCGGAACTAAAGCAGGCCGTCCTGACACAGAGGTGCCTAGAGAGCACACACGCTCTGCCAAACCCATGCTTGGCTGTGGGCTCTCCAGGACACGTGGCATAGGCTGCATCCACTGGGGTGGCCTTTGCTGGTAACTACAACCCTGGGGTCTTCAGGGGTTTGCTGTGGAGTTTGCGAGGTCATGGCTCACTGACTCTCTCCCTCTGGTTCCACTTCATTGCGTCACTTTTCCAGCATTAAGGCCCTCTCACAGGAAGGACGGAAAATCAGACAACAAGAAGGGGGTTTTTTGCTTTGGGTTCTCTGGCAGGTGGGGCGTTGGAAAGGGCTGAGGGGAGTGAGTTATGCCCTTTCGACTGAGTGCATTGGGAACAGGGTTTTAAACAGATCCTGGCACTGGCAAAGATTTGTGTCCTTTGACTTTCCTGTTACTTGGTGCAGGAAATTCAGTTGTGAGTTGGTAAGGAAAGATAGCAGGCAAGACAAGGGTTGTATTACAGGACTCAGTGGCACAAAGCCACAGGGGACAAGAAACAGTGGGCATGGAGCCACTGACAAGAATTTTAGTACCCTTGTCTCACTGGGTCTGATCTCTTGATGCCCTGGGGGAAATGATACGCTCACTAGGAACCAGTGCTGACAAATGCCCAGAGATTTCACTTTCAAACTCATGGTGTCTCGGATGAATTAATATAACACATGATACCTGTCCCCCTCCCCCACCCCATCCCTAAGTTAATTCTCTAGAAAAGCTTTCTGGACAATGAAATACCAGATACTCAGTGGTGTAAAAAGAAAAATATGAGTATTAAGCTTACATCCTGCGAAGGAGGCATCTCCATTAGAGGAGAAGACTTTTAGTGTGGGTTCCAGCTACGCCTGGCCAAATAAGCAGGCCATGAACTTCCCGGCAGACCCAGCCAAAGCCATCACCAGTTCCTCTGCTCAGTGAAATTAAAGGGTGCAATTAACAGTTTCCACCACTTGGACCTCATTGGCTTCAAATTACAAGAGGGTAAACAAATAGGGAAGAAAAGGGAGACAGAAGCATTTCAGAAATTATGACCTTCAAAGGAGGAAGAATAAATCCAACCACAGGCAAAGTGGTCAGAAATGTGATACCCTTTGTGAGAGCCCAAGGAGACCCCACATTGCCAAGCCGCTTTAACTGAGGTATTGCTGGGGCTAAAGCTTCCAGAAACCTATGAATGGCACGTTTATTTTACTGAGGCTGAATTCGATGGGATAATCGTCAGGAGACGCTGTGGATCTGATGGATGTTCAGGCAGGCGGGCAGGATTTCACCGTCAGCCGGAAAGTCCTCAGTAATTACCCGCTGCCGTGTGCCGGGCAGTCACGTGTGTGCGGGTGCGCGCTCCTGCGGGCGCGCTTGCAGCGGGGGGGCGGGGGCGGTGTATGAAGGTTGCACAGCAGGGGAGGGTGGCCCTTCTGTGCTTTTAAATCCAGGCTAAGAGTTTTCTCTGCTTGGTGTTTATACCACAGAGTCATCAGAGAGAGGTGAAATCATCAAAATTTTCAATATGCTAGACCATACACTGAAAACAATTTCCATCCCTCCTGTAGCTCAAGCTCCCCAGGCCTCACCAATCTAACGATTAGATTAACAGCCTAAACATCGCAGGCTGCTCCCCTGCACCACAGGCCAGTTGCATGACATAGAAACTCCAGCCCCGCTAAAGTCTCACCCAGTTTCAGGGGCGCCTGGGTAGCTCAGTAGTTTGAGCTTCTAACTGCAGCTCAGCTCAGGTCATGATCTTATGGTTCATAAGTTCGAGTCCTGCATTGGGCTCTGTGCTGACCCCTCAGAGCCTAGAGCCTGTGTCGGATTCTTGGCCTCCCTCTCTCTGCCCCTCCCCCACTCATATTCTTTCTCTCTCTCAAAAATAAGTAAACATTGACGTCTCACCCAGTTTCAGACACTCTCCTGTGGCATAACACGTGACCTGAGAAACAGCTGTTGTATGCTTTTCTGTTCAGGGTTCCCTAGCTGGGGATCAAGAAGCCACCTGAGGGTGACTGTGCCTCTCCTCACCCCTGCACAGCTCCAGTGTCTTTTTGATAGGCCAGAGGTCCACGCCAGGGAGGGGTCCCTGCCTCCAGTGGCCCAAATCAGCACGACATGGCGTGCTAAGGAAGGGCTGCACCTTCTGGAGTTCTCGCCAGCCTGAAGCCGCCTGTCTCCCCTGTTCTGTTACTCTTGTCTCCTAGGTAGCCATGACCTTGTTGCCAGGCCATGCATAACCTTGTCAGAACATACTCGTCATCTTTCACCTGGTGTAGGTACAAATGCAGGAGGCCAGGTTCAAGGACCAACAATCTAGAGCAGCGCTTCTCAAACTTCAGCATTTATTAGAGTCACCTGAAGGCCTTGTTAAACCCAACTGGGTTATAACCCCACATATTCAGATTTAGGAAATCTGGAGTGGGATGTAAGATTTTACATTTCTCCTGAGTTCCCAGGTGATGCTGATGCTGGTCTCTGGAGAGCACATTTTGAGAGCCACTGCTCTAGGTCAGCACTATGCTGCTCCTGGGCTCCTATGCCGACACTTGTCTCGGAGCCTCTGCCCACCGACAGGACACACATAGCTAGACCTGTGAGGATCTTAGCAGAAGGCCCAATTTATGTTCAGGTGACACCTCCACCACCATCATAGATGAGAAAATACTGATCTTCCCATGTTTTGCCTTTAATGCAGAGATTACTGGGGCACCTGGGTGGCTCAGTCAGTTAAACGTCCTACTTCAGCTCAGGTCATGATCACACGGTTCGTGGGTTTGAGCCCCACGTCGGGCTCTGTGCTGACAGCCAGCTCAAGATCCTGGAGCCTGTTTCAGATTCTGTGTCTCCCTCTCTCTCTGACCCTCCCCTGCTCACGCTGTCTCTCTCTCTCTCAGAAATAAACAAAAAACATTAAAAAATGTTTAAAAAAATAAAGCAGAGATTACTTACCTGCATTCTTGCCATATAGGATTTGACTTAGGAACTTCACGTATATCCCTTATGTGTGAATAGCTGACCAATACAATTCTGAGTGTTGGGATGGAACTCCATCAAATGCTGAAGAGTGGCATTTCTGTGGCCTTCTTCCTCTGACTATGGAAACCATTATATTTAGGGGATGCCACATTGTCTTTCCTTGGTGAACTGTAATGTTACTTATGGGTAGGAGGTCTGGTGGATTAGATAAGAGGAACTGTAAAGCCAGGGAGAGAAAATGGGGGAGATGGATGTCTTCCATGTTCAGCCTTTGAGGGATACTGTTAGAATTATAGTTTCACTGTGGATTAAATGGGCTTTCAGTAAGGGGCCTTCCTGGGAGCCTAAACCACGTCAAACATTTCTGTGGGAAATGTATTATGAGAAGATACAAACTGACTTAACCTAAACTGGAACTCAACTTGTTGCAAATGAGAGATTCCAGTAAATGTACTAAAGGTCTTTTGTCATAGATGAACATTCTTTTGCTCTTATAGATTTATCATCTGTCATGTTATGAGAGAAGTACAGTTATATCTGGCATTTGTTAGACAACTGAATTATTGCTGTTATAATTGGGTTTCTCATGTCTTTCCCATGGAATTACAGAGATCATCACTATGGCATCTGCTGGGTCTGAGACAGACCAAAGCTGAGGTTACAATGGAAAAGTCGGGTTCCTGGGGACAGTTCGTGCACAGTGTGAGTTTGGCTGGAGGTGGTTCTTGGCAATAATGGGGCAAGAGCAGAAGCTCTTGGTGGAAGGGAAGTGTGTAAATGCTGAATCTCCAAGATTTCATGAACTCTGGGGATCCTCAAGTTAATCTCATTCAGCTCCTCCATTCTATAGATGAGAAGCTGAGAGGTCCAGAGAGTCTGAGTAACTGAGTAACTGATTATAGCCACTTGAGATCAGCTTAGAGCTCCAGCATTAGAGTTGCCTCAAGCTACCTCCTGTAGAGCATTCAGCTGACCACCAGTGCTTGAGGAAGTAGCAGAGGTCAGCATAAATGAGTTTGCGAAATACTAGGTTAATCAGTTGTTATTGTTATATAGCAATTGATACTCCCAAAAGCATTCATTTATTCATTCAAAGCATTCATATGCTAAGGACTATTCTAAGTGCTGAGGATCCAGGTGCAAAGAGACAGAAAAAGTCCCTGCCCTCACGAAGCCTACCTTATAGCAGGCTCCTTGCCCTAGGCATGTATTTCAAATTTCCATTTTTTCCTTGAAGCCGCCATTTCCCTTTTCTACTGTGTAGAGAAATTGGAAACTATTAAGTATGAATGCTTCCAGCTTCTTTCTCCCACACCTACATTCACCCAGATTTACTCCATCTCCTCTCCCCTCCAATGCCACTTACAGTAGAATCTTCTCTTCTTAGGTGCCTGCCAGTCTGTCCTCCCAGGCTCTGGATCCAGCCATTTTCTCATTGTGTCTCCAACATCTTTGGAGCTCTGTTCCTTCATAAGGTAAACAGATCCAAGTCTCCTCTATTTGAAAAACTAACAATAAAGAGCTCCTCATTAACCTTATATTCTCCCGCTGTCTTCTGCCTTCTCTTTTTCCCTTCATAATCAAGTTTCTAGAAATTAAAGTCTTCTCACTTTTTCTCCATTTTCTCATTTTCCAGTTTACTCCTCAGCCCAATGCAACCACAAAAATTACTCTCAGCAAAGACACCATGTATTTATTGAGCACCCACTACGTGCCAGACAGTGAGATAAGCATTGAGGCTACAGATGGAACCGAGATAGGCGCGGCCCTTGCTCTCTTGTCACATGCAGTCTAGTTGGGGAGGCAGATTTTAAACCAATTAACATGGAAGTAGATATGCAATTACAAATTGGGTTAAGTGTTTTGAACGAGAATAGGGGGATGTTCTTGAGTAGAATGGTAACATTGCACTATAGGAGGAGGTGACATTGCAGCTGATAAAATAACCAATTTATAAATTCTTTATATTACTTCACCTTCTAGCACTGTTTGACACTCCTAACCGTTCTTCAACTGAGCTCTAGGCTCTTGACTTCTTTCTCTCCCTGAGCTCCCCCATCCATCTCTGTCCCCCTCTCTGCTCATCCCATGTATTGTTCAGGGTTCAACATTCAGTTTTCTTGTCTCACTAACATCCTCCCTGGCCAATGTCATGCACATCATAGTTTCAGCCATGACCAATGTGCTGAAAGTCCCAGACCTGTATGTTCAGCCCAGATTGTACCTTAAGCCCTTGGCTCATTTAGGCACTTTCCTTCCAAATAACCCCATTTGGGTTTCCACCAGGTTGTTCAAGTTCAGAGGTGAGGCCAGTCTTCTCTAAGGAGAAGAGGTCAGCATTTCCTCTTGATGAAGCCTAAAGCCAAGTAGCCAAACTAGACTTCTCTATCCTCCATACTGCTCCCTCACTCACACCCAGAGACATTTTCTAAAAATTACTAAGTCCCGGTGACTCTATATCCTTGATATCTTCTTTCTTTCTTCTTTTATTTCCATCCCCATTGTTCTTCCTTTTGTTCAGACACTTGGGCCCTCCAGCTTCCTGTGTTTCCCTCTACCACATGGACAGAAGCCTTACTGGACTCCTTCCAACCAGGTCTTTCCTCCTTCCATCAACCCTCTTATCTGCTAAAAGTGACATGTCTGGGGCCCCTGGGTGGCTTAGTCGGTTAAGCTTCCAACATCAGCTCAGGTCATGATCTCCTGGTTTATGAGTTTGAGCCCCATTTTTGGCTCACTGCTGTCAGCATGGAGCCCACTTTGGATCCTCTGTCCCCCTCTCTGTGTTCCTCCACCACTCATACTCTTTCTCTTTAAAGTAAATAACATTAAAAAAAAACCCCAAAAAACACCAGAGTGACATGTCTTACATTTGCAGTTGATCAGATCATGCTGCTGTTCAGAATTCTTCAGCGGCCTCTTCTCTGGCTCTTGCTCCATGCTTTAGTCCATGACTGCACCCCTGCCCAGTCCTCCCTCCTCTGGTCATTCCCTGGGACCAGAAGGATGCACACAACTTGAACTTATGCCTCCCCTCCCCAACCCCAATCCAGAAACCCAAAACCCTAGGGTTCCCTGTGCATGCAGTGCAGAAGAAGGGCCTCTATTTGTGTTCTTGAACAGGCCCAGGAGGTATTGGGACAGGCCATTTGCCCCTCATACATTCTCCACTACTTTTACCTCCCCTGACTTTTTATTTCCGCTCATCCTCTAGCTACTGGGCACCCACTTTGCTCTACCTGAAATGCCTTCCTCTTCTACCCAGAGTAAAGGTCCTACTCCTCATTAGGTTGTAGCAAAGGGTCTCCCTGCCACGCCAACCAACCCAGCCATGCTTCCCTCTACATTGTGACTCACCTCCCCGTGGTCAACCTTGAACTCCTCCAGAGCACTGCTGGCAGCTTCCCCATTTTCTTAGTATTTGATGGTCTATCTAGGGCCTGTAGACACCAACAAAAGATGCTACCTCTACTAGCCAAGAATTGCATCTTGCTTGCCTAATTTCCCCATGGCTTAAATTTCAATAGCACAAGAATTTAGAAAAGGCACACACGGGCATGGGATGGGGCATCTTATATGATTAGTAATATCAACTACCTCAGGTACGGAGTCTTTCCCATGTGCCAGGTGCTTTGATAAGTGCTTTACATACATTAGCACATTTATCTTTATAACCATATGAAGCACACATGATTATTAAACCCACCTTACAGTATGGAAACTGAGGCTCAGCCAAGTTAAGTTCAATGTCTCAGGTCACACAACCAGGAAGGGAAAAGCCAAGTCCCCATGTAAAGACTCTAAAGCACACACTCTTTGGTGGTACCTCATGCTGTTCTACACGCTGCATTAGAGCAACCTCTCAGTGCAAAATATGCTGTCACTCCTCTTCCAACATTACAAATGCATTTAAACATGTAAAAGAGTATGCTTAGGAATGCAAAGTTCCTAATACGATCAACCAGTACATTTCCTTAAGGAAAAAACACAGAGCAATAATAAAAATAAAGATGGACAGTCAACCTGCTATGTTTCAACTCCAATTTTACTTGGTATGTGGGTTTATAATAAGAGGCATGTTTAAGGTAGTTTTTAAAATTAAAAGTCTTTTTTTTTTTTAAAAAAATGTTTATTTATTTTTGAGAGAGAGAGAGAGATAGGGGAGGGGCAGAGAGAGAGGAAGACATAGAATCCCAAGCAGGCTCCAGGGTCTGAGCTGTCAGCACAGAGCCCACTGTGGGCCTCGAACTCACAAACCACGAGATCATGACCTGAGCCGAAATCAGACGCTTAACTGACTGAGCCACCCAGGTGCTCCTAAAATTAAAAGTCTTAATAAAAAAAACCTCTATGGAATTATTGGATTTGTGTGTCTCTGTGTGTCTGTGTGTGTGTGCTTAGGTTAAGTAATTAGGCTCCTTCTAGAACAGACACAGAAAGGGAACAACACTCTCATGAATTCAAATTTCTTTCCTCTTATCTGAGTCCCTGAATCCTCAGATAGTTAAAGTAACTTATTACTCATATCAATAATTAATCAGCAGAGGAAAGATTTATCGCGGCACTGTGTGCTCAGCGGCCTCCGAATCATGTACTAATCCGCGCATCAAGATAAAATTCCCCCTCTGAGATGCCCGGGAGGACGTGCCATCACCACCCGCAGCAGATTTAACTCGCTGTGCTTTCAGGAAATTGATGCATATTTAGGACAAAGGCAAGAGAACATGTAGAAGCCCAAAGGGAATTTCAGCTTGCCGCTCCATGCAATGGACTTAAAACAGGATCTTTGAAAATTAAGAAAGAGCGAGCACGGCAGTTTATCAAGACAGGATTGCACATCCTCATGGTCGGAGGGTAGATTTTCTGTAAAGGTTCAGTGGGGGCGCCGCTACTGGGGTGCTTCTTCCAGCAAGCAGATGCCTGACGGCTCTCCGGTCGCTTAGCAGATAATCCAAGCAAACAGGTGTCATGTCCCTAAAGATCAGCAAGAATTGCTCCAAATTCCCCAGCGCCTACTCTTGGATGTTAGTCACCGCCCTCCCCGTGGCCCTTGTTTTATGATAAGCTTCTAAAAGGAAGGGCTCTAGTTCCTTCTTCCTCTCTGGCCCTTCTTCATGCCCACTGCAAGGCTTAGCGTTTTTTCTGTCTTAGCTAGTTAATTCCCACATAATGGGTGGAAAAAGACCTCAAGCATGGAGACATTATGAGATTTACTGTGCTTTTAAGGGTGAACTCATAATAAGGTAAAAAGCTCTCCTCTGGTAGGTTGACAATAAAAAGTATAAAAATAGGCACCTCTATTTTTATGTGCTCTGTATGCTAAGAACTATATGCCTTACAACCATTTTTATCTTCATTTCTCATACCAACCCTGCAAAGCAGGCATTGGTCAATCCTATCTAACAGATAAGGAAACTGAGGCTGAAGGAAGCAGAATAACTCATCCAAGACCGTCCAAAGTACAAAAGCCCCTCAACTTGAGACGTGGTCTCATTAGGGACAGCACTGGTTCACTGGGACGTACCAGGCCCAGCTTTTGCTGATCGCACAGAACAGTTATAGCCCGTGCCACACAATTACGTGATTGTTCCCTCTTAAAATTCCTTTGTATGTTCCAACCCTCATAAGAGATCTGCTACACCATGGGCTCGCTCTTTAATATCACCCAGTGCATACCCCAGGGCGTGGGCACATATCTGGCACTTAATCAGTCCTTGTCAATTGATGCTTCATGTGTTGTGAACAGTCATTCCCTTCATTCAGTCAATAAACTCTCATTGAAGCCCACTTCTCCGCTGACAGGGTGCTAGTTTCTACAGGAAAGAGCAAAATGAAAATGCTATTCATCTTGCCCTCAGAGAAATCTAGAAAGGGGAGACAGTTCTAGACGTAGAAAAAAGAAACCCTACTCACATTTTGGCTATTCTCCTTCCTCGCTTCTCCCCACAAAAGGAGGGAATACTAATCTGATTCGTCTGGTTCTAGAACATTTGCTTGGGCCACACTTACTGATGGGCAGGTGTGATGGGCTTCAATGAGAGGCTTTAATTTTATATGTCATCTTGACTGGGGCACAGGGTGCCCAGATATCTGGTGAAACAGTATCCTGGGTGTGTCTGTGAGGGTGTTTTTGGATGAGATCAACATTTGAATTGGTAGATTGAGGGAAGCAGATTGCCTGCCCCAGTGTGTTGAATCCCATCCCCCAAGAGAGAGAGAATTCTTCCTGCTTAATGGCCTTCAGAACTGGACATTTGACCTTTTCCTGCCTTTGGACTTGCACTGAGACATTGGTTCTTTCTGATCTCGAACTTGCTGGCCTTTGGACTGGACTACAATCATTGCCTTTCCTGGGTTTCCAGCTTGCCAACTCACCCTGCAGATCCTGGGACTTGCCAGCCTCCAAAATTGTGGAAACCAATCCCTTATAATAAACCATATATATATAGTAGGATTGCTGTATATATGTATGCTGTATNTGCCTTTCATTTACTTCCACTGCAAGCGGTCCAATTGGTAAGCTGACATAATGCCCCTTTAGTTAGCTGGCCATCTTTTTTGTTGTTCTTATCTCTTTATATGCATACTTAACCTTATTCGTCTTTTGTTTTAGTTCCCATACCATGTAATAAATTAGAAAATGGGATGCTAAGATTTAGATTCTGCCTTGGAGTACAGAAGATGCTCCACAGGCCTTGAGTTTAAGCTATGAGTTTTAGCTCAGGTTTATAAGATCTCTGAACTAGGGAGTAGTGGTCACTGGCCCAGCCATAAATGGGTGTGTTTTTTTAGGCCTCTGCTTCCAGTATTGGTTCAAGGAACATCCGTGGAATATAAAGAACATGGGAGCTAAGGAGTACATGTGATAGGGCTGGGTTAGAGTGTGTCATCAGTGTTTGAAAAGAGACTGATGTACAAGTTGGATAAGTCAGGCCAAAAGGTCTGGCCATATCTGCAGGAGGAATATAATTCTACTTATTTATGTACAAATAGACACCCACCCATACTCCTTTATTAATCACAATCCTTAAAGCCTATAAGCTCAAATAACTTCTCAGGTGCCTGTTAGAGAGTGTGATAGACTATATAGTTTTGTAGCCCCTAATACATCCAGAAACAGTTTTTAAAAAGTCGAGGTCACACTCAGTAACCCTCTAAATTTATACTCCAAATACCAGTACTCCCACACTCTACTTACTATTATGAATATGTTTGTGTTTTGATAGGATCTTGCCCATTTAAAATGGGTACCACTCTCCCCTTATAATGGTTTCTGGGTAGAATCCATTTACTTCTCCCTTCTGCCCGGAAAATTGGCTGGGGAATCTCACACGGATGCTACTGAGGAGAATGACCTTCAGCGGGCAGAGATAAACAAAAGCTGCTTTTCATCTTCCAACCATTGATTTTCTGCAAGGCAAAACACAAAGCTGCTTTGAAGTCCAGGGGAAAGCTGCAAGGGAAGAGGGAGATAAAACTGAAGGAAAGGGTGGATTTGAAATAAAGTCAATCTCTGTCATCTAGGTGTAGGTGGCTATTGGCGAAGCTGAAACGGCCAGATTTTATCAAGAGAGAACTTAGATTATTGTAAAAAGGTGTTTTAAGTTGGTAAAACTGGGTTAGGGGAAGGTGGTGTGGAAAACAAAGAGAAATCTGAAAGGATCCTGGATAGAATGGATCCATTTAGGAGAAATAGTTGCTTTTAATCAAACAGTAGCAAGTGTGTGGTGTTCAATCTGAACACTGCGCAGGAAGGCTGCCCCTCTGTTTTATTGTTGCATAACGACCAAACACAGGGATCATCAGAGTATTTGTGGTGTCAAAATTTCTTAAGAACAACGCAATCGATACAAAGTTTGACCTGATAGTTTGATAGATCAGTTTTGACTTTTGTAAGCATATTACATTTGAATAATACTTCCATTTTACAAAATGCTCTTCCATTTGCTCCAACATAAGCCAGGGAGATAGGCTGGAATAATGCTGTTATCCCTGTTTTATACATGAGGAACTAGAGCCTTAAACCCCTTGGGAATTGCACAGGACACACTGAGAGGGCCAGAGGAGAGGCCAGAAGAGCCAGGTTCTTGGATTCTTGCTCTCTTCCTCCTTCTGCAGGCTCTCTCTATTTCATGGTTTATTAAGGGAGAGAAACTCTAACTCTTGCTTCTTTCTCCTCTTTCAGAAACGTGTATTCTTTTTCTCTGTGTTGTCTTTTGACACTTACTCTTAATGGGTTAGTGTTGGGATTCTGACACATATTTCTTATTCTCATGGAGGCTGGAGGTTAAACTCTGACACCTGAGATGGGGAGGGAGGCCCGGCTCTGACGACAGCCACAGCAGAGGCTCAGCTTCCTAACCTGTGCGGCCAGCAGTGGGGTTGACCATGAGTCTGGTGGATGTAAGGGTACTTAGTGGTGTGAAATGAAAGATCCTTGAGAAAGTTCGGCCCCTCTCTCAACCATGAATACAATTGGCAGCCAACCAGAAATCCCAGCCCACAGTTCTTCCTCATTCCAGCCCTCGAAGATCTGGGTGAACAAAAACACACATGCCATTTGAGGGGAAAGGCATCATGGGAGAGTTAAGATTTTACCAGCCCTGGAGACAGCTGAGTCGCTCATGTGCTCTCGTGGAGCCAAGAAACGTCACGTAGAGGGTCTATGTCGGGAATGACAGATTTGGAGTTTCAGTGGGACCTTTGGAAAATTTACTGTTTTCATTTGGTTATTTTTATACAACTAATGTGTACCAGATACTTAATAGCATTTTATTCAGTTCCTACCAATCATCTTTTTGTTCTAGCTGGTAAGTAATAAAATACATACCCGATAGCCTACTCATACCAAACTTCAATCAGGCTAGACAATAAATGTCTAGCAGCTTTAAAAAAGACTCAGTGAATGTCCTGGGGGATGGCTAACTAATTAAACGAATGAAATAATTACAATTAATTTCCTCATTAATTTATCTTTTAATAAAGAATATTCTATTGATTTAATAGAATTAATTTGGCTGATGATAATGAACTTTAATATGAATTTTGATATTACATCACTTAATCAAAAGAGGCAGTTTTAAATTCATTTCAGGATGCCATACAATTAATTATTTATAGGGTACTTAATATAGTCAGCTTCTGCTTGAGTTATTGTCATTTTATGGGAGAGTTTCTATACAAGTATGTAACATCTTGCTTCACATAGGTTATATAGGTCACCACTGAAATTTTAAATAGTTGTTATATTGTTGTCTAGGATCCATTTCAAAATGACATTTTCAGAATTTATGTTGAAATGAGTGGGTTAGGATATAAATTACTTTTTAAAACCATCTCCTTTAATTATTTCATTCACAAATACATATACACTTTAAAAAATATGTGCTTTACAAGTAAACATGTGTTGGAATGTGTGTTTACATGTCCAATCAAAACATTTCAGGTCCAATAGGTTTTGTCAAATATTAATTAACCAGTAGCCAGATAAATATCTATAGGTATATTTATTTCTGAAATCTGAACTAGTCCTTTTCTATTACCTGGGATGCTCTTAGACTTGATCTGCTTAGGATAGTTAATTTAATATGAAAGGGGGGTATTTTAAAAAATTTCCTTGTTACAAGGAAAACACTCATCTCTTGCCTCTTTTCAGGCACCATATGGTGGCATAAATCAAAATGATTATCTTATATTAACAAGAAGGTGTGTTGATATGGGAAAAACTTTTTACAAACCAAACATAGATAAACCACAGTCTAGGGGGACCAGACAGTTACTGAGTTGTATTAGCCCAAAAGAGGGTTGAAAGCTTTTTAACACTGATCAGCCTCTATCAGACTAATTTAGGAAAGTAAATAACTCAGACTAACCTCCTACCTCTGAATTGAGTTTTGTCATAACTTTTTTTCTACACAGAAGTAAATGGGCAGGTTCCTAAAAATGGATTCTGCCTATTTACACGAGTTGCTAAGGGTAGGCCTTCATCCCAAGGCAGATCTCAGTCATGAGCAGAGCACAATCATGCTAGGGCAGGTGGGGGACAGGGTGGACAACACTATGGGGACAAGAATCTCTTGAAAACCTCTATAAACAGGAAACAGACTCAGAATAAGGAGTTGAAATGGTAACACTGGGCATTGCATTAAGTTAGATGCTTAATCCTGTCATCTTATTGCCATATACAATTAATGATAATGTGTTTATGAAGAGATTGTTTTTAATTCTCATTATCCATTGTGGGGAAAAAAGATTCTCTTTTTGGTGGTACATCACTATGCAAATATTTTCTGTGTCATTTGGCCTCAATCCAGTAATTATATTTTTCACATGACTTTCAGATCCTTAATGACCCTATATGGTGTCCACGGCAATGAATACATGGTACATGGGATTATTAATGATCTTAAAGATAATTTAGGAAAAGATATGTTATCTGACAAGTAATAAATTATCAGAATAGTTTATCTCAGTGCATAAAAATAATTTTTTAAGTTAGCAAATGACCTAAATGATCTCTATTTCTTCTCTTTTATGATTGATAGACCTAGAAATCATTCCTGGCTCCCCAGCCCCCACACCCCCAAATCCTCTCCCTGCTAGTCCTGAGCTTTCCACATCTGACTGGGAGGCTGATACAAGAACTTTTTCAATACTTTGGGCATAGTCCCTAGGTAAGAAATAGAAGACAATGATTGAGCACCAACTTTGACCCTGTGTATAAAGCACATGATGTAGGCAGACACAGTGTGGTTTTCTACTAGAGATGTGTAGATGTGTTCTTGGTAATGTTGTCTTGGAGATGAAAGGGTAACATAGTACATAACAACAGTTCCTCAGAACAGTGATTCTTAACTACATTTTTTTTTTTTTTTTTGGCAGGGAGGAATCTTTATTTTTGAATGGTGAATATGACAGGGGCAGTGAGAGTGGCATCTGCTAGGAGCTAATATTAAGTGGCACCTCTATGTCCTATAGTCAACAGTGAGTTTAATCAACACTTTTAGCTTTTTGGTTTTGTATCCCATGCATCATATAGCACAGAGCCTCATCTAAAGTTGATCTGTAATGAACATAATGGGTTGAAATTGGTGTCTTTTACCTTCTTTATCTGTATGCGATGGACAGAGAAATGGGTTAGGAATCTATGAGGAAAGCAAAACTGTAATTTTGGATCTGTCTTTTACTGGCTATGTGACTCTTGCAAAATTGCTTCATTGTTCTTATTGTTTGAAACAATGATGCTTAGATGTGATGATCTTTAAAATTCCTTTTACCTTCATGATTTGTAATCTATAGACCACATAATGACCAGAGGATGGTTAAAATCTATGGTTTGCTGGTAAATACAACTACCTGGATTTTAAAAAAAGAATAAAAAGAAAGTCACAATTTGTGATGTTTGCCATTTCTATGGTGTAAATACTCCTGCTGTGGCCAATTTTAAGCTACCAGTGCAAGGTCACTGCACAGAGAGTTGGGAAGAAATGGGTATATTTGGCTGTTTCCAGCCACCAGGAGCCAGTGTGAGTACACTGTACGCCTTAAAATAATAAGTTATTCTACCTTAAAGGACTGAAAGGTATGCTAATGTAGTTGAGAAAGAAGTAATAATATTGGGAAACAAAAATAAAGTTCCAGAGTTAATGAGAAAATGAATGCATGGATTGTCTCAGCTTTTAATGCTTTTAAAGGTTTTCAAAAGAATGGTAGCCCGTGTACTGTTTTTTAAAAAGTCACAGATCTATATAAAGATAGTATCTTCAAAAGCTGTATCTTTTAAAGTGGCAGGATATAATATTTAGAATCTGATATAATGCTTTAAATGCATTTGTTGTAACTCTAAGATTAGTTTTAAGCCACGTCAGGACAGTGTTTAACCTCCGCCACCCAGAGGATTAATATATAATATCCAGGAATGTTGGCAATACGGTGCCTTGGTACTCATCCATGCACTGTTTACTGGTCACAGTGAACATTAGAACAGAACAGGATTATCACAATACTGCAGAGAATGCAAACTAAAATGTGTCCTTTGAAAGGGAGGAGGAAAAAATACTAAAGAATGTCAATCCAAGGAGACATGAGGCCTGGAAGTCATGGTAGAAGCTACAAATATCACAATCTATCTAAAGAATGCCGAATTTGCCAAGATCCAAGTTTAGTCTTCATGTGACAAGCATCTATCATAAGGCATTAACAAGAAAATTACTCAAAGATATAAATACATGAAACTTAAAAATATATGGCCAACTTTCAAAATAGTTTATTTATAATGTGTACTATTTCTAATATTAAATGAGATAAAGCTGATCACAAACCCTAACATTTGTGTGTGAGCAATTGTTTGTGTCAGACAGTTGAGGTTTATAACACTTCTGTGTTATCTTTCCACATAAAATCTAAGGTAGTAGTTGTGAAGGGTATTTGGTCTTGAGACTGAACACCCAAACAAAAATCCATCATAAATATTCTTGTTTTGCTTCTACTCTTTGGCTTAATGAATGTTTACCAAGAAAACTGCATTATTTGGTTAACAGTAGGTATATATGGAGCCATCATGTATACTCATGAGATGACTATTCATGACTGATACAGGGAAACATCCACCAACCCTACAGCAGGGAAGGGAACAGTCCTGTCTTCATAGAATGGATTTTACCAGATGAAACTGCTGCATAAGATCTTTTAGAGAGGCTGTACCATACTTAAAAATATACATATTTATTCATTTTTTTGGGATAATGCAATCAGCAGAGGGAGAGGGGGACAGAAGATCTGACGTGGGCTCTGTGCTGATAGGCTTACAGCAGTAAGCCTCGGGAGGGGCTTGAACTCACTAACCCGTGGGAGCATGACCTGATCCAAAGTTGGGATGCTCAACTGACTGAGTCACCCAGTTGCCCCTGTACCATATTTAAAAAAACTTTTTAAAAAAGTTTTTATTCATTTAGTTTGAGAGAGAGGGGGAGAGAGAGAGTGTGCACAAACGGGGGGAGGGGTAAGAGAGGAACAAAGAATCCCAGGCAGTCTCTGCGCTGTCGGCACAGAGCCCAATGAGGGGTTCCCACTCACGAACCAGGAGATCATGACCAGAGGCAAGATCAAGAGTTGAATGCTTACCTGACTGAGCCACCCAGGTGCCCCCAGAGGCTGTACCACAGTTTTGATATTAATCTATAAAGAAGTACAGTTGACCCTTGAACAGCATGAGTTTGTGCAGGTCTATTTACATGTGGATTTTTTTTTCTCGGTAAATACAGTGCAGTACTGTGAAAGTATTTTTTCTTCTTTATGCTTTTCTTAACATTTTCTCTTCTCTAGCTTACTCTATTGTAAGAATACAGAATATAATGCATATAATATACAGAATATGTGTTACTTGACTGTATAATATTCGTAAGGCTTCTGGTTAACAGTAGGCAGCCAAAAGCTGTAAATGGATTTTCAGCTATGAGGGGGTCAGTGCCTCTAACCCCCTTGTGGTTGGAGAGTCAACTGTATTTTTATGTAACTATGTGGAGGAGGAAATAGGAGTCAAACAAAGATCTGGCACCATCGATATTTTCCAAAAGTTTGATATCATTCATTGTTCTCATTTTTAAATAGTCAGATGAACACATGCCTTAAAGCCTGGGGACTTACCCCAGCCTTTCCACTGAATGCCTCCATCTGTCCACAACAGATTTGTTTTTCTTCACTCAGAATATCAGGACAATCTCTCCTGTACCTTTCTTGATTTGGTGGGAGGTGGTTTTTAGTCATTTCATGGAGCAAAGAGATCTCTGAGATTGTCACTGTGTACTCAATAGAAATTCCCTACCAGAAGGCCAGAGGCTATCTTTTAACCCTATAATCATGTTAAAACCACAGTTCCTTGGGCTTATATTGATATATGATATCTGACAGTATTTGAGTTTCTCTTCAAATCTGACATCAAGAAATTTGCTTATTTCTTTCAAACTTGGTTAAGTATTAGACACTCTTAATATTCTTTTTTAATTTAGCATTTCTATGCTTTGGAAAGGGTATGCAACTAACTTAGTTTACTCTGGTGCTGGAAGTTACTTGTTCCAGCTCTTCTGATTATAGCATTTTAGAGCTGGGTAGAGCCTTAGAGATTTGTTCATCACTCAGTGAATTGAGATTTCAATTTATTTTATAAACCATTAGGTACCAGATAAGTTTGGCACTTGAAAACAATTACCTGGTTTTTCTTCTATGCATATAGATTCTAAAATCTCTAGGCAAGAGATCCAATTCAATTTTACACTTAATAAGCATCTCCAGTGTAGTGGGTCGCTGAATACAAAAAGAGTATGAATTATGGTCTTTGGCCTTAAGGAGCTCATATTTTAATATGGGCCCCAAATGTGAACAGATAATTGCAAAATGATGTAATAAGTCTATTATTAGAAGTATGAATGGAATGTTTTGATAGTTTTAAGGCTTTTAACATAGCATGGGGAAGTTCGAGAAGACTGGAGATGCTACTGGTGGTGGATTATGAAGGATTTGTGTGTGTGTGTGTGTGTGTATGTAGCTGGTCATGGTAGTAAGGGCATTCCAAACAGAGGGAGAGAGACTGCTATTGCCAGAAACAAACAGCGCTAATAGTGGTAGTGTAAGAGTCAGTGAGATATTACAAAAGACCTCTATAAGTCATAGGTCATATAGGTTTAAATCAACAAATAGCTCTTTGGGTCAACTTTGTTGATAATATCTGGCACCAAATAACATGCTTTGCATGTAAAACATGGCAGTGATTGTATGTTCTTTCTTATTTTATCATTAAGAATATTAAATATTCATAATTTGAATGTTTAAAAAACTCATTAAAAATAAGCCTAAATGTATCAGGTTTTAAGAAAGATCAAATGCGAAATTGTGATGGATGTTGGCTACTATTATCTTCGCACACAGCTCTCCTCAACACTCAAGTCTTCATCTTCCCCTACTGCCTACCAGCACATTCAGTCAAATCCTCACTCCATCCTTCTCTGCTTTCTCAGTAAGACAAAACCTTAAACTCAGAACCACCCCTTTCGAATGATCATCAGTGCTGTTATGACTATGAAGTCAGATACATCACAAAGATTAAAGGAAAGGGCAGGAGGACTTAATGATATTTCCCTTACCAGGTAGATGATGACCTCAAGATGCTATTAGTGGTAAAATTTTCTTATTATTCTCACATTTTTTTCTTTGTATTTTATGTAGAGGTCACAGAATGATATAACCACGAGTTATGTCAGCGTCTTGCATCTAATAGGTATTTAAAACATATTTGGTGAGTGACTAAGTATAATTCAGTTAAGCAAAACAAATAAAATGACATTGCCTCTAGGAGAACTTGATATCCACATGCAAGAATGAAGTTGGATACCTATCTCATTCCATATACAAACAGTAAGTCAAAGTGCTTGGGAGGGATTAATGGGGAATGACTACTAATAGGTATGGGATTTCTTTTTCGGAGAATAAAAATGTTCTGGAATTAGACAGTAGTGATGATTGCATAATTTTGTGGATATACTAAAAGCCACTGAATTGTACATTTTAAAAGGGTGAATTTTATGGTATGTAAATTATATCTCAATAAAAAAGTAGACGCAAAAAACCAAAACAAATAGCAACAATAAAACCACAGCCAGAGAGTTGAATTAAGGCTCATATTATATCGTTTTATACCTAGGTAGTCCTAACACTGATGAGGAATATAAGTTAAAGATGAAAACCTTTTTAGTTAAAATTAAAAGTAATCAAGAAAGGTACTATATTTCAATAATTCTAAGATGCATATTTTTTCACATTTCTGAATGGGAATGCGTCTTATAATTCATGGTATGTCCACTTTATTTGGCTTCTTTTTTTTTTCTTTATGGTAAATAAGATTATGATAGGTCTTAGATTCAATTAAGTACTACACTTAATTTTTAGAATAATGTGGCAGAGGCTGCTAATTTTTCTTCAGTATGTGTTCTCCTCTTCCAACACAGTAATAATAAGTTTAATAATAATAATACATGGGGGTGCCTGGGTGACTCAGTTGGTTAAGCGTCTGACTTTGGCCTAGGTCATGATCAAACTCACTGTTCCCGAGTTTGAGCCCTGTGTCTGGCTCTGTGTTGACAGCTCAGAGCCTGGAGCCTGTTTCAGATTCTGTGTTTCTTTCTCCCTCTCTGCCCTTCCCCCACTCATGCTCTGTCTCTCTCTCCTTTAAAAATAAATAAACTTTAAAAAATTAAGGGGTGCCTGGGTCGGTCAGTCAGTTATGTGCCTGACTTCAGGTCATGACCTCATAGTTTGTGAGTTCGAGCCCCGCATCAGGCTCTATGCTGACAGCTCAGAGCCTGGAGCCTGCTTCAGATTCTGTGTCTTCTAAGCTCTTTGCCCCTCCCCTGCTCATGCTATGTCTCTGTCTCAAGAATAAATAAATATTAAAAACATTTTTAAAAATTAAAAAATAATAACACATGTTTAATACATTTTAAAATAATTAAACCCTAAAAAACGACGTTTTTAACCTGGGTAAATGACTGCCCAGCCAGTTTTCCTTATAGGTAGGTATGGCCACATCCCTGAGTTCTGTGCAACTTATGGTTTGTGCCTTTAAAGAGAAAGAAAGTTCTCTTTCTTCTCTTCTGTCTTTTTTCCTCCTTTCCTATATCTTTCCTTCCCTCCTCTGTGCCTCCCTCCTCCTTAATTCCCTTCCTTCTAAATAGCATGCATGTGATGGTTTGAACTAGGTAGACTTCTTAATCCATGAGATAAAAATCACCTGTTGGGGGTGGTAGAGCAATGTGAAAAGATACCTGAGTTCTTAATGATTATGAAATCAATATATTAACCCTAGACTCATTATGCAGACTTTTATATGAGAAACACAGTTCTAGTTTATGTTACTTTTTTTTTTTTTTTTTTCAAAGTCACTCTTATTTTGGGTTTCTCTGCTACAGGAGCTGAATAAATGTTCTATCTAATGTGACTGGCTTCTGACTTTAATTTTTCTGTAACTAAATTATTATCACTTTCTTTAGTGGGCTAATTCTTTTCCTAAGCAACACACAGACACACACACACACAGACACACGCACACACACACGCACACATGCACACAATCTGTCTGGGCTAAAAATGAGTTACCAAATATAGCATTTACTTATAAGGAATATATTGTAAATAGCTTTTTACTTTTCATTATCATGGAAAGATGACTTCAACCCCCATTCAGTGTTTTTAAATAATACCTTTGTTAGGACTGTCTGTTCAGTGCACTGGTAGACAGCTTTTTCAGTGCAATTGAGATTGCTTGATAATGCTAAATCTGCCTTGTCAGCTGAATTCCTCTGGCTTTGTGCTGCACTGTGGTAAAAATACATGATCAGATTTCACTGTTACGAAAATTCTTTCAGCAATACATGTACAGTCAAGTTTATTGCCTGGATAGCTGAGCATGTGGGTTATGGGATTTAAAAAAAATGTTTCATGACAAAACTTTATGGAAATGCAACAATCTGGAAGTCTAGTTCTGTCGAAGAGTGGAAAGGCTGTGAAGAGTTGTGCTGTTGGGGGCTGATATCACTCTGTCCTTTAGAATATCACACTCTTGGTTCTTCATATTTGAGGAGATGGGACGGTGAGGAGGCCTGTTGGCTTGATCTTATTAATGCCGCCATCTAGAATACAGATTCTTGGATATTTCATCTTCACAAGATGAGCAGCAAACTGGAAAAAACAATCCAAATTTATAGAGGATATACAAAATCTGTATTTCTCCAATCCCATTTTTTTTCTCAAGCTGCGAAAGACAAAACTACTTTTTTCTTAAGTTTACTATTTTGAGAGAAAGAGAGAGAGGGAGAGAATGAGTGGGGGGAGGAGCAGAGAGAAGGCAGAGAGCATTCCAAGTAAGCTCTATGCTGCCAGTACACAGTCTTATATGGGGCTAGATCTCACAAACCATGAGTCCATGACCTTAGCTGAATCAAGAGTTGGACACTTAACCAATTGAGCCAAATCGGCACCCCGAGGCAAAACTATTTTAATAATACTACTGCTGTCATTGTTGTATCAATGAATCATGAATTGGGTTTTTAATATAAATCAAATAACCATTTGACAGCTCTTTTATGCTTTGGGATAAATGTGTCTCTTTAGTTCTCTTTTATACTTGTTGGGATAGGCAACAAATATACATGGTAAATATCCAAACAATATAAAAGGTATACAGTGAGAAGTAAATTCCTCCTACTTCTCTTCTAAGTTTCCCTTTCCAGAGGTCATTAATATCACTATTTTTCATGTATCCTTCCAGTGATAGTCAAAACATTCTCAAATCTATATTGAACAATTTTTGATGTTACTGTCAACTTCTTAGTTACTGCAATTCCATGTATAATGTCCCAGAGAGGTCCCATAGCCTTGTTGTAACGTGTTTCTGAAGCCACTTCAGTGAACAGTTTGAGACCATAAACTTGGAATCAATTTTAAGAACTGATCTGAGACATCTTCTAGATGGCTAGCAAAATAGGACTTTGAAAAGTTATCAAGAAAAGTTATCAAGCATGGGTGACTCAGTCAGCTGAACATCTGAATCTTGATTTCAGCTCAGATCATGATCTCGTGGATGAAGCTGCCCACTGGGCTCTGTGCTAACAGGGTGGAGCCTGCTTGGGATTCAATCCCCCCCTTTCTGTCCCGCCCCCAAAGTAAATAAATAAACATTCGAAAAAAAGTTATCAAGACATACACACACATCCCCTTGACTTGCTCCATGTCTACCTATCCAGGATCATTGGTTATCTTTCTCCATCCCCTCAACCTTATGATAAAGCAGTCCTGAACTGCTTGTCAATCCCAATAATAATGAGGTCACTTTAGGATTCAGAGCATTTTGGTTGTGCAAGTTGCCCTTTGTTGGTAATAGTTACCACCAGCTCCAGGATATCCTTTAGTTTTTCCTCAAAAGCCACCTACCTACCCCCACCTGACTAATTTCTACTTATTTCCCTACTCAGGTAATTTCTTCTCTGCACATTAAGTTTCCCTTACACACCCCTCTTCTCAGCCCCCAAAATGTCTTGGGCAAATCTCTGTCTTTTGCTTACCAAGTTTATTTAAGTTGCTCACTTAAAAGCCTGCTTCCTCTACCGAACTGTAAACTCCCCTAGGAAAGCGAGACTCTTCTGTTTCTTTTTATCCCTAGTGCCTGGCACATGACAGGGGCTCAAAATATGCTTGTTAGACTGGACTAAAGTATGACAAATGATATATAACCTGGGGCAAAAGGATGCAGGAAAAAAGGGTTTTCTTGGGCTCTGGCCATTCTATTTCCATTCCTTCCCCTTGGTGGTGTCCTATTCCTCCTCCTTGGGCATTTGTGTTCTCATGTTCTTTTCAATTACTTTGTCATAACCTGACCTCAGCTCCTTCAAGAAAAATGAATAATACCTGCTGATAGTGCTAATGGGAGTATCTGAAGACAGCTGGTAAAGTCTCAAGCCAGCAGTCTAGACCTTATGGTTCACGAACTGAGTGGTTTGGTCAGGATCAGCTCAAGGCCTCAACCCCAGGGATTCTGCTTTATTGATCTGGGGCTCAAGAGTATGATTTTGTTGTGGTGGTGGTTGTTTTTTTTAAACAAACACCACTAGAGGATTCTAAAGCAGGTAGTCCAAGGACAGTATTTTGAAAAATAGCATCTAAAGCTAAAATGATAAAGGTACCAGTAAGTAGGTGGTATGGATGTTGCTGGACTCGGATCTTTAACAATTTTCAAAACTACTCAGAGAAATGGATCTTAATACTGCTGACCCCACTCATCTTTTCCCTCATTCTCTGCAGTGCCTAATAGATTCCAATGGCTATTAAAGTTTCAGATCCTGTACTCTTTTAGTCACCTGAAGGTATCCTTAATAGTACTTAATATTGAAGAGAAATAGTGCATCTATGTTTCAAAAGGTATCAAGTGAGCGAGACAGCTAATGGGAGCTGGTCTTCATGCTGTTCTTGCTTATTTTTCTTTGAGCCTCAGTCCTTAAGAGCAGAGGCACCGAATTCATCTGCTCTGAGTCAAGTGCAGGCAGCACAGTCCCTGATACCATATGATTACTGAAACAACTTTGCTTCGTTCTCCCACATGGAGCAATACAATTACTATGGAGGCCGGAATTCTAAGATAAACATGCCATTACTGAAAAGACCTTGGGGATAAGCAGTCTTAGCATTCAGTTACTCTCAAAACACTGTAGAAGTCAGAAAACGAGTCAGGAAGGATGGCCTACTGCACATTTAACTAATCTCTGAAACTATGCTGTAGAGCCGGGGAGAGTTCCCACTGTTATTGTAAGGAGGGATGTAACAACGAGGCTGCTGTTAAGCTGGAAATGGTAAAGAAAGGCAAAGCAGGCAGAACGGAGCACTTTGGAACAATTAGGGCGTTGCTATGTGGGAGGTCTAAGAAGGAAAGTAGAAATGGAATACAAGGAGATGGCAAATGTTTAGATGCCATGAAAAGCAAGGCTGTGCTTAAGTAACAAAAAAGCGCCAGTGCTGAGTTTTCAGGTTAAGACTGTGAGTTCTGCTCCTCGGCTTGTGGCTGCAATGATCCATGTTCACACCAGCCTCTACCAGTGAAGGCAAGACTGCATCTTTTCCACTCCTACCAGGACAGCAATACCTGTCTCCGTCTATTTTATTCATTTCTCAAACACTGTGGTGAGCACCTACCCCGCAGCAGGCGCTGCTTCAGTTTTTGCAGTGTTTATAGATCAGCGGAGGTAGTAACCAACACGTACTGTGGTGGTTATACAAGTGCAGGGTACATTAAGGGAGGTTTCCCCACTCCCCAGCCCTCTGTTGTTGATGTGACGGCCACAAGTGTGGATCAGATCGTGTTCTTTATAGCTACAGCTTGATAGGTTAGAGAGGAAAGAAAGAGCAGTGAATGTACAGGGGTGGCTTCCACGAAGTGAAAAAAGCCACATCACTTGCTGAGAAGATATGTGGGGGAAGAGAGGAGAACCAGGCATGTGGCGTTCAGGGTTTTGTCCATCTTTTGACTCTTCACCTGGAGGGGCTCTGGCAGCTTTCGGAGTTAATATCCAGGTTTACTGGACTTTGGTGATGGAGGATCAAGAGTAGCTTTGCAGCTGCCACTTAGGGAGAGGCCCAGCCTCAAACAGAGGTCACAAACCTAGGCTCGCTGAACAATATCCTTGGCAGGAATGGCAGGATATCACACTGGATGGGTGGTTGTGGAGCTCTGAGTAAACAGTGATACCCAGACCCCCTCCAGATTAGTAATAAGCAGAATTTCTGGGATACAGCTCCAACACTGGGTTTTGTGTTGAAGCTTTCTAGGTGATTCTATTGTGTAGCCAGCACTGAGAATCATTTTACTGGATAATGGGGTTCATTTGCTGATCAGGCTTGCAGACCTCAAACTGCAATTATTACAGGTATAGTCCTGCGTAGGAAGCAAGCCACTCTGTCCTAAAAGAGGCTGTCATGTTTGTAGGGCTGGAGTTTGTGAGACCAAGTCATATGTGGAGAGAACGGGGTTCTTCAAACTGTACAGCCAGCTGAGATGTATATCCCATGTGGAGTTGGCAGGATCTGGTATTTGCTGGGATAGGATCTGGGGACTCATAGACTGCAGGGGCAGCTGCATTTTTTATGGGTAGTACTCCCACGTGGAAAGGCCAGAACTCTTGCATTTTTGTCATTCCTCTGGTTAGCAGGATCTGAGGTGCTTTTCATTTCTAAGGCTTAGGTAGGTACACCTCGAAACAGTGCTAAAAGTGGCAGGCTCTTGTGGGTGACACTCCATTTTATTTTCTCTATCTTTCATCTTAGCTTGGATTTAAGAGGCTGGCACATCTGTCCAGCGGAAGTCAAGTTCTGTTGTAGGAGGAGAAGGATGGAGGGAAGGGATATTTTGGTCTGCCACAGTGTGGTATAGCTTAACTAAGGCCAAGAAATTAAGGCTGAGTATGGGTAAGATTTAAGAGGAGCACAGAAGAGAATCATGTGGTTTCTCACCTGGGGTCCCAGGACACAAGTTTGGGTAGACCCCACAGGCAGATAAGAAAACTGAAGTTCTGCAAGTTTCCAAAAGGAGTACAATGCAGGACAATTAAGTTTCTTGATGTGAAACTTTGGCCTTGTGAGTTTTAAGTTTGTAGAAGGAACCAGATAGTTGCTGGGAATTGACAAACACTCTGGTGAAGCTCAAACCGAGGCATTTTTCTCTCTTCCATTTAATTTGTTCATTCCTTTCCTTCAAAATACTGCTAAATTTAGGATATGGAAATATTACTTTTGGTTGGACAGAGAAATGAATAAGGGAAATGGCAAATTATCCATTCTTTTGGCTTTATGGATGTGAGGTTGATCCTGTGTTAGTCCTATGTATTCTTTTGAACCCCTAGAATGCTGAAAATATGGTTTCTATTGAACATTTCTGGCACTGTGTGATTGGGGTGGGGCTGATACCTCTCACAAATTATGCACCTATTTCTAAGTTTGGCTGAAGAACTCAATAAGCATGAGATGACATGAGATGAGAAACAGAATAGGGGATGATTTCTGCATCTAGAGTACAGTGTGGCCTGGGGTTAAAAATAAAGTGCTGTCCTTTTCTAATTATTTAAGAAATTCTGAGATCATTAATAAAGGTCTTTCTTGATCATTTGAAGGGCTTAGCTCTGTGATCCCAATCAGAAAAATCAGAGCTGTGACAAGGGGTAGTAGGAAAGAGGTAGGCATGACTTATCTAATACTCCACTGGTCTTTTCCCTTGACTATAGAGTCAAGTACAATTTTGAAATGTCATTTTTGTTTCAATCCTTGTCATGTTTCTTCCATAGCTGAAGTAAGTCTTCTGTATTTAGATATTTTATAATGAACACACTTACATTTATTTTCTTAAGAGTACTACGTAAGTTTACTTTCTTTTTTTCTTAAATTTTTAAAAATACATATTTATATTTGAGAGAGAGAGACACAGAGCATGAGCCGAGTAGGGGCAGAGAGAGACGGAGAGACAGAATCTGAAGCAGGCTCAAGGCTCTGAGCTGTCAGCACAAGCCTGATTATGGGGCTCAAAACCATGAATCATGAGATCATGACCTGAGCCAAAGTTGGACCCTCAATCAACTGAGCCACCCGGTGCCCAACATAAGTTTACTTTCTTAAACTACTTAAGGGAACTGTTTACATTTTTAGTAGGAGTGTATATATGGAAAACAGTGTGGAGGTTTCTTAAACAACTAAAAATAGAACTACCATAACGATCCAGCAACCCCACTTCTAAGTATGTATCCAAAGGAAATGAAATCTGGATGATTCATAATAATCAAAATAAGGAAATAACCTATGTCCACTGACGGAAATGGAAAGAAAATGTGTGTGTGTATACACACACATACACACACACTGGAATATTATTCAGCCATAAAAATGGAAATCCTGCCATTTGGGATAGTATGGGTGAAGCTGGAGGACATTAACGCTAAGTGAAATAAACCAGACACATAAAGACAAATATTGCATGATTTCACTTATATGTGGAATCAAAGATAGTGAAACTCATAAAAGCAGAGAGTAGAATGGTGATTGCTAGGAGTGAAGGGCTTGTGGAGGGGAGAAGAGCAGATGTTTGTCAAAAGGTACAAAGTTTCAGTTATGCAAGATGAATAAGTTCTGGAGACCTAATGTACAGCACGGTAATTATGGTTAAGACAAGTATAATTATACTGTATGGTTTACTTGAAATTTGCTAAGAAAAACAAGAAAAAAAAATGGTAACTATGTGGGGTGATGGTATGTTAATTGGCTTGATTGTGATGATCATTTCATAATGCATACACATATCAAAATGTCAAGTTGACATACCCTTAATATATACAATTTCTATGTGTCAATCATATATCATTAACACTGAGAAAAGATGACTCCGTAAGGTGTAAAACTGGTTTTCACAATAATAGCATCTAATAACAATTAGGTAGTGGCTACCTTACACTTTTATTTGACTCACAGAAGGAAAATCAGCAGCAGGGCAAAACCAAAAAGGTGAACATAAGGTCAGCAATCATCTTATACCACACCACAGGCACTTGTGACAAGGAGCAGAACAGTTAAGTCCAGGGTATTAGTGTAGAATATTATTATATGGAATAACATACTAGAACTGTAACCATACTGGAATATGGTTAATCATGCAATAAGAAAAACAATGGGAACATGTACATCAACAATCATTATATGGTCTAGGATTTATTAAGTTGAATTAATTAAACATTAAATCCATGTTTATTTTTTAAGGATAATTATCCAAATGGTGTCTAGGATATTAACAATTCATAATTATCCAAATGGTGTCTAGGATATTAACAATTCATACTATGTTGTGTATTAGTCTTTTATTCTTGGAACCAATCTCTGAGATTAGGAAATTAAATGTAAATTTAATTAGGAAATTAGATGGTAAAGACTGGATCTTAAAAAACATTTTTATCATTTGTGTTATGTAAGGGGATATACACAAATAACTGTAGTCATTAAATAAATAGTTGTAGTTTTGTTGTTTCAGTTTTCTGTTGCCTATATGGTTTGTCTCCATTTCATTTCTTCCCATTTTCTCTCTTTACCTTTTTATTAAGAAAAATGTCAAAAATACATATAAAATAGACAAGAAAGGTATATTGAGCCCCTAAGTACCCAAGCTCAGTTTCAACAATTACAACTCAGACAACTTATTTCATTTGTTCCTTCCACCTACTCCTCTCAACCACATCTATTATTTTGATGTAAATCCCATATATTGTTTAGCACGTAAATGTGTATCTTTGAAATAAAATACTTAAAAATATAACAATGATACCATTATCTAGGAAATATTAATAATTCCCTAATATAATTATTTAATAAGTGTCCAATTACTTCATAAATGTCATCTTTTCATCCATCCATCATCCACTTATCTATATTTACTATGTTTATTTGCATCAGGATCCAAACAAGGTTCACATATTGTGACTGATGGATGTCTTTCAAGTCTCCTGTAATGTATGTATTTGTCCTATCTCTTCATTCCTTTGCAGAAAGCCAAGAGATTCTCTCTTGAATCCATTCAAATCAGACTTTTGTCTCCATCACACCCTTAAGATACTTTTAAAAAGGTCAGCAATGATCTCCACTTTGTCACACTGCCAAATCCAATTTTTAAGACTCAATTTGAGTCTGACTTGACCCATCAGCATCATCTGACACATTTGATTATAACCTTCCTCTTTTCAAAACTCTCAACTATTGGCCTTCAGTGTATCAACCTCTCCTCGTTTCTTACCTCATAAGCTGATATTTCCAGTATCCTTTGATGGATTTTTCTTGTCTTCTTGACTTCTGTCCAATTGCTATCTTCTGACTTCTCCTTCTCCATTCATCCCCTAAGTGATTTCATCTAGCTCCATGGCTTTAAGTTCCATCTATACACTGATGACTTTAAATTTATGTCTTTAACCTCTCCCTGAACTCTAAACTCATGAATCTGTTTCCTCAATATCTCTACTTAGATGTCTAATAAACTTCCCAAACTTAACAGTTTCAAAGGAAAACACTTGACTTCTGCTCTTTGTCTAGTTCTAAACTCCTCCTGAAGTCTTCACCATCTCAGAAAACGGCAACTTTACTCTTCCAGTTGTTTAAGCAATAAACCTGGATACATATTTCATTTTTCTCCACTACCAGAGTATCATGTAGTCTCTAGCTTTCAAAGCATACTCAGAATCTGATCACTTCTCACCACCTCTGCTATTGCCACATAAGCACATGCAATCATTATTTCTTCCACAGATTACCACATATTAGCCTAACTGGGCTCTCCTACTTCCATCCCTGCCCCAGTAGTCTATTTACTACAAAACATGAGTGATCCTTTAAAAAATGTCAGTCAGATCATATAACCTTTCTTTTCAAAGCAGTTTAATGGCCTCTTGGTTTTTTGTTTTTTTTTTTCAAAATAAAATCTAAAGTCTTAACCATGATCTACAAGATCCTACATAATCTGAAAATCTGCAAACACTTTCTCTACTCTCCCATCTTCAACCCCTTTAATCTTATCTCCTAGTCCAAACTACCTTCACCTCTTATTTAGATTAATAATAACTTCTTGTCTGACTGCTTCTGTCCTCACCCCCTACAGTCTTTCATTATGTGGTAACCATAATGATCTATTAAAATAAAAGACAGATCCTATAAAACCTTTTGTTCCCCATGTTCTGGTGGCTTTCCATTTCCCACAAAATAAGGGCTTCTCTGATGATCTTATAAAGAAAATAAGACACCTAGCATTCTTTCCACTCATTCTTATTTTTTATTTCAGCATTTATAACCCCTTGATATATATTTACTGACTGTCTCTCCAAAAGTATTATAAGCTTCATGAAAGGAGGGCCTTTGCTTTACCTATTACTGTTTCTCCAATGCCCAGAACAGTGCCTAATACATAGATAGCATTTGCTCTAATATCTACTGAAGAACTGATTCATTCATTCAGCAAATACATTTTGAGTGTATACAGTGTGTCAGGAACTATGCTTTGCACTGGTTACACTGCTTTACTGCCAGTGGAAGACAGGGAAAGGATTTTAGGCAAATGGTAAGATGATCTAATTGTATCCAGTAAGAGTCAAATACTAGTTTCTCTTTTTTCTTTACTAGGAGGATCTTTGTTCAACTCTTATATAAGTTGAAAGAAGTAAGATGATTTTTAAAATAGCATCTATTTAAGAAAAACACAATTTATATGAGTAGTGTTGATGATGAAGTTTATAAACATGTAAATAATAAACTCCTGTGTAATAATTTTGCTGTAGAGATCCACAGAGCAGTCATATGAGAATTAATTTCATTTCCAGTTTAATTTTTAGAGTTTTGGACTGAACTGAAATAGATAAAATAATTTAAGGAGGATGCAATGAAAGTTTCACTTTCTACTCTTGGGTTCCATGTTTCCTTCTTAGCCCCTTTTCTCTCAAGCTTGGCAATTTTTAGTGGTATGTGCACCACTTGAGACATATGTGAAAAACAAAATATGTTAATATTTTCACATGCAATTATAACTTTCTCTTGTCTTTTCTATTTTACGTTCTTACATGTAATTCTAAGAAAATCCCATAGGGATTAAAGGAAGGGAATTAAAAATTAAAAAAAAATTTTTTAACATTTATCTTTGAGAGAGAGACACAGAGTGTGAGTGCGGGAGGGACAGAGACAGAGAGATAGCTTCAGAATCTGAAGCAGGCTCCAGGCTCTGAGCCTGACATGGGGCTTGAACTCACAAACCATATCATGACCTGAGCCAAAGTCAGATGCTCAACCCTCTGATGCCACTCAGGTGCCCCTAAAGTATAAACTGTGAATAGAAATGGCAAGAAAATATTTCTTCAAGGCACATGATAGATATCTCGGCATAATATAAGCCAATGCAACTTCTATTTCATTGTTTGCTTTGTTGAAATCCCAGTAACACTTTACTCCTTCACATGTCAAAATAGTGTTTTCCTTCCTTCCTCTTCCAATTTCCTTTGATCTCCTGTTTTCTTTGTTGATCTCCTCTACCAATCACTTGCATCAAAGCAAATTTTAATTTACAATGGAGACAATGGATTTTTACAGTTTCTTGAAACAAATTTAAGATACATACATATATATGTATTTTATATATTTATGTATAAAAGTTTTCAAATTTAATATATATTTAAGTTAATTAATTAATTAATTATTTAATTAATTGAGAGAGACAGAACAAACATGAGTGAGGGAAGGGGCAGGGAGGAAGAGAGACAGAGAATTCCAAGCAGATTCTGCATCCTCAGCACATAGCCTGATGTGGGGCTCCAACCCACGAACAACAAGATTATGATCTGAATCTAAGTCGGATGTTTAACAGACTGAGATACCCAGGAGCCCCTAAGTTGTATTTTTTTATGGTCTTTTAACAATCTGTTGTCGAGCGCATCACCCAGAATTTGTCTTCTATTCTAGAATAAGGCAATTATTTAAGCTATTAAGCTTACTTATAGGAAAGAAAAAACCTACCTTTTTTCTGTATTATAAAATACTGTTTATTTCATAAGTAGAAGGATTCTGTATATACATATCCTGTTTTAACTCTGAATTTCAGTCTGAACCTCTAAGTCCTTGACTGATATTTTTATGCTCATGTCCCATTAGCACTTCAAACTCAGTATGTCCCAAACTCATGACAATCTCTCCAAATCCACTTTCTCTTCCTACTTCTGTTAAAGGTATCAGCTACCTCCCCAAAAACCCAATCTGGAAATTTTAAAGTTATCTTTGACTTTTTCAACAAAATGTTGAAGTTATTTTGGACTTTTTACTTTGGCACAAAGAAAAATTAGGCACATTCATTTAGGCACAATGCTGTGTTAGTTCTGTGATTGTCTTGGATCCATTCCTTCTTTTCCATTCCTCTGCTCCTACTCCATTTAGATCCTAATTACCCTTGGATTAGTTCCTAAATGGTTCTTGTGCTTTTAGTTTTCCCCTTTCCATTTGCTTGGCACTCTGCTGCCTACACCTTGCATTATGGGTGACCCTCAGGAAATCCTGAGATCTCTTACACTATTGTGTAGAGAATTTTTCCTTCCTAAAGGCTACTGCCCTTAGGCAAGGTGATCCAAGATCTGTGGATCCTTTCCAAAGAATAGCTTGCTTATCTGTAGTTAGTAAGGACAATATATAGTACCCAAAAGTTCTTACTGAAAATTTCATTTTGATAATATTAACTCTAATGTCTCTTTGCATTTTGAGGACCAAAGACATTTTTCATTCTAAATTTAGTCTTGCTTATTTTATATAAAGACATGCACTTATTTATATGTAAATTAAAGATTAGTGAGCAGATTGCCTTTTAGTGTCCTGAATAAAGTAAGAGAAGATAGTGATAAGAATGTTACCAGATGCTTTGAATCACATAATAAAAGCAGTGAGGCCATTTTCCCAATGTCCTTTTGAAAGCTGCAGGGCTTTGGCTATCCATCTCAGACAAACTCCTGTTTTCTTTTCTCTATAGCCAGGAGATTTTTGCTAACTGGGGATTTAGGAACTATTTAAGACAGTGGGAAATTGCAAGCCTGAGAGAAAACCCCAGTATTAAGGTAGCTTCTCAGAAGAACCTAGCACTGAAATAGACTAGGAATGTAGAGAGAATGAAATTCTTTAACTGGCCTCTGGTTTTTGGTGTTTAAGGTTATTGGGACAAAGGGCAAAGAAGGAAGACACTAAAAGTAATTTGCCACATGACTTTCTAAAATACAGCTGATAGTATCACTTTCTTTCTAAAAAAACTTTTAATAGTGCCCCACTGCTAAAACGTAAACTCCTTATCATATCATCCAAGGCCATCTATTTCCAGACTTTTCACCTATCTTTCCAGCCTTGTCTGCAGCTAAAAGGCTCTTCGAAGAAGCCATAGGCTTTCCAATCAGCATGTGCTATTTCCTTTGCCTGGAATGTTTCCTCCTGACTATGGCTCTCCTCCCAATACATCTCCTTAGTGAAATCCTATTCATAATTCAAGGTCTAAGTCGACTATCAGCTTCTCTAAGAAGCTTTAGGAACCTTTCATTTAACTGGAGGAAACTTTTTCCTTCTCATTGACTTTCTAGAACTTTAATGATAAATTTATTCATTATAAATAAAGTTATGTTATAACTTTAATTATAAATTTCACCTAGCACATGCTCCAATCTGCTGTGAGTTTTAATTAGTTTTATGCATGTCTTATCTTTCTAACTAGATTGGAAGTTTTTTGAGGGCAAGGGACTATGTCTTTCTCCTTTCTGTTTCCTCATAATACTTCCCATCATGCAAGCACTTAATGTTTGTTGTCTTGAATTAAAATAGTAGTTATTAGTATTTTTTCTTTTGTCACCCTCTTTTTTTACTAATTTCTACAAATGAACAGTCTATAGCAAACTATTATTTCTCATGTGTTTGTTCATCAAATACTTTTTGAACCTCTACAATGTGTCAGGAACTATGGTTGGCACTGGTTAAACTGCTTTACTGCCAGTCTTAATTAGTCATTAATTCAAACACCAAGTATCTATTGAGTGCTTTCTACTTCAAAGGCACTATGCCAGGAGCTGTGAGTACAACAGTGAATATAATATAATATAATATAATATAATATAATATAATATAATATATTCCTTGTCCTCAATGAGCTTGGAGTTCAGAGAAGTATAGAGGCAATTAAAATTCCATTTGATAAATGCTACACAGTCATCATTTACAACTGTAAAAATTGTACCTTGCTTGAGAGAACCTGGAAAAGGGCTAAGTGGAGCATGAAATGTAGCCCATCCTCTCCTTTCCAAGTTTTGTGCCCTTACATGGTGCTGTGTGTCCCTAAACAAAGGATGAGTTTTGATCTAATGCACACAAATTATACATATGACAGTGGGCCCAAGTAAGTAAAAGATATCCTATGAGCACGTGGAAAGGGTACTCAATCCCAGACTTGAGGAGTTAAGAGAGTTCCTTGAGAAATGGTATATAAACAGTCCTTTAAGACAAATGGTAGTTACCCAGGTGAAAAGAAGTGGAAAAAATGTTCCAAACAGAAATAAGTATGAAAAGACAGTATATAAGGAACTATGAGTAGTTAATTATTGCTGGAGTATAAGAGGGTGAGAAAAAAGCAATGAGAGATAAGCTTGGAAAACAAAGCAGAGTTCAGGTCATGAAGGGCCTTATAAATCATGAGGAGGATATGAATTTTATTTTGAAGGCAACAGAAGGTCACAGAGGCATTCGTGACATTGATCAGATTTACATTTCAAAAAGCTCACCCTGGTTGTGGAGTAGAACCGGGGAAAGGGGATGGCAGGCAGGCAGGAACAGAAGTTGCAGTTGTATTGGTGGTCTGAGTTAAGACAGGTGGGGAGTAAGGATGACAGAATTTCAGATCTAGCTAGCAGGGTGATAAGACAAACAATTTTTTATACAATTCGTTGTCACTTAATCAAGAAGGTGAGATAATTCGCTCTTTCATTCAAACAGACTGGGTGGTATGGAGACAGGCATAGGAACTTTGTAGTTAGCATAGAGTTTCAATCAGGGTTCTGTTGTTGGTTTGCTGTGGGATCTTGGGTAAGTCACTTAGCTCTTTTGTCCTTAATGTCCTTGCCTGTTAAATGTGTAATAATAATACACTTGAAGAGGACATTTATGGTGCTATGAGAAGATTAAACTACATATCATATGTATAACTGTTTGATTCATAGTAAATACTATAAGCTTGTTTCCTTCTTTCCTCTCTTCCTCTTTCCAATCAATCCATTAATTGGAGAGCCATTTACAACACCTTGCAATTGTATAGATTCAAACTTAAATAGCAGGTTTGTCCCTACAGGGGATGTAAGGTGGGGTTTACAGTATTTATGATGAACTGTTTATAACAGAGCAGTAATTTATACTACTAACTTTTACTGTTTACTGGGTCACATATTTTTAGCAATTAGATGAAAGCTATGGATCTGCTCTCCCTCTCTCTCTCAAAAAAAAGACACATATGTACAACAACTTACAGATAATTTCAATTAGTTCAAAGACCTACTAAAACTTATGAAGGACTCTAGGTTAAGAAGCTTTCCTTTAGGGGCACCTGGGTGAAGTGTCTTGACTTCAGCTCAGGTCATGATCTCATGGTTCTTGAGTTTGAGCCCTATGTGGGACTCTGTGCTGAGAGCTTAGAGCCTGGAGCCTGCTTTGGATTCTGTGTCTCTCAGAATTTACGTTCCTCCCCCATTTATGTTCTGTCTCTCTCTCTCTCAATAAATAAATATTAACAAAAAAATAAAAAAATAAATTTTCCTTTGAAATAATTCATTTGATTTTTAATTTATGATAGTTGAAAGTGACCTAGTGTTTATCCATATGACAATTGGGATCTTCCTGTGAATTTACAGATTAGTGTTGAACAACAGCTCATACTTTCAAACAAGCCCTCTTAGGAACAGCTATGTGGATTTTTTTTTTTTTTGAAAAGTTTACACGAAGAAAATAGTAGAAAACATTTTTAGACATGACATAAAAATCTTTTTGAAAACCGTTCTTATTCTAATAGAAAAAAGTGTACTGGTTCATACTAGAGAATAAACCTCTTCTGATAAAATTCTGTCATCTAATACCATCATGCATCAGGAGCTCTAAAGAGCCTTGTGGTACATTTTCCTTTGACCTGCAATCCTTGGGACCAGAATCTGAGCAACAATCATTTATCAACTTTTGTTTATACTGGACAACTGAGAACAGTAAACCCAGCCACTGGTCATGTTACACACCATATACTATGCTCTGAAAATAATGTATACAGTTAAAAACTCAGATTCAAAACAGTTAGGGCTACGATGGATCATAGCCAAGTTCCAACTTCTGTAGGTCAAGTGGGAGGGCAACTATGGTTAGTTTCTTATTCAGCCACAGACATTCCTGTGGTATGGAGTAATTAATTAAATGGTGGGTTGTGGAGGGCAGGGTGGGTATGTAGAATAACACATACTTAGACAAGATAACTTTCATCCTGTGACAGGCCATGAATATAGGTGCCAGAGATCACAAGATTCAGATGGTGACTTGGTAGTTTTTCCTGGAAATTGGAAATGAGTTTCCTCTGTCTTTTTAAAAAACTGCTTGTACACATAATATATCCAGTAAAGATGTTTAAAAAACAAAGTTTGAGGTGTTTTAAGGCCCTCTTTACTACAGCTCCTACACTGCTTTTTACTTCACAAAACCTTTGAAAGCCAATGAGAACAGGAACTCGACAGGGCAGGTTTTAGCTGGGTGGTCTTTTAAAGTAAGCTATCCTCCATGTAACAATGCAGAGCCATACAGATGAGTTTTCAATGTTACTTGTAAGACTCATATTATGTCTAGTGTGTTCAAGCCACATTAGTATCTAAAATGTTTCCTTATAATCTGCTATGAACCCACAGACCAAACATCTGCTGACAAGAAGGCAAAGAATAAGACAGGAAGAAAGCCAAGTTTAACCATAGCCAGTGCTTATGGGTCTAACAAGACCAAGAAAGAATTCCTTGCGTATTTGGAACTCATAAAAGAGACCCACTTTCCATTCTTTGCCAAAATGTTAAAAATGTTATAATGAGGCCTAACACATTTTCTGACAGGTAAGATATCACATTCAAAGTGGTTTAAAAGTCTCACATTAATCTCTAGAACTAGGTAGATATTATCTGGAGCCAGAGAAGTTTATTTACTATGGGAACAACACATGCTGAATTGCTTAAAGTGTTTTCAGAATGAGCACTCTTCCATGGGATGAGAGTGTGGAAGCCTCACATTACTGTAGTACAAACTAACTTCCAATTTAACATCGAAAGACCAAATAACACCTTGGCCACCAGGGGAGTATAAATAAACATAAGTGGACTATTATCTTATTTAAAAAACAGCTACAATGGCATGCTTTCTTATTATAAATATAATCATTTTTAGTTGATAATAGATGCGGTATTTTAAACTTAATCCTTACTTGTCATGTGTAGAAAGTATCGGGACACTCTGTTCAGTCATAGAATCTCCACAAAGATCATCTCTTGTCCAGGTTTCTGAATCAACTGTTATCCAGAAATATATGTTTTGCTCTTTTCTGTTTGTTTATTTTGTTTTGTTTTGCAGGAAAGAATAATAGCAATTAATAGCATACACAGCTTATTATTGCCACTGGCGGTTATGTTCTCAGATGAATATTTCTTTTGATGATAAAAGAAAACACTGATTTTATGCCAAGAATATAACATTTTAAAGGAAAGACAAGCTGTTTCTAATATTTTTCCAAAGCGTTGACAAAACAGAGTAAAATGCAAAGATTCTTTCAACTTCTTTCTTAGATAACCTTTTGAATGGGATATACTGGCAGGGATGAAATTTTAGTGGTCTTATAACCACAAAATATAATCTGGATGGATAGTTATAAAGTCTATGTGTTTCAGTGACTAACACAACAATATTATGTTTACAGTTTGATTTTTTTTTTTTTAAGGATTCACTAAAGGTAAGAAACACCAACTGGAGTTTCATTTTATTCTTGTCCATGTTCTTGGCCATTTTCCAGTCTGGCAGCCATCATTAGCTCTACAGCAGGATTTCACTACATTCTTTCTCCAGAGGGGAAAAACAAGTACCCCATAACACATTAAAGCACGCTCCTCTGCTATCATCATCTTCCTTAAACATTATAATTTACTTCTAGGAAAGAGGTGGATGCACAGTGGTATTTTGTTCAGGAGAGATACATGAGACTTTGAATTGAGGTGGGTAGTAGGATAGTGTGAGTAATGGTTGCTGTATGAAAACAAATCATACAGTTCCTCTTAGGTAATGTTTCATTAATATTTAAAAAATCAAAATTTCCTTTATATCTGAGAAATCTAATCAAGGATATAACAATGTTCCTTCCTGTGGGTTCATTAAATCCATAATTTGGCTGGTGGACTTCTCTCTGCCTCCCCCTATTGATCTGAATAGTTACTGCCTTAATTCTCAGATTGATTCACAAACTCTCTGAGATTAATTCAGCACATTTCGGTTTTAGAAGAGATATCTTCTATGATGCTTTCTGTACAGATCATGTTGCCATTTTTTTTTCTAAGCCCAGGAAATCGAATTCCAGTTTAACAACTGAAGATGTAGTTTCTTATGTGAATTTTAAAAAGATGATTATCTCTGCAGTGATGAGAATGAGACCTTTCCATCTTTTTCATTTCAAATGTTATACGAAGCCTGAATTGACTTTACCCTTGTTTTGATACAGAGGTCTTCCTACTCCCATTAACCCTGCCAATACTTGCAGTCTGCATCTGTTTGATTTGTCAAGTTAACTCAGCCACACAGCAGCAAGGATCAGCACAAAATCTGACTCACCCTTGGAGCATTAGTACACAGTTTTGAGACTCAGGAGTCCACTTTCACTCACTTAAGACTACCTGACATTCCTTGATGCTGGCACAACATTGTTCTCAGAATACCTGCATGTGCTTGATTATATAATAGCTCACTGTTTTATTTAACCTGTAGCGTTAAGGTGAATTAAAGATTACCTGACAAGTGAGATTCAGTAGGACCTGGTACAGGGAGCCTCTATATGGTACCTTAATTAAACTAAGTTCTTTTGTAGTCCTGTTTTTTTGCCCTGTTCAGGAGAAAAGCAATGTTTTAGCCTGGTAAGAAATGGCAGATACTAAAGGTTTCCTGGTGTATTTAATGTGGAAGCTAGGCCAAATACAAAAAGTCTTATGAAGTAGTAATTACAAAGAAACCAATAAATTGTTAATCAATTGTAATTATAGGAAATAGTTAATGAATACATAAATAAAACAGGATCAGGTATCTTCCAATTACAGTTACTCAAGTACAAAAATAAGCTATAATTCTCAGATCTGTTTTGCCCTCTCCTATTTCACTGCAGACAATATATTCAATACACTTGGCCATTATAGAGTAAATCCTTCATATATGTAATTCAAAAGACATTCTGGTTCTAATTTGTATGTCAAATGGGTGATTTTAATACTGTCATTCACTAGACAAGTATCTCATTTTTTCTTTCTTGCAGTTGTTCAATGACATTTTGCTAGGTGTTAAACACTGAGAACCCTTTTCATTATTGAGCTATATATACTCTATTTCATTTAATATTTTCATTTGTTGGATTTTCAGTCTAGCTCTTTTACTAGACCTTAACAGAAGATGTAAAACTAGAAAAATTACAGTCAGTGCCTACTTTTGTAAATAAAAAATTCCCTACTCCAGATATGGGTTTGACATAAAAATCATAAACATTTACAAAGATAATTTGTAACTGTACTAACTAGAATTGGTACCTCTGCTTTCTTTTCACAGCATTCAACTGTGGCTTTCTTAATCTCTTCAAAATAGGACTCTGCCAGCTGCTGGGTGCAATACAATGATTTCAACCTGTTACTTGTTTGGAAATCACTGTTTCTTTCGTGCTTTTGATTTTTAAAAAAATATTCATAAGGGAAAAAAGATGAGACTCAATAAGAACAGCTCTTATATGAAAGAATGTCCGTTATGACCAAAAACTGTAGGGCTCAGATGAACTGTGGGCAGTGGGGTATTCTGAACACATCAAACTCTAGAACTTTTTAAAAACTGCTATTTTAACCATTTTAGGTGTACAATTAAGTGGCATTAAGTACGTTCACAATGGTGTAAATTGTTACCACTAGTTATTTCCAAGAATTTTATCATCCCAAATAGAAACTCTGTATCCATTAAGAAAAACTGCCATTCTTCCCTCTCTCAGTTCTTAGTAACACTAATTTACTTTCTGTTTTCATGAATTTGCCTATTCTAGGAAGTTTATTTAACGTGGAATCACAGAATATTTGTCCCTTTGTATTTGGCTTATTTCAACTTAGCATGATGGTTTTAAGGTTCATCTATATTGTAGCATGTATCAGAACTTCATTCCTTTTTAAGGCTGAATAATATTACACTATATAAATATAGTGTGTGTGTGTGTGTATATATATATATATATATGTATATATATATATACCACGTTTTATCTATTCATTCATCTGTTGATAGACACTTGGGCTGTTGCCACCTATTGGCTATTCTAAATAGTGGTGCTATAAACACCGGTATACAAGAGTGTATCTGTTTGAGCCCTTGTTTTCAATTTTTTTTGGTATTTACCTAAGAGTGGAATTGCTGGTCATAATGTAATACTAAGTTTACATTTTGAAAGAACTGCCAAACGTTAAATCGATTTCTACAGAAGTTGCATTAGTTTACAATCCCACCAGCCTTGAGCCAGAGTTCCAATTTCTCCATACCCTTGCCAACAGTTGGGTGTGAAGTGGTATCTCACTGTGGTTTTGATTAGCATTTCGTTAAAGACTAATGATGTCAAGTATGTTTTCATGTATTGTTGGCCATTTGTATATCTCCTTCACCCCTAGCACCAAAGGGAGTGGGGGCTGGAAAGACAGTAGTTAGAGAAGGCTTCCTGGAGAGAAATTTTAACCTTCAGTAAAGGGATTCAGCAAACCTGAGAATTTTTGAGGGAAGAATACAGACAGATAAATAAATATCTTTGACTCTTTCTCTCTCATAAGTTGTTATAACTACCCATTAGCTCTCTATAGCTAGAAGCCAGAGAATATGGAAGCCAGTCTCCTACGGCAGAGAGCAGGGTGAATAAGTGTGTAGAGTGGATCTAAAAAGAAAGGCAGAACAAATCGAAGCTATCCAGCACAACCATGGATAAAGAGAATTCCAGTAAAGAGACTTTAAGTGGAGATGCTTCCAGCTTACCTGGTGGTAGGAAGAAAGCATTAGTAAAGTCATACAGATCTGTATAGCAGGTTAAAAGATGATGGAACAGCATAAGTAAATAAATACCTTAAGTTCCTTTTAGCCTCACAAGGAAAAAAAAATTATTAAGATCCATCTCTCTACAAATACTTAAGTCATATCTCAAAAATAATTTCCTGATGTTGTACTGAAGCACTAATACTGAGCATACAACTTGTTCAGTCATTGTTGTCTACAAGCATTAATGACCATGGAGTTTGAAGACAAAGGAATTATTCATGATAGTACCTGGTCTCTGATAAGGAAGACATTGGCTAATTTATTCATAATGTGATGGCTCTTAATTTATTACTATAGTTTTAAATGTTTATTTATGTATTTTGAGAGAGAGAGATTGCATGAGCATGCAGAGAGAGAGGGAGAAAGAGAATCCCAAGCAGGCTCCATGATGTCAGCCCTCCAAGTCTGGGCTTGATCTCACAAACTGTGAGGTCATGACCTGGGCCAAATCTAGAGTCAGAGACACCCACCTGCCCCATTTATTACTATTATTATCATATACTGTTATTACTTCATCTAAATAGTCATGCCTCCAGATTTCTTTCACATTTTGGACCTGCAAATTTATTTGCACTATGACTATAGCATTTCACAGTGTTTTGTGTATAACAAATGACAAATGCTTTATAATTGATAACTTAATGAAAGAAATGAATTATTTATTTACATATATATATGTTAAAACCTTTTTGGTAACATTAGAACATAAATCTAGAGATTAGTACAATACAATGAATAGGATGCTTGAAAACATTTGGCATATTTAAGAATATTAAATTATATAGGGTCTACTTATTAGATAATCATCTTTCAAATGGTGAGTACTTTATAACATATCTTAAGCTTGTTAGCTTGAAGAGCATAAAAGTTTATTTCAGGTCTTGGTTTCATACACTGCGAAGAACTACTGTGATCAGTGAAAAGTCAGAATAAGCCTAGTTAAAAACAAGTAAACAGGTGCGCCTGGGTGGCTTAAGCATCTGACTTCTGCTCAGGTTATGATCTCATGGTTTGTGAGTTTGAGCCCTGTGTTGGGCTCTGTACTGAAAGCTCAGAGCCTGGGGCCTGCTTTGGATTCTGTGTCTCCTTCTCTCTGTCCCACCCCACTTGCGATCTGTCTCTCTGTCTCTCAAAAATGAATGAATGTTGAAAAAAATTAAAAACAAACAAGCAAACAAAAAACAGGTTCAGTGGCAGCATTTAGACTCAAAAGCCTTAAGAACTCACTGAGTTAAGGGTATGGCCTATGGAGTCACATGGACTCATGTTCCAATCCTGGCTCTGAGACAGGCAAATTAAAACCGAGTCTAAGTTTTTCTCATATGTAAAATGTGTAGAATAATATCTCCCTCATAGAATTGTTGTGAAGAATGAAATAACATATGAAAAGTACTTACTACTTACAAAGACCAGTCAATAATTAGGATTATTATCATTGTAAGGATTTCTTCTTACAGCTGTCTATTACTTGGAACACAGAAATATGTGCTTCTCAATAGTACTTCTGTGGCTTGAATGTACTGATATTCATTGTAATTGAAAATTGATATTTTTCAGTGGAATGATATGGCAATACAGATTAATGCAGCAGCAGAATTACGGTAGTAATTTATTATTATTATTATTTAACAATTTACATAAAAATAATTTAGATACCAAGACTTTAGTTCTAAAATGCTCTCATTTACTTAAAATTGCACATTTGTCATTTAGTATTCTGACTTTCTCTGAAATAGGTGTTTTAAATTGTTCCCTGTCAGCTGTCAGATATAATTATATAAAAGGGAAAGTGAGTGATATATGACATAATTAATATCCACTCAGATCCTTCTTTAGTATGGCCAATTAAGCTTCATTATCAAGGCTGACCTTCATTTAGTGTTAAAAACCAATGTTACTGTGAGCCCTGTAACTTTTGAGACAAGGATGCTTAAAAGGCCTATCACCAAAAGTTTTAAAGTTCTCATCTGACTACCTTTCTGGATTATTCAGTACATAGAGACACTAAGGAATGTACATATTAGTGGGGAATATTTTATCTCCATTGCTCATTTCTTTGAGAAGGAAATTTTTCTAAGTACATTCCTTACTTTCCTTTTGTCCCTCTGTTTACTCTGCCCAGGGTAGTGATCTATTTGATTGGCAAATTTGGGAAGGCCCTGTCTTGCCCTTCTTCCTTTTGGGAATGAGCTACCTGCAGGGATCAAACTACCTGGGCTGCTTTTCCAGGAGCAGATCCTTCCCTCTCTTTAGAGAGAGGGCCTGTCCTGGCTCAGTGTTGCCCCTATCTAGATATGTTCACCAATTCTGGGGGATTTGTGAGTAAGCCCATTTGTTCTCATACTAAACTATATTCTCTAACTTGTCTTTTATAAAAAGCAATGGTCATATTTTGGACCTCCATATGCCACTCTTTGTTTTACTTTCAATCTGCTTAGAACATAGGGGAGAGGGCAGACATTTTATTTTTTCACATACTCCTTGTATCTAAAAGTGGATATCCTCCCAGAATTCTCTATCATCAAAGAGCTTTGAGGGGCACCTGGGTGGCTTAGTCGGTTAAGCGTCCGACTTTCACTTGGGCATGATCTCGCGGTTCGTGGGTTCGAGCCCCGCGTCGGGCTCTGTGCTGACTGCCAGCTCGGAGCCTGGAGGCTGTTTCAGTCTGTGACTCCCTCTCTCTCTGACCCTCCCCTGCTCACGCTGTCTCTCTCTCTCTCTCTCCTAGAAATAAATAAAACATTTAAAAAAAAAAAAAAGAGCTTTGAGTCTATAGTAGATAAAATCCCCAAATCCAAAAATTCTATTATGGTCAGCTTTCAGAGCCTCTAGTCAAGCCCCACTATGCTTCTCCAATGGAAGGAATTAAAGCTATTTCTACGCAATTTCAGAAAGGAGTTCAAAAACAACAAAAAAACCCCACCTTAGTCTATCATTTGGATCTTTCTAAATTCACTATGGATCCTAATGTTGCACAATGAGGGAAAAGCATTAATTCTTTTACTGGGAAAAAGTAGACAAACTCTTCTATAGACAGATAGGCAAAGCACATTTGCTTTATGACCAACTCCTAAAGACATATACTTTTAGACAAACTATTATAAGAGACAGGTAGATAACACATCATTACATGACTATGACGTTTCTGAGCGCACTTACCTCTGCTGTATGCTTTGCCACATGCCCCACAATGACAATGACCTTCCCTTTGAAGCTCTGGAGCACAGCAGTGAAAGGGCCCTGGGTAAGTTCCCCTTCTGCAGTGAATGCAGCGCTGAATGGAATGTTGATGCTGCCTGAAATATGACCCCGAATAAAACTGAGAAGGAAAGTTAAGGAAAACAATTATTTGTGTGTGGACTTGAGTGTGGGAGGGAAACTCACAGAGGTAATTGATCCACAGGAGATAGTATGTTAAAATTTAATACAAATGGAGACCAGACTTAAAAATTCCCTGAGCAGACAAAACTTGTTTAGTCATATAAGGAAAGTTTAGTTAGCTTATTTTGCAAGACAAGTGAGACTAACTTAACTTAGGACACTTCTTGCTTATGCCTCTGAAAATCATACGCAAAATTTAAATTGTTCCCCCTAATTGTTCTGAGGTGACTCCTAACCAATTTCCTTTCATTTAAGAAAATTCTAATATTGTAACCAAAATGAAAAATAAGCAGTCACTACCTCCACACTGAATAAGCTGCTTTATAACAATATGCCCTGAGCCTCATTCTATTTTTGTTTGAGTGCTACTGATTTGTAGTCTGTCTTTTTGGTATGTGCACAATAAACTTTTACTATTTACTATTTCAGTGATTCATTGGTTTTACTTGTTTTTTTTTTTTTTTTTTTTACTTTTTTCCCCCTGAACTTTTGAAAGTTCTAAACATCTTGAATGCTCATGATGTTGAATACTCATCTTGAGTGTGTATTTTATCTAAATCAGTAAGGTACTGCTAAGGAGGGGAAAAAAAGCTAAATGTGAAAATAGAACTGAAAAAAGAAAGGAAAAAGATGAGTCAAAAACTTAAAGTAGACTTTCCTGATTAAATGAAGTATTGTAAAAGTCATCAGAATGTAGCAAATCAATGGCAATCACATGGGTTGCATAATATTGATGGCTCTCGGTTTATTACTACTGCCATGATTATTTTACAGCTCTGAAAGTAAACTGGATATTCTCAGATCTAACCTGATACTTCAAAGCCTATCTACTTTGGGCAAATGATTGTAAATGGGATTATGTTTAGAATTGTTAGGTCATCAGCACTGGTTGGAAACACTTCTGTTGTTGGCTGTTTCTCAAGTAAACTTAACTGACATTTCCATTCTTTCCAATTTTTTGTTCTCTAAAGGTATAATGTGTTATTATATTTGTATGTTAGAAGGGTGCTTATGATTTCATTGAGTTTTACTTTTAATTTGGTAACTAAAAGCATATATTAGTTTCAAATATTTAGTAATATCATATGATCTTAAAGAAAAAAATATATGTCTCCAACTAAGGCACAGTATATTTCAAAAAGTAGTAGATGATGAAATCAGAGAGGCAAATTAATAATTATGAACTCAGTCTTCTGACTATTCTCAAAGTATTTAAATTTCTGTTAGAAATGTGAGATTCCTTTTTATATCATTATTTATTATCTGCTCCTGCCACTAAATGCCATGAGTTTAACACAGTGTGCTTCCTGGACTTTACAGATTTGTTATAAAAATTTTACAGGGGTGTCTGATTGCTCCAGTTTGTAGGTTTATCTTTAGAATTCTACTTCGTTTTTTCTTTCTCATTAAATGGTGAAAGGGGAAACTGAGGCTCCTACTCTCAAGAGTGATAGAATATGGAAACCAACTTGACAATAAACTATTTGTATAAAAAAATAAAGTGAAGTTGCTTGCAAAAAAAAAAGTGATAGCAAAGATTGATCATGTGTCTTACATTCAAAATTTTCTAGTCAGTTGCTGCTTGATCATTTTTTCTTTAAAGAAAACATTTGGCATTAATAATGAAGGAAAGAATTACAAAAAAGTTTTGAAAAATAAAAAGAGAAGTAGACATTAGCACACCAGTGTACATTGTTTAGTTTGAGTCTTCTTGAAAGGACAAAGAATGTATAATCATGGGCAGATCACCCTGGATTTCATCAGCACTAGGTTCTCAAACATTTATAATTACTCAGTATCCTTAATTGCAGTTTTTATGAACAGTCAGAGCTTTGTTCTCAGCATATAGTTACTCTGACAGTACTTTTATCTTCAGTTAGGACATACCTTAATATGAACATTCTTGATGCCACAAACCAAGAACCTAACAACTCAAATATTTTCAGCAAATGATTCTATACCTGCCATTCTGAATCAGTTGCCAGAGAGAGTCTCTCTGTTTATCAAACAGCCCTTATCAACTGTGAACATTTTTTTTTCTTTCTGGTGCTGTTAAAGTAGCAAAAACAATATAAGTCAATCCGAGTCAAGCAATGTAGTAGACATATTTGGGGTGCTTGCTCCCACTTTCTTGTTTGAAAGAGCCCCAACCACTGCTCCTAAGAAAGGGTGAGCCTAGATTGCCCTGGTTGTATCAGATGATCCTTCCACAATCATCACCGACAGTATAGTAGGGAAGAGGAGGGTGAAGGTGGATAGTTGATGCAGACTGAGCCAATCAGACTCTCTCCTTTGAAAGTCAGAAATAAAAGAGAAAAGACAATGCTTAGACTGTGATAAGCTTTACAATGTAAGTTACGTTCGAGTGCCTTATATATACAATTTGTCAGCCACATATTAGAAAATTAGTGACTTTAAAAATAATATTTATTTTTACAGGATAAATTCTATAAATATTTGGCTTGAAAAAGTACTCCTCTGTACCAAATAGGCAAAATCTAAAATCTGTATCTAAAACCATATAAGAACACTTAGATGATTTTGTGAATCAGTATCACCACCGATTTATTATGTGCTTTTAAAGATTTCAGTCCAAATTGCCTTTTAGTCACTAGAAGTAAGTCATAAACTTGTTATTATCCTAGAGTTTTCTGTTGGCTGTGCTTTATAGTTTTATTTTTTAAAAATCCGTATTAAATGTTAAAATGCTGCACAAAATATGATGGCAGCAGAGACTTTTTTGGGAAGAAGAAAATTATAATCCAAAATGCAAAGCCATTCCAAACCTTTTTCAGGCTATCTCAACATTTTGAAAGATAAGGCACAACAGAAATAAAACTTTAAACCACATTTCCCCTATTCTTAGTTTAGTTCAATCAAAAAGTCCTGGAAAACATTTAAAAGCACTCATCCAAGAACACTCTTGTCATAAAACTTCTAGTGCAAATAAGATTAGGTAAGTGCGAGTGCTCTTAAGGTGGTCCACCCTCTATATATCTATCCTTAACTACATGGTAAATAGCAGAGAAGAATAAGATTGGCCTAGTTACATATTAATACATTTACCATGAACATTACCTTTGGTTTAAGTAAGCTGAACAATGAAGACAATTTTGATTTAAGGATATAGTGTCCTTGGTAATTAAGTTTCTCTGTCTCCATTACAAATTCTCATGTGAAACAGACATCATATGATGAAGTAGAACTCCTTTATGCAATTTCTAAACATGTGAGAGGCTGCCAGATTATATTGTAAAGGTAGATAGTTGACTACTTTTCTTATTTTCTGAGTCCTCCATAATCATAATAAAACATTAGGTTTATCTGAAAACATTAGGTTTATTTGTATATTTTGTGTTAGCTAGACACAATAAGTAAAGAGTGAGATAGAAGACAGTTTCTGACATCTAGTGACTCTAATTCTCAAAGTTGACTCTTATTTGTCCTGGGCAAAATATGGCAAGGAGAACAAAATGACAGAGAATACACATCTGAGATAAATACTTTCTCCATGCTCTAAGAACTTCCGTCATATTTAACTGTATTGCAGTGGGAGACAAGTGTGTATAGGTCCCTAATACTAAAGCAGTATTAGAGATGAATATGCAGCAATACATATTTTAGGATTATGACTGTCACCCCATTGCTTTCCTCATATTCTAGACAAAAATTTAGATTCTCTGCATGTGTCTTTCGTATTTAAAAAAGCTATTGCTTGGCAGCAAAACAGATATGGAGTAACAATACTCGTACTCACAGAGGTTCTATACTGAGTATATTGCCCAACAGCTACACACTATGCTACTGTAGAAACTAAGAACTTAAAAAGTGTCAGCTTCAAAGTACCCAATTTAGAATCTAGTAAGGCAATAAGCCAAAGTACTTATGTGATAATTAGCTCCAATCATATATACATCTAACAATGTCATCACAATTTTTCAGATTGATTTTGGCAAAAGTGGCAGTGGCACTCATAAACAGTAACTTTTTAACCTAGCAGTGTTCATAAAACATTTTTACTGTTAGGATTTTTGATGACCTATTTGAAGGAATTAAAAGATAAAAGACACGATTAAAGATATCCACAGAAATTACAATAGGACCTCTGCTATGGAACAATAGAAGCTATAAAAACAGTTATTATAGCCGTCACCTAGTCAGCTATTCGAATCAAGTTGTTACTACATTGATTACACTCTGTGATATATTCTAGTAAATATCACCTTTCTTTGGGAACTAGTGACCCTACCCTGTCTTGCAGTAAGCTGTTCCTCTTCCCAAAAACGTATCATTCAGCTCAACATTCCATCTGACAGACGTTACCAAAAAGCATTCAAGTGTATGCATATAACAAAAATAAATATTTACATTAAACAAAATCTGGTAGTCCAATTTACAAACAGATCACAACAAATACTTTAAAATATCTGTGACAAAAGAGTTGGATTATTAGAATAGTATTAATAGATAAGGATGACATACATTTTTGTTTTTTTTCAACTCTCCTCTCCTCTCAGAAATTCATCGTATTTACAATGTTGTTAGACTAAAACTCCTCCTGTTGAGAAACCTTTCATGGCTGCCTATAGAACAAAGCCCTAATTTCTAAGTTCAGCCCTCATGAATAAGACCTACTTCAATTCCAAACAAACCAAATCATATGCTGTTTCCAGGATATGTCCTGCCTACCTCCTGTACTTTTCTGTCTAAATACCTTTTCTCATTATTTTTGAGTGTCCAAATATTATTCATCCTTCAAGTGTTTCCCCCATGAAATGCTCTATCGATCGATCGATTGATCGATCGATCTATCTATCTATCTATCTATCTATCTGTCGGCTTAAGCAATAGACATTTATTCTCTCACAGTTCTAGAAAACAGAAGTTCAAGATCAAGGTTGGCAAGATCGGTTCCTTCCTAGGGTTGCAAGGGAGACTCTGCTCCAGGCCTCTCTCCTAGCTTCTGGTCATTTGCTGGAAGTCTTTGGTGTTCCTTGGTTAATACGTACATCACCCAGATCTCTACCTTCATCTTCACATGACCTTCTCCATGTGTGTGTGTCTGTGTCCAAATTCTGCCCCCCCTCTAAAAAATTTATTTTTTAAAATACAAGGTAGTTAACATACAGTGTAGTATTGGTTTCAGGAGCACACCAATACTTTAAACAATTTATAGGATCTGTATTTACCTCATCTATGGAATTCTTATAATGCTTTAATACAGTGCTTAGAATATATCTTATATATTTGCTAAGTAAATGAATTTCAGAATTGTGTCAAACCTAGAATAACTTGTATCAGCACCAAATGTGTTAAATACCTCCTGGCCTTCCCTAGCTAGTGGCACCACCATCTTTCAATACAGCAAGTGTCATGATGCAGAATTCTCTTTGTTAACACACAGTATGAGAAAAGGGAAAGAAATAGCAACAAAAGCCATTTCTCTGGATTTTCTCCAGCATAGGTATTAACCCAAAGGGTTCATGAAAATTGATTTTAGGGATAATCTAGAGATCTCACCCTTTGTAACTGCAAATATGGAGAAATGCTTACACACATCAAATCTCTGGGTGATTCCATCCTTCAGGTCTTGCCTGCATCATTACCTCCACTCTCACCCTTCTTCCACAATGCTTTAATCTCTCCAAGATACAAATGCGAGCATGCCACTTATTGGATAAAATTCTTTAATACTTTCTCACAGTCTTTGGAATAAATCCCAAATTTCTTAGCATCATATGCAACATTCTCCATGAAGCTGCCTTTGCCTACTCTAGAGTCATTTCCTACCCTCATGTATTCCAGCAATGCATATCCAGGGTACTTATAATTTCCTGAATGTATCTTTCTCACCCACTCTGTGCACTCATACAGTATGTTTTTTTCAGTTTAAAATGCCCTTTATCTCTTCATTACTGGGGTAACTTCTACTTTTCTTTCAAAACCCATCTCAGGTATCAACTGCTTTGGGTGACCATTCTTACATTCCTCCTTCTGGGTGTGCCTCAAAAATAGAGCATTTAACACTGCATTGTAGCTATTTATTTATTTATATTAAAATGTTTACTTATTTATCCTGGGGGGGGGGGTGCAGAGAGAGAGAGAGAGGGAGAGCAAGAATCTTGAGCAGGCTCTGCACTGTCAGTGGGGACATTCCAGCAATGGGTACCATATAGTCTCACATTACACAAGGTCCATTCAGATATGGAAATACAACTAGCTAGAAATTTTAATTCAGGTAGCTTGAACCTAGACCCAAATGGGATGGAAAAAATCCTACTAAACCTTTTATATCTATTCTGCTCTTAACACAAGTATTTCTGAATTACTTTGATTTCAAGCATATGAGAATAACATTTGTTCAAAGTATCTGTTTACAGATAATATCAGTTGGACCTATGTTTACAAGACTAACACCAGTCTTAATATGAACTCTAGAAAATTTGAAATTCTCACTATTTAGAACCATTAACAAAAACAACAGTTTGGCTTGTGTATTATCTTTGAAACTATTAATGTTATTTATGCCACCATATGAGAAACACTTTCTATCTCCTCTTTAAAATATGCAATTATTATTTGCTCTGAAATTCCTGTAATTTGTATTAGAACAGATATCACTGACTTAAACCTTTACCTAGATTAACATTTCATGTTTCTTTCCTTTTTTTAAAAAAATTATCTATTTTGAGAGAGAGAAAGAGTGTGTGTGAGTGGACCAGGAGCAGAGAGTGAGTGAGAGAGAGAATCCCAAGGCGGCTCCATGCTGTCAGTGCAGAGCCTGACACAGGGCTTTATCCCATAAACTGTGAGATCATGATCTGAGCCAAAGTCTAGAATCAGATGCTTTACTGACTGAGCCATCCAGGTGCCCCTTATGTTTCTTTCTTATAAAAACAAAAATAAAATATGATTTCAATAGAAACTTAGCTGTTTAGTTCCACTGACACGAATTGTTCAACTCTTATATTAAGAATTTAGACTAGATTATCTCCAGGCTTCTTATTTGAAAGTTGGGATTACGTCTTTATTGTCAAGTGGGTAAAGTCCATCTTCATGTTCTCACATTTTACTTTTCTGTATTTCTCACCCCTACTGGTCCCTACTGAACTTAGGAGTAGTTCCTTCAGACTGCTGATATTCTTCTCCTTACTTACTATCATAAAAATTGATAATGGATTAAAATATTGCCTCTTGCAGGGTATTTGTATTTTAACTGGGAATATTTACATTCTATGCTAAATGACTAAAGCTTTAGCAAAATTTCAGATGATGGTGTTCAGGGTACACTATTCCTAAATACGCATCTTGGTATACTGAATATTTTAAGCTGAAGAAATGGCATGTGCAGAAAGGACTTTGTGAGCTTTCTCTGAATCAAGACATAAAACTCTCAGCTGAGAAGTGCCTTCCCTCTACTCAGAGGGTAGAGACATCCTTATCTCTAGGACAGAGGGACACTGACAGGAATCTGAACAAACAGGCCTTACTAAGTTTCCTCTAGTGTAACTAAATTTAGCACACACTCTCATTGCCCTACCACATTTTCCTGCCACTGTCTTCTCCTCATCAGACCTGGTATAAAAACTCTCAGGTTTAACCCTCCTTCAGATCTTTCCCTATGAAGGCTCCCATGCCATGTAAAACTTATATTAAATAAATTTTTATATGCTATTCTCTTGTTCATTTGTTTTCTCCTACAGAATCCCAGCCAAGAACTTAGAAGGGTAGTGGAAAAAGATATTTTTTCCTCCCTTACACATATGGAGTGTTTTAGGGGGTGATAAGGCTGTCCCTTAAATTCACTGGTAGGCAGCAACTTACTTTGTTGAAAGATGACTGCCTCCCTTCCTTTCATAAACAATCATTTCAATTATTTTACATAAGTAAAAAGAATGAGATAAAACTTAATTTTAGGTTCTTAATCTCCTGAAACACCAAATTCAGGAAACAAAATTTTCACCTCTATGAAGATATAAGAACAGCATTGGCCAAATTTTCCCATTTAAGTGATCTATAAAAGCAAAATAGAGGATAAAAATTATATAGGGAGACTATAAATAATTGGCAAAATATTATAAGAAATACTTCAAAAATAACTTATTTTCTTTGAGGGAATGAAAAGGTATTAAAGTTACTTTTTTCCTCCCTCTAATGTATAGGACTACATTTTGTCAAAGGAGAAATAAAATTATTTAAAAATATACTAGTATTAAATATTTATTATTTCATAGAGAGAGAGATAAAGTCACATAAACCTCAGAGTTTAATTGCAAACATTTACTTTGGTCAGAACTAAGAGCTACCTGACACAAGGGAAACAAAAGCAAACATGAACTATTGGGATAAGTCAATACAGAATGGGAGAAGATATTTGCAAATGACATATCTGATAAAGGGTTACTATCTAGAATATATAAAGAACTTATCAAACTCAACCCAAAATGCAAAGAATCCAGTTAAGAAATCAGCAGAAGACATGAATAGATACTTTTCCAAGGAAGGCATATAGATGTCTCACAGAAACATGAAAAGACGCTCAACATCACTCATCATCAGGGAAATACGAATCAAAAGCATAATGAGATACCATGTCACATCTATCAGAATGGCTATAATTGATAATACAAGAAACAACAAGTGTTGGGGAAAAAGCAGAGAAAGGAGAACCCTCTTGGTGGGGGGAGTGCAAAGTGATGCAGCCACTCTGAACAGTATGGAGGTTCCTCAAAAAAGTGAAAATAGAACTACTTAATGATCCAGCAATTGCACTATTAGGTATTTATCTAAAGGATACAAAAATACAGATTCAAAGGGGTATATGCACGCCAATGTTTATAGTAGCATTATCAACAGCAGTCAAATTATGGAGAGAGCCCAAATATCCATTGACAGATAAATGGATAAAAAAGAGGTGTATACACACACACACACATAAACACGCACACACACACACAAACACGCGCGCACACACACACATACACACACACACACACACACACACATTGGAATATTACTCAGCCATCAAAAAGGATAAAATCTTGCCATTTGCAATGATGCAGATGGAGGAAGAATGTATTATACTAAGTGAAATAAGTCAATCAGATAAAGACAAAAGCATATGATTTCATTAACATATGGAATTTAGGAAACAAAACAGATTAACATATGAGAAGGGCAGGGAAGGAGGAGAGAGGGAAACCACAAGAGACTCTTAATGATAGACAACAAACTAAGGATTGATGGAGGGAGGTAGGTGGAATGTGGGCTAGATGGGTGATGGATGTTAAGGATGGCATGTGTTGTGATGAGCACTGGGTGTTGTATGCAAGTGATGAATCACTAAATTCTACTCCTAAAACCAATATTGCACTGTATGTTGACTAAGAAAATTTAAATAAAAAAAGAGATACTGTACAAAAATAATTCCTTTAAAAAGTTTTATAAGCATTTCAATAGGCTTTCATTTGTTAAGTTTTAAAATACCAGAATCTAATAACAGGCTTGGGGAAAATTTAATATTTTATTAGATTAAATCTTATAAATTAAGTCATTATAGTAGAAAAAAATCTTTCTAACATGCATCCCTCAATGTATTCCAACTTTGCCATCTACTATTGAAAGTAGTTCAGTTTTCTTCAGTGGGATTTATTCTGGGGATGCAAGGATGATTTAATATTCACAAATCAACACAAGGTATAAAATCATATGTTCATCTCAATAGATGCAGAAAAAGCACTAAAAACTCTCAAAAAGGTGGGCTTGGCGGGAACATATCTCAATATAACAAAGGCCATATAGGAAAATCCCACAGCTAACATCATACTTAATGATGAAAAACTGAGTGTTTTTCCTCTAAGATCAGGAAGAAGACAAGGATGTCCACTCTCACCATTTTTATTAAACACAGTACTGGAAGTCTTAGTTACAGCAACCAGACAAGGAAAAAAAAAAAAAAAGAAGCATCCATATTGGTAAAGAAGAAGTTAAACTGTCACAATTTGAAGATGATGTAATACTATACATAGAAAAGCTTAAAGACCACCAAAAAAACCCTACTAGAAATAATAAATGAATTCAGTAAAGTTGCAGGACACAAAATTAATACTGAGAAATCAGTTGCATTTCTCAGGGTGCCTGGGTGGCTCAGTCAGTTAAGTATCTGACCTCATCTCAGGTCATGATCTCATGACTTGGGAGTTCGAGCCCCACATCAGGCTCTGTGCTGACATCTCAGAGCTTGGAGCTTGCTTTAGATTCTGTCTCTGTCTCTCTCTGCCCCTCTCCCACTCATGCTCTGTCTCTCTGTTTCTTTCTCTCTCTCTCAAATATAAATAAATATTAAAAAATTAAAAAAAATCAGTGGCATTTCTATATACAAATAAAAAATAGGAGAAAGAGAAATTAAGAAAACAACTTCATTTACAATTGAACTAAAAAAAACCCCAACAACCCTAGGAATAAACTTAAAGAGGTAAAAGACCTATACTTTGAAAACTGTAAAACACTGATGAAAGAAACTGAAGATGACACAAACACAAGGAAAGCTATTCCATGCTCATGGATTAGAAGGATTATTAAAATGTCTATACTACCCAAAGCAACCTACAGATTCAATGCAATCCCTATCAAAATACCAGCAGAGTATTTCACAAAGCTTCTAGAAATAAAACTAAAAGTTATATGGAACCACAGAAGAGTCTGATTAGCCAAAGAAACTCTGAGAAAGAAGAACAAAGCTGGAGGTATCACAATCCCAGGTTTTAAGATATACTACAAAGTTGTAGTAATCAAAACAGTGTGGTACAGGCACATAAATGGATATATAGATCAATGGAGCAAAATAGAAAGTGGAGAAA